>NC_143149.1:12745681-13048712 GCF_059928025.1 Delphinapterus leucas
ATGTGTGTGTATCTCCAAATGTTTTCTACTCAGGTCGATCGGAAGCAAAGAGAACATACGTTGAATGTTTGAAAACCTCTAATAGAACATTATCTCACCGCATTTAACCATCTGATGATCAAACCGCTCTTCCTCCTGGCCATTTATTCCTTTCTTCCTTAGGGTGAGCAGGGACTACGTACGTGCTGGTGAAAACTTGCATGTCACACTCCACTTTGCAAAACACCAGTGGAATCATTCCAGCCTCTTTAGAAACAGGGGAACTGGGGGACCTCACTTCAGGTCGGCAACACAACCAGTTTCCGTGCCCTATCTAGTCCACTCACACATCAATATGGGCGAATCCTGATGACTGGCTCCCCCTAAGGGGGCCGAGGACGAGTAACCTTCACTGAACCTCTGTCCTGTGCTAGGCACCACGCTGTGCGCTTGCACACGTTACCACCTTAGTCTTCCTAAGTACCCCGACTGCTAGGTATTGGCGCTCCCATTTTTCAGACGGGAACATAAAGTCTAACATTATAAATGTGTACAGATAGGGGACATGAACCCAGGTCCAGCTTACTCCAGAATCATATTATTTCCATGACACCAGCAGCCTCCCAATGTACTTTGGGAGTTAAGATGTAAGCAGGGAAAGAGCAGGAGAAGGGCTGGGCAGAAAAGGGCAAGAGCCAGATGACGGGTTCAGACAGAAGTGAGTAGAAACAGTGGAGGGGCTGGGACGGCCACCACTTGTCACAGTTGTCTTTCTCCTTGTGTCCCCTTTGCCCTGCCAGTGTCTCTCAGAGGTGGAGAGAGGCCTGGGCCACTTACTTTTATATTTTTCCAGAACCCAGTATAAGTTTGAATTTGGGGTCCCAGCCAAATGTTTCTGTTCATCTCTACCATGGTGGGCCCCCGTGCTGCCCCTCCCTCTGTCTGCACCCCAATCTGCTGGGCTCCACGGGGCAAGCTTCTTACATTACACACAAGGCCTCCTCTTTCAAAAGGTTGTAAATACAGCTGGGCAGGGCCCAAGCCTGCTCTTTAATTGCTGTCCCTAAGGACCCATTACATCACTCTGTACCCAGGGGAGGTCTATAAATATCTTCTGACCAACTGAAAAAACACACTAAGCTTTTTTTTAAAAAAAATTCCCCAGCATTTTAGGAAAAGAGTGGCCACTAAACTTAATTTCACGGGCTCACTTTGGGATTTGCAACGTTTTGAGCTACTACAAAGCATGAAGAAGTCCGTGGCGTTGAACAAAATGAAAGAAGTAAACCATAAATGTATACTACTTTCTAAAATTTCTCCCTTTTAAAATCTGATGATACAAGACAGTATTTCCTGCCTGGGCAGCCTTGTAATCGGGTCCTCACCCCACACACCCTGCTGTCCTCTGGAGGAGAACAAGAAGCAAGGAAAAAAAAAAGGAAATTGTGTGCTACTGGGGAATTGCTGGCTAAAAATTCCTTCTATCTCAACACTTTGTCCTCCTAACCTAGTTCTGTGGAATATCTCCATGGTCCAAAGCTTTATACATTTAAGCCAAACAGAACTCAGAGAGGAGAGAGAGAGAGAGAGAGAGAGAAAATGAGATGTTCTGAGGTCATAAAATATTTTAGCTTAATTTTCCATTCTAGGTGAATATCATCTATAGAAAAATAGTTTTAAACACCATTTTATGAAAACCCATTACTGGGAAGCAACTAACAAGGGGTTTCCTCTTGGTGAATAATTTGGTGTTGCTTTTGGAATTTCACGTCCATCATATTTTCAGCAGGAGGTCAGAAAAGCAATAATGGTAATTCTTCAATTTTACAACAACTACAAGACAGATCATCCCAAGGGTCTGAAAAATGTATATCCCCAGTGGTGATTTCTTAGGACGTTTTAAAGACAGGTTGCTTTATAATGCTCAGTGAATTCCATAGGCATTTTCAAAATGTCACTTTCCTGCCTTCAATTTTAGTTCCTCTTTCAGCTGTGGAACAGCAAAGGCTGCTGCAGAAATTACCTTCTCCCACACTTCTGGGGTCTCCAAATAGAAATGGATGGAAGGACATGCATGATATTCTGTCTCTGGGCCCATGAGCCTGTGATTAGGGGGCTACATTACTTCTCAGCAGTGTCAGGTTTCTATTGACTCAAGAATCCACCCAGAAAATTGGGGAAACATCTTTTGCAGAGTGATAACAACTCTCCCTCCTCCAGCTCATGCATTGGCCACCCGATACAGGAAGGAAGTCACAACTCAAAAATAAAATTCACACATAAGCATTCAGCCGACATTTCAATCTTAATCTGAGGTCTCATGGTGTCCCACCCTGAGCTTTACCCAATGTCATGAACAGTCACGTGGATATTCAGACACCTCAGACTGTCTCCTCTGGGCCGGGGTCTTCCTGAGAGAGGTACCCCAGCAGAATCAGTTTTTTCCCCTCTGCTGAGAAAACCCGGCCCGTGGCTGGATTTGAGTCCCACACCCACACCCCCTATGCTGCTGCCGTGTCCGTCTGCCTTGTGATGAATTCCCCAGGCTTTAAGACAGCATCCTTGGATCTCTTCAAGTTTTGCTTAAGGAGGATTTTGGAACTTGCCTCCTGGACACAAATGATGGATGAAAGAGCTTGTCACTGAGAAACTTTCATCAAAGTCTCTGCTTTTATTCCTCCCCTGGAGCCTGCCCCACCTGAAAGAGGTCCCCAGGCATGATCTGGTCACACTCAGAGCCCAAAGCAGCCAGGAGGAGCTTTCAGTGTTTCCACCCAGAGAGAACGTGGGGTTTAATACCTTGAAGTGAATGCACTTCTCCAAACAGCCTTTCAGTAAAAGATCGGTGCCAACTTCTGATATGCATATTTCTTTTCTTTTGTTTTTTTTTTAGATCACTTCCTGGTAACAGCCAGGACTCTTATAGGTGACTGACTCCTTTCATAATCTCCCAGCACCTGCCCAACACCTCTTCCCTCACGGCAAGGCTCTGTTACCCAGAGGTCAGTGTGAGGCCAGTGGCAGAGCCACCTGGCCCCCAGGACATGGGACATCATGATTTGAATCCAGCGATCAAGGTCTATTAAGAGACCTCTATTTGTAGTCTGGTGCTGCATGAGATAAATTGTTTTTCTGAATGTTAACTCCAAATCATCACTCCATACCAATGAAATTAAATCAGACACCTAGCCCTAGATATGCCTCCAAAAATTATTAGTCTCTGACCACTTGCAGACTCAGTCCTTTCCCAACCCTTTTCCCCACCCACCGGCTCGTGTGAATCGTGTATCCGGCTCGTGTGAATCGTGTATTTATTTGCTGACTATAGTTCTTTCTGTCCTGGTTTCACACAGTCCTCGCTGCCCCCATCCATGTTGGAGGTTGCAGAAACAACCTTATCTTTTGGCAGCAATTTTTGAAAACATATAAGTCCTTTTCTTTCCTCTCCACCTCCTATCCCCACCATCCTGTACTACCTTGTACTAGTGCCAACTTCCCAAGCTTTTCTCCAGGGCATTGCACTGGAATATGGTCCATGGAAAAATACCACCTGATATCTTTGCTAATGCAGTGGGATGATGGGAATTCAGGGGATTATGGAGATCATTTCTCTGCGGCGTTAACGGAAGGTCAAGGTCCACAGTACTTCGTGTCCCTGCTTTAGAACACAAAGGCCAACAGGACTCTCACCTTCTCACTGTACCAGCTTCAAATCAGAGAACTTGGGAGCCAATGGGTGTGGCAGCACGGTGATTTGCTGAACCAACTGGTGAACAAATATTTACACTTGCAGGTGCAGCTTCCTGGGCAGGGGCTGCACAGTGAAAGTTACCTCCCTGACTCTTTCCTCCTCTTACCTTTAATAAGTCCCAGTTTAAACCAAGTTTAATGGATCCTCTTTTTAAAGCCTTCCAGCGCAGGGTTCATAATTGCCCCGGATAGAGCTCCTTATTGTGTAATTTAAGTCCACTTCACTTAGGTATCCAATCTGTGCCTTATCGGCATTTACTAATCCATTGTGTGTAACTCATTTTTCATTATTATTTTTTTCACTGGAGTATAGTTGATTTACAATAGAGACGCGGAGAGAGAAGCAGGGGGAGGGGAGGGAGGAGGGAAGGGGAGGGAGGAGGGAAGGGGAGGGAGAAGAATAGACGCACGGGCCTTGGAGGAGGAGGAATTGGTTCGGGTTAAGAGTGGCTCCGCGGGCTTCCTAGGTGGCGCAGTGGTTGAGAGTCCGCCTGCCGATGCAGGGGACACGGGTTCGTGACCCGGTCCGGGAAGATCCCACATGCCGCGGAGCGGCTGGGCCCGTGAGCCATGGCCGCTGAGCCTGCGCGTCCGGAGCCTGTGCTCCACAACGGGAGAGGCCACAACAGTGAGAGGCCCGCGTACCGAAAACAAAAAAAGAGAGTGGCTCCGTGGCCGAGAAGTTCATAGTACACATCATCAATACACAGGTGCTGCTGACATCCACGAGGCAGCATGTGCTTTTGAAGGCCCACCTATCCTATAGTTGCTTTGTTGGTGAGGCCTTTTCTCTAAGCATTCTGTGATAGGCAGAGGCATTACAATCATTTGAAGGACCTTGGCTGGAAATGTTGGGGAAGTATGCACGTCTAAAAATTTCTCTTCTATATTTTTATTTCCTCCAAGAGTGCCAATGCCACAAAATCACGGGACGTTGTTTTGAAGGGGAAATTACAGCGGTGAGGCAGCTTGAAGGATATGTGAGGAAACGGTAGCATAAGGAATGAGCATAGGGCTGGCACTGCCTCTTTGAGAGAAACTTCTAAATGCCCACCGTCCAATACCATGAGAAGGAGCCACGTGCATGGGAGGACTCCTACCTCTGGCCACTGAGCCAGCCAGTGGTACCCGAGCCAAGCAGCCCACCAGGGACACACCAAGGTTGATGGTGCTGCCATGGTTCTTCCCTCCGCCTGGAAGGTAGTGTGAACCCTCCACAGTCTTAGTCATCCCCAAGGCTCAGCTTCAGACCATCGCCAGCAGGAGGCCTTTGCCACCCACTGCCACTGTTTGAACTCACAGTGCTCACTGCTCCTACTAATTACGGTCTGCTCTTCCCCAATGTTTCCAAGCCGATCAACATTTTGCAGATATGAGCAGCAAGGGTTTTCAGAATTCAAGAGAAAGTTTTAGCGCTCTACGAAAACTTCGAAAAAAAATCTGAATCTCTTGCAGAAGCGTCTTCCATTAATGCAAATAGGAGCTGCTTTCATCACTTCAAGAAATGGGACTTTCCGGTACATCTGGGGAAGTTGTAAGTGTAGGTGAAGGATTTGCAAAGGCATTTCTCCCTGTGTTTAAAAAGGAGTAATTGATCAAGAATTATTATCTCAGGACAATATGTTTCATTTTAATGAAGGAAGCAAGTCACTCTCAGAAACCAATGTCCTTCTGAACATTCCATGCTCAAGGAGAAAGCAACAAGCCCAGGGTATAAACCTGCAAAGGATGGACTCACTGAGGTAGATACAATGCCAGCTGAGATGAACTGTGCTAATATTTTTTTTTTTTTTTTTTTTTTCCGGATGCGCAGGCTCAGCGGCCATGGCTCACGGGACCAGCCGCTCCGCGGCATGTGGGATCTTCCCCGACCGGGGCACGAACCCATGTCCCCTGCATCGGCAGGCGGACTCTCAACCACTGCGCCACCAGGGAAGCCCTGTACTGATATTTTTATTAGCACTACCTACTTTTCCCATACTTTTCCCATAAGCCCAATTATTTTTCATGCTTGAATGTTTAGGAGTCAGGTTTTTTGGGGGGCGGGGAAGGATGATGCATATATGACATTCAGTAGAAACCCCAGTATGTGGCAATTTCTGGTTTATTGACCTGTGACACTATTTTGTGGATTTTTGTCTCATTTAACTTTGCTGTTATTAGTTTCCTTTTGCTGGTGTAATAAATTACCACGAGCATAATGGCTTAACACAATACCAGTTTGTTATCTTACCGTCTGCAGATCAGAATTACAAAATGGGTCTTAATGGACTAAAATCAAGGTGGTCGTAGGCAGGGTTGTGTCCCTTTCTGTCTTTTCCAGCTTCTAGAGTCTGTTTTCATGTCTTGGCTCATAGCCAACAATGGCCACTCAAGTCACTCCTGTATTGTGTCACTCTGACTTGCCTCTGTCTTTCACTTACAAGGATGCACGTGATTACATTGGGCTGAGCTAGATAATCCAGAATAACCTCCCTGTCTCAGAGCTTTGACTTAATCACATCTGCAAAGTTCTTTCTGTCATGTAAAGTAACATATTCACAGTTTTCAAGGATTAGGACGTGGGTGTTTTAGGGGGCCCATTATCCTGCCACCACCCTGTCATTTACCTTTCCATGTGTTCATGCTTTGGCACCCCCAATAGATTGGGAACTCATTGAAGGGAGGGATTGATTCTTTGTCTTTCTTTTCCCCACAGCAATTGCCCGATTCAAATTCTCAGAGAGTATTTTTACCACTTTTTAAAAATTGAAGTATAGTTGAGTTACAATGGTGTGTGAGTTTCAGGTGTACTGCAAAGTGATTCGGTTATACATACGTTCTTTTTCCTAATAGGTTATTCTAAGATATTGAATACAGTTTCCTGTGGTATACAGTAGGACCTTGTTTATCTATTTTATATATAGTTGTTCGTATATGCTAATCCCAAACTCCTGACTGATCCTCAGAGGGTATTTTTAAATTAACTTTCCTTCCTGATTCTACTTTGAATAACATCCAGGTATGGGCTGTGCTGAGCCAACCACGGTACCTTACCTTCTTGCTAGGCATTGGGGATACAGTGATGATTAAATATGGACCCAACTTCCAATAAATTTGCCTTACAAAATGTTCAGGATGACTGGCCAGCATCCAGGGGGCAGGCTCTTTCAGGAATGAATAACACATACAACTAAAGATAAAAATAAGTGTGAGACCGAATCAGGTGCAGTTTGACAGAGCAAGGAGAGAGCTGGAAGGAATGGAGGAGACAGCCGGGGACAAGCGAGTCTGAGTGGGTCCATTTTCTCTACATTTTGAATAAGGTCTCAGAAAATCAAAGTGGTCATGAGGGGCCAAGATGGTGTGCAAAGAAGTAACAGTATAAAAATGAGAGCCCAGAAAGCAGCAAAATACGTTTATGCCTAAACGTATCAGAAGAACAAAGGAGTGCTCACCTTATTTCAAGCAACGCGATAAAATATTTTAAATGTATATAGACTAACGGCGGGGAGGGAGAATGCAGGAGGGACAGATATAAACAGCCTTCCTGGGCTTTTGCTTTGTCAGTCAAATGCTCACACAAATTCGGGCTCCATGTACACTTAAAGCTTCTCTCCCTCCACCCCGGTGCACACCCTCCAACTCTGTAGGTACAGTGATGTAGTCACATTACCCCATACTTCCCTACCTCCCTATATTTAAAAGTGCAGTCTCCTCCTGCCTAGTGTTCCCTCTTGCCTCCCCTATCTTGCCAGGTTTAGCTCAAATGCAACCAGATTCATCTCAATGAGGAAAAACTTTGCCCCTCCTGGACCCCCAGAGCGCTTTGTTTGCAAAGCACAAGCACCGACCATGTGTGGTTTCAAATTCTGCAGCACAAATCCCCTTGCAACATCTAAAGCAGAATCTGGTGCGGCTGATCGTATTTTCCAAAGATGGAAAGATTACAAGAGTATCCAGGCTCTTCTAGAATCTTACCACTAACCATCCAGATGTAGGGTCGAATTCCCATTCCTTTGAATATGGGAAGGTTGTGACTCGACTGTCACCAGTAGAAGCCAGTGGAAATAATGCTCTATGACTTCCAGGTCATAAGAGGCCATGGAGCTTCTGTCTTGCTTGCTGAGGCACTTGCACTTGGAGCCCTGAGCTTCCACACCAGAAGTGCAGCTACCCTGGGGCCGCCATGCTGTGAGGAAGCATTCACGTGGAGAGGTCCTGGATAGGTTCTCCAGTCCATGGTGCTCATCTTCAAATGCTCCCAGGCCAGGCACCAGACGTGCAAATGAAGGAGTCTTCAGATGATTTTATCCCCCAAGGCTGTGACACCCCCAGCTGTCTAAGCCCCAGATATCATGGAACAGAGGCAAGCCATCCCTGCTGTCTAAATTCCAAACCCATAGAATCCATGAGCTGGTTGTTTGAAGCTGCTGAATTTTAGGCATAATTTCTTATGCAGCAACAGTAACTGGGGCACCAGGTATGAGCAGTATACATATTTTCACTAAATTTACTGTCCAGGAATGTTCCTGAATCAGAGTTATCATTATAGCCATATGTTATCAGAAGGAAGAAATATTTGGGGGGGAGTAAATCACTTTTCTAGAAGAGAAAAGTGAGCACAATTTGGGTGCCTAGAGACCAATGCAAATAGGCACAACTGCCCGCCCCCCCCCCCCACCAGGATCCCCCAGGGTGAACTGCCCGGCAGGTATAGGAAAGATCACCCAACGTAGGCAGGAGTGGTCCCTGCAGGAGGAAAGCAGCAAACGAAGCTTATCAGACAGATTAGGGATTTCCAGGGAGTCATGGGAAAAGCGCTTTTCTGTTGCATCTTAATATTTATGTCCTTTTTACATATTATATCTTTTTTTTTAATTTTATTTTTGGCTGTGTTGGGTCTTCGTTGCTGCAGGCGGGCTTTCTCTAGTTGGGGCAAGCGGGGGCTACTCTTCGCTGCGGTGCGCAAGCTTCTCATTGCGGTGGCTTCTCTTGTTGCGGAGCATGGGCTCCAGGCACATAGGCTTCAGTAGTTGTGGCACGTGGGCTCAGAGTTGTGGCTCGAGGGTTCTAGAGCGCAGGCTCAGTAGTTGTGGTGCATGGGCTTAGTTGCTCCACGGCATGTGGGAGCTTGAACCCGTGTCCCCTGCACTGGCAGGCAGACTTTTAACCACTGCACCACCAGGGAAGTCCCAGTATTTATGTCTTTTTAATGCCACATTGTGGGTAAGACACACATATACACACACACACATAAACACACTGTACTGCTGACAGGGGAAAGGACTTCCTGGTGATTGGATAAAGCAGTTATTGCTGGGAAGAGAAGGGAAGTGTATTCTTCCAGTGAGTTTTGCTTTCTGCGGCTGAAATGTGAGGAGCTTGGCAAACTTCCCAGTCCAAGAAGCCCCTGTGACAGACTGATAAAGGAAGGAGACTAAGCCCCACCAAAGTTACTGAAGTGAAAGTGAGCTGTCCTAACATGGGATCCTTCCTTATAGGGGGAAGGCTTGAAATGGAAAACAAAACACAGTAGATTTTGTAATATTATCTTGGTGGTTAAGCAGTCGTCTATAGATATTTTGTTTTGTTTTGTTTTTTTACATCTTTATTGGAGTATAATTGCTTTACAATGGTGTGTTAGTTTCTGCTTTATAACAAAGTGAATCAGTTATACATATACATATGTTCCCATATCTCTTCCCTCTTGCGTCTCCCTCCCTCCCACCCTCCCTATCCCACCCCTCTATATATATATTGTTAAGACATTTAAGAACCCAAGTGATTATTATTTGGGCTATTTGTTTGTTTAAGATATCTGAACAATTTTGCACAAACCAGGATGGGCATATAAAGTTGTTGTATTTTCTTCTCCAATTAAATTAATTCATCAATAAATAATTACTGAGCAGGTAATTCTAAAACTGTTCATTTGGATATAGAAATCCAAGAAAGAACTTTTAAAAATCTGCAGTAAATGGATGTTTCCTTCTATATAAGCTGGTCCTTACTGTGTACTGGAAATCTACTCAACATTCAAGGATCCAGACTTATATTTTAAACATCAGCCTTCCTTCTTGTTGTTCAGAAAGGTGTACACGTGCACTGAATATTGGTTTAAGGTACGTTGGTCTCAGGGTAATCACCTACCAGACACCCTCAAGTACCTGGTCACCGCATAGCCGAATCTCCAGCAAACCTGGGCTGACATTCTAGGGAAAGTCAATCATAAAGCATCTTGTATTAGTTAAGATCGTGCTCGTTGCTGTCACACATAAACCCCCAAACCTCAGTGGCAAAATACTATTATTTATTTATATGAAATATAAAATTGTATTTATGAAATTTATTTCTCACTCATGTAGTGTCCAATTGACACTGGCAAAGAAAGGCAAAGCTCTACTCTGCACAGTCCTGTGGAGACCCAGCTAAAAGAGGTAGGGCCATCCTCCAAGCATGACTTGAAATGCTGCTCATGGCATGGATGCATGGAATGGTTTTAAAACAGGAAGGAAGTGGTACCTCCCTTGTTCCAACACCCAAGATAACTTGTTTTAACAGGCTCCTGTAAGGTCTAAGAACTCATACAGTCATCTTGCCTTCCTCTAGCCCAGCCCACGTGGTTCTGTCAAGAGAGACAACAATGATGGTACATTAATAATTTAAAGCACTGTTTCACTAAAATCTCTGTTAAGTATTTGCCATCAAAAGCCCATGAGTGAACCTGTATCCTTAGCCTTTTTGAAACCAAACTTGGGGAAACAGATTGATATCACTTTTTATATGATTATCTTGTTGTAGCCGGACCATCCTCTTGCAGGTGGAGGTGCGGTTCTCCTGAAGGTTGTAACATTCCAGCTGCCAACCATTCTGGCAAGAGATAATTTCTGGGGCAGGAAATAAGGATCCTGGGTTGAGATGCAGGCATACAACTTCCTCCCCTCCTTTTTTTTCCTGTTAATCTTTTTTGTCTGTTTAATTTTCAGTGCTCCGCTCAGTGAACCTAAGAGGGTAGAGGAAAAAGTGTTTTCCTCCCCTACATCTTAAATAGATGAACACACTGTGATGTGTACAATGGAATACTACTCTGTAACAAAGAAGAATGAACTGCTGAAACATGCAAGGACATGGCTGAATAGCAAATACATTACGTGAAGGAAAGAAGCCAGACTCAGAAGGCTACGTGTTGTATCATATCATTCATATGACATCCTGAAATAGGTAAAACTTCTAGAACAGAAAGCTGATAGGTGGCTGCCAAAGTCTAGGAGTAGGAGAGGGAATGACTACAAAAGGGCAAGGGGGAAGTTTTTGAAATGAAGGAAATAGTTTAATTGTAGTGATGGCTACGTGGCTGTGCACTTGTCAAAACTCACAGAACTGAATACATCAACTGCATATAAGTTATATCGCAACCAGTTTTAAAAGTGAGGACAAGAGAAAAAATATGGCACAAAATGAATGCCAAACAAGTAATAAATAAATGCCTATTCACATCCCATGGAACTGTTTTTACTTGGAAAATAGTTTGTGTTAGGTTGAAATCATAGATGAAGCATTCAGACAATCACACCAGAATCCATCATTTATTTATTCATCCCACAGAAAATCCCTGGAACAGGGTCTTGGTCACCTAAGAGCTAGTCTCAGCTCTGCAGATTTTTTCTGCCACATGAGCCCATCTTCCTTATCTGTTAAATGAAAGCATCCATCAAGGATGTGACCAAGATCTCTTCCACTCAAGTCTTGGATTCTAAATGTCAAACTTCACTGACTTCCCTTCTTTTGAGACTGCAACTTGCTGATCTTCCCATCTGACTGACTTTCCGTGCTCACAAACCCACTCTTTCTACTCCAAATACATTGGAAGAACCCAGTCTTTGCTTATATTTATCTGCCCTTGACTCTCTATGGTGATTCCAGTTTTTCAGCGTCTTCTCTTAGAACACCCAGTAATCTCATTTGTTTGAAATCATCCCTAGCCCCTCATCCCTTAATGGTTCACTTGAGCAGCCTAAAAAACATCATATTTCCCCAATTCTAAGATGCCACTGATTTTAAGATGCTCTATCAATGAATAGAAGCTTTTCAGTGGGAGAAAGAAATAAGAGAAGTTAGAAAGAAAGAAGGAGGGGGAAAAGAGAGAGAGAGTGGCTGAATTTACTATGCATAGTCTTAAATAACTTTAGTATTCATTTACCCATGCAATTACATGCTGCCTTTGCTTTCCTATACACCAGCAATGAACAGTGGAATTTGGAATTAAAAACACAATATTGTTTACATTAGCATCCCCCAAAATGAACTACTTAGGTGTCAGACTAACAAAGTATGTAAAGACTTATACAAAGAAAACTACAAAACTCCAATGAAAGACGTCAGAGAAGAGCTAAATAAATGGAGAGATTATTGCATGTACAATACATGGATAGGAAGACTCAATATTGTCAAGATGTCAGCTCTTCCTAACTTGATCTGTAGATTCAGTGCAATCCCAATAAAAATTCCAGCATGCTATTTTGTGGATATTGATATACTTATTCTGAAGTTTATATGGACAGGCAAACGATCCAGAATAGCCAACACAATATTGAAAAAGAAGAAAAAAGTTGGAGGACTGACACTACCTAGTTTCAAGACTAACTACAAAGATATGATAATCAGAACAGTGTGGTATTGGCAAAAAAAATAGACAAATGGATCAACGGAACAGAATAGAGAACGCAGAAACACAGCCCAATAAATATAACAAACAGATCTTTGACAAAGGAGCAAAGAAAACACAATGGAGAAAAGATGGTCTTTTCAACAAATGGTACTGGGACAACTGAACATCCACACGCAAAAAAAAAAAAAAAAATTCTAGATACATACCTTCCACCCTTCACAATTATATGCTGATTTTATTACCAGAGTTTAGCTGTAGTTTATTTCATAATCAGAGACTAAATAGTTTTCCAAGTCATTTTGGACACCTACAGTTATTCACAGCCTTAGGAGATGCTGCCCTGAGTCATGCTAAAGAGCTTGGCACACTTAAGGTTGACAATGTAATTTGAAGGCATCACAGAGAACCCTAGGGGTTTGTTGGCATTTCCTCTTTGTTTAAACATAATTCTGTTTTTCCTTTTTTAAAGTTAAATGTTATGCAGCTTCTATTGAAAGTCACTAGAAACTTTTGAAAGGTTTTGAAGCCTAAATAATAGTTTTTTCATGATGCATGAAGTGGTCACACCAATTTTCCCTGGTTTTGAAAATTTTCATAATTTACCCTGTGTGATGGGGCAATTTGTAATGCTTTTGCTTCAATACAGTAAAGCAGTGTAAGCTTTGTGAAGACATTTTCTGTGACCATTAGGGACACAAATCAAATTTA
This sequence comes from Delphinapterus leucas, assembly GCF_059928025.1. NCBI lineage: Eukaryota > Metazoa > Chordata > Mammalia > Artiodactyla > Monodontidae > Delphinapterus > Delphinapterus leucas. The sequence continues at coordinate 12,758,769 of NC_143149.1, forward strand.
ACAGTGTGTGGTGCCACCAATGCAAATAATGAAACAGAAGTGGCAAAGTGGAGGGAGAGATACTTCTACACTGGCAAAGCTTGTGGCCATAGGCAGTGCCAACCATGTTGGCACCTCACTCCTCTGCCCAGCAGCAGGCAAACCATTTTGACAGGGCATGCATTACAGTTCCCAAGTTCATAAATGTTAACATATGGGAAAATAAAGTGAGTGTTCAACTAGAGAAAATAGGGCAGTGTCCAAAAATTACAAGGCCTTGAGAATTCTGCAGAGCTGGAGCTGTGTCCACCAGCTCAAAATTTGTGTCTACCTCTACTCTTTCTCTCATCCCAACTCCCCCTCCAGCTTCAGCCCTGGAGATCACAGAGTTCAAATCACAGCGTGGAGGGAAAACCAATCTAAAAAAGGAAGAAGACAATGGATATGCTTATTTTAAGCTTCCTGCCTGAACTACCATAAGGCTAATTTCTTCTATATCAGACTTCATTTCCTGAGGGCGCATGAGCAAATGTGTCTCTTCATGGCTGTGCTAAGACACGAAGCCTCCTTTTCCCAGTGCCTCGAGCATCATTTGAATGAGTATGAACACATGGCTATTGTGAACGACCAACTCCTATCTGATATAGAAATTAAGGATGATTCCTATAAAAGTATTTTGCAGTTTTGCGTGTCCATGTGTGTGGTTATTTTTGCTTTGGGTGTTCTTTGATTCTTTCTTTTTTAATAAAGTTATAAAGCAGACAAACTTTTCATGGTGGTTACAAGCACTCACACAGCAAAGCCCCTCCCTTCCTGCTTAGCAATTAAGGGCTTTGCTTTACTGCCTCTGAAAAACTTCTTAGCTTTAAAAGAAAGAAGTCCCCCAATCTGGAAATAGGTGACAAGAACATACAGGAGGACAGAGCCAAACCAGGCCAAGATGCAGGTGCCTGGAAGGAATTTACACAAAGCTCTGGGAGAAAGGGTCACCTTGTGAGGGCTTGGTGCCCCCCTCACCCAGAGGGTTAATTTACTGAGACCACAAAAGGAATACACGATCAATTTTTCAAAATGATCCATGTTCGCTGCATTTGAAAAGAAGACAATCTTTATTATTAGGGCATAGTGTTGAATATACATGCATAAGATCTACCTTATTGTTTATTAAATGGTTTGAAACACTTATATCTTTATTTTCTTTCCACTAGAACTGCCATGCTGAGTGTGGTGTGTTGAAGTCTCCTTTTACTAATGTGTTTTCATCTATTGCTATTCTCATTTCACGTCATTTCTGCTTTATATTGGTGGTTGCTGTATTATTTGGTGCATAGATGTTTATAATTTATCTCCATCGTGAACTGTGATTTTCAGGCTTATATATTAATGGCATCCTTTTTTCTCTCATTTGAAGCTTTTTGGCCTGAATTCACTTTGTCTAATATAAGAATCATCACCCTTCTTTCTTATTGTTTTTATTTTTCTGGTATAACTTTGCCTGTTTCTTTATTCTTGGTCTTTTGAATCACTGTGATTGAGGTGTGCCTCTTAAATATAACGTTGCCTTGTAAGCTAATTTGATAATTGGCTCATTTGTCACTACAACAAGAAAAGAGAAGAAACCAGTAAAGCCTGTTCCATTTATTAATATGACATGTTTAGTCTCAAGGCTGTCATATTATTTTATGTTATAATCACTGCATGTTATGTTTACTGTATTTCCTTCTTCATTTGGCACATTTTCTTTGCTATTTCTTTTTTTTTTGCTATTTCTTTAAAAAAATCTTTTTTTAACTTTTTATTTTATATTGGAGTATAGTTGGTTAACAATGCTGTTAATTTCAGGTGTACAGCAAAGTGATTCAGTTATACATATACATGTACCTATTCTTTTTCAAATTATTTTCCCATTTAGGTTGTTACATAATATTGAGCAGAGTTTCCCTGTGCTATACAGAAGGTCCTTGTTGGTTATCCATTTTAAATACAGCAGTGCGTGCTATTTCTTATATCTTTATTTTTTCAGATGACCTGCCTCTGCCCTCTCCAGGGTAGTTCCCACCATTCTACTGGATCTGCTCCCCAGGCTCAGGTCACTGCTCATCCAACCACTAAGAAAGAGCTAGGGAAGTAGGAAATAAACCTCCGCGTAGAAAGGGGTGTGGGTCCTGAGATGACAGCTTACGTACCCTCAGCCATTCTCTCCTCAGGCTACCCACCCCTCAAGGGTGATGGAGTGTCTTTACACTCCAAGGGTGATGGGCTCAAGCAGCAGTCAGAACGCTACTGAGAACAGCACCCACCATCTTCAGCATCTTACTGATCACATCCTCAGGCTAGATTGTCTTCCCTGAATCTTGTGTCTGACACACTCTGCTTGCTCTTTTCCCAGGAGGCTTCTCAGCTCCAGTGTTCATCAATTGCGGCAAACAGACACCCTGGAAGGGAGTTCTCCTGCTCTCACATCTGGTCTATGTCTAGCCTCTATCAAAGCATCTGCCACACAGGCTCCCCCATCCTGTGCCTGACCTAAAATAACATTCTAGGACAGGATAGGAGCGTAACAAGAAACACAAAAGCCTAACAGTTTGTTTGTCTGATTTATAAGTATGTTGAAATGCACCTAATTTCAAAATTGCTGAGTCAAAATGTCATGCATCCCATGAATCTGGTGGGAATTACCGTGCCAACTGGCCTATGATGAAAATTATATTGCTGACCCAGAACGACGCAAATTAGGATCACCTCAATAATCAAAAGTTAATTAAATTCCACCTGGTGGTTTTAGAAGGCATTTTAAAAATGTGTTTGAGTCCATGTTGTTAAAAATAAAAGTCACTACCAGCAGATTCTGATCCCCTTCAACTTCTACAGGAAGGAATATTTTCTTAGCTCCTTCTAAGCCCACTCAATAATAAAATTACCTTTGCCCAATAAAGAATGGCCCAGGATCTAGGGGTGAAAAAAAGACCCACTAATTTTTTTTTTTTTTTTTCGGTATGTGTGCCTCTCACTGTTGTGGTCTCTCCCGTTGCGGAGCACAGGCTCCAGACGCGCAGGCTCAGCGGCCATGGCTCACGGGCCCAGCCGCTCCGCGGCATGTGGGATCTTCCCGGACCGGGGCACGAACCCGTGTGCCCTACATCGGCAGGTGGACTCTCAACCACTGCGCCACCAGGGAAGCCCAAGACCCGCTAATTTTAGCTACATAGGAATCGGGGTCGGGCTTCCCTGGTGGCGCAGTGGTTAAGAATCCGCCTGCCAATGCAGGGGACACGGGCTCGAGCCTTGGTCCGGGAAGATCCCACATGCCACAGAGTAACCAAGCCCGTACGCCACAACTACTGAGCCTGCGCTCTAGAGCCCGCGAGCCCCAACTACTGAGCCCATGAGCCACAACTACTGAAGCCCGTGCACCTAGAGCCCGTGCTCCGCAACAAGAGAAGCCGCCGCAATGAGAAGTCCGCGCACCGCAATGAAGAGTAGCCCCCGCTCGCCGAAACTAGAGAAAGCCCACGTGCAGCAATGAAGACCCAACACAGCCAAAAATAAATAAATAAAATAAATTTATTTAAAAAAAAAAACTCATTAAAAAAAAGAAAGAAATTGGGGTCACATGTCTGAGCTCTGAGATCCTTAGTGATAAATTCTTGAATTAATGTAAGTCTGGGAGTGGCTGGGTAATTTGGAAGCAGCGCTCCATAATATGGATCCTACCTATTTTATATCCAGATTACATGCTTGATAAAACTGAGTGCATACAACACAGCCCAGACTCTAATAGCATGATCTTATTTCTTACAGCATTCTTGCAAATAAGATGTTAATACCCTATTTTATATACAAAAACCCTGCTTCTTATAGATATTAAGAGATTTCCCAAAAGTCATCAGCAAGTGAGAACTGAACCCAGGTTCATCTGGTTTCAAAAATCTCATCTCTTTCCAGTCTACCATGTTGCCTTCCCACATACACTAGGGAGTATAGGATGAAGATTCTGTTCTCTGGGTGTTCTTACTTTGGAGTTTTTACTTCCTTTGTTGTTACTGGCAGATCGGATTCCTTGAGATGCATGCATGTCCCAAATAGGCACTCAGCAGGCCCCACGTCCATCTTTTGCTCGTCTGGCTTCCTCTAAATCGAGAGCCGTATTTCCTGGTCTTTCTTGCCTGGGGCTTCTAACTGGGAATTAGGTTTCCCTAGTTATCTGTGCTTGCGCGAGACTAGGAGTCAGGATGGAAGCAGAAGCCACCTTCCCGCGGATTCACCTGTAACCACTGGCCAAACTCACTGTGCGACACTGGGACTTTCTAAAGCTGCATCCTCGAGGCTCAGTCACTAATTTAACGGGTGTTGAGAGATAGTTAGGGTGGGGCTGACAGGGACTTCCTGGCTCTCAGATCTCAGCTAAGGCAGCTTGTCCTCACGATCAATGCCTCCAGTGCCAGCCTCCCAATTTCCGACCTTCACGGTTGGCAGAGGGGGAGGCAGCCCTGCGGTCGGCCCCTCCAGCCTTTCCAACCATGCAGACACCTGCTTCTCCCTGGTCAATGCCTCTCTGCTGAAAAGAGCCAGAGTGGGTTCTGTTTCCTGCAACTGAACCCTGCGGATACACACCGTTCCCCATCTTTCCCACTAACTGCTGGCCTTTGCAACTGTCAACCCTTCAATGGATCCTTTAACCTCTAAAATAAGAGCTTTGAATATCTCCATCACTCCCTGTCTCCCTTACCCAGCTTTATTTTTCTCCAGACTATTTATTGTCTCTGAAAGATTATTTATTGGTTGGATGCCCACCCCTACTAGAATTTTATCTCTATTCAAACAAAGACTTTGTTTTATTCACTTCTGTACAGCCCTCTAACACTTAGAGCATTATTAACAAACAGTGGGAATAAATAAATAGTGTTGAATGAATGAGTCGACTTTTCTTAACAGAACGCTACTACCAAATTAATATGTTAGTAGTAGAGGCATCCACAGTATACCCTCAATAACGCCTCCTCATGAAGCTTTCACCTGGGTTCAGAAAATCCTCAATGAACACAAAATGATATGCGTTCTCTGGATCTCAGCCTTAAATTTAGGGTGACCAACTCCTTCTGGTTTGCCGGACACTCTCCCAGTTTTAGCACTAAAATCCCACATCCTGGGAACCCCAGCAGTCCTGGGCAGACGAAGACCATTAGTTTCCCTAGTTAACTTCATGAGGTGCTACAGAAAGGCATTTGGAATTATATTATTTTAAATCAATCTCGCAAATAGAAGTTTGCAGACACAAATCTTTTAAACCAGCCTGTGGTTTCCTTCCCATGTCACAGCTGTCTTGCAAATGATCCCTGAAGCCCTCAGGGTGAAATCTGAGCAATGGCCTTGGCCTGCATTCTACACTTTTACTAATACTCCTGTTTGGCTATATGTTGAATATGCTACAGCTCAGCATGTGAAATATAATTAATAGCATATTTCATAATTAAATGAAAAAACATGATACAGGAGCTTCCCAGAGAAAAGCTATAGCACTAGATCCTTCAGGGAAGGCAAGAGAAATCTGTTCATAATCTCGTTAATTCTAGGGATGAATAAAGGCTTAGCTATCACGAACCATAAAGAACTCACACTCTCTAGCGCTAACATTATCCTGAAACTTCAGACAGCCCATTCAAGTATAATTTGTGGATTGAAAACAATGTCTTTGATCTGGTGCATTAGACAGAGTTGGAGAATATGAGCATTTTCAGATCTACGACCCAAGCTTCCGGTAGATGGATCATCTTGGAGATTCTTTTTCCCTGATGATTCACGGTGTTGAATGTTTGGATGTTTAGATTTTAAAATATTCTTCTCAACCAAAACCAAAACTTAGTGATGCAATCACCCTGGAGTTTGTTTTGCACATGCAAAAACAGTTGTGTTACTAAAATCAACTGTTGCACGTGACGGTGGCTTTTCTCTGGCCGTGTGTGTGTGCGTGTGTGTGTGTGTGTGTGTGTGTGAGGGGTTAACGGAGGCAGAGTTGCACAATCCAGCACAATGCATTCCTCAGAGCCAGCAAGCTCTGTCTGAACGTGCTTACAAAGCAGATACCGAGAAACTGACCAAGCCTCCCAAGGGCAGCTGCTTAGAGAGGCAGAAGCACCCGTGCTGCGTTTCTTCTTAAGACATTGCCTAGAGGACTCCAGAAAATGCTCTTTTCTGACTGTGTGAACTCTGACATGTCCTACTTCTCGATCCTTCCAATCCTTCCACGGTATGACTCAAGTTCTTGGACAGACTTCACATTTTTGCTCACACTGGCTAGTAGGCGGGCCACTTCCTTCCTTCCAGGCACTATTTTCGGTAGCAGAGCCCCTGCACCTGTTGTCAGTGTGGCCACAGAAGGAAACCTCAGAAACCCTTGTCTGTCCACCCAGCATGGCCAGCACTGCCCAAGCCAAGGCAGGGGATGGTGCCAGGGCCCAGAGGGCCGGCAGGGGCCCAGAGGCCAGGCAGCCTCAGGAGGGAACATCTCACCTACCATCTTCTTGTGTCCCCTGACCCAAAGTTTTGCACAACCTGGGGCGCTCCTCTCCAGGTCTGTGGCTGGCCACGCTCCAAAGGGGGACAGCCCAGGGGCCTGGCCCTGTTCTTTTGACACTGGTATGTGGATCCCAGGGGAGGGGGAGGAGATCCTGGGGGCGACTGCCTAACTTCCACATGTGGGATGCAAATGTGACTGACACACAACCTTGAGAAGCTTCCAGTCCCATGGACTGGGATCCCCTCAGGGAGGGGTCTACTGCAGCCTGGGAACAAGATGGAGAGCTGGTTCCCACCCCCCTTGGCTGGTCAGGTTCAGGTCCCACTGGCTCTGACCATCCTGGCCCTGGAGGCGCCAGGGTGTGGCATTTCAAGATGAGATGGCTGAACACCATCAGGTAAAAACCAGTTTCTGCCTCCTTTCTCTTTGTAAACCAAAACTGCTGCTGAGACAGGGCACCCGGCACTGCACGCCAGGACCCATTTTAGCTACCTGCCTGCAAAATTCTTCCTAGTGTGCTTTCTTTGTCTTGCCTCAGTAGAGATTCCGCAAAATAGCGGGCTTCTGATTCTCACCTTTTATCTGGGTCTGTTTGTCCATAGCTAGAATAACAGGGGGGCTTTTAAAACCTAATGAATTCAATGTTCAAAGAATGGCCTCAAGCAAATGGAATGTCTAATGTTCCATTAGGGCAGGAGGCCATTTGGGACTTAACATCGTTTTCATTCACATGCAAAATACTTCCAAAAGCTCAAATTTGAAAACTCAGAACCCTGAAACCCAATCAGGTACCTTCCTCATTCCTAAAATTTTGATCTCAGTAGTGGTTACCTGATAGTTTAGTACACTTTAGATTTGGGAGGGGGGGTAAAAAAGGACACTACTTTGGGGTCCTGATGGCCAATGGATTTGTGTGCATTTCTTTTCCATGTGTATTTCTTGTTCTCTATAAATACATTTAAATAGACTAAACACCTCCTTTGGCAGTTACTTCATCAAAACATGGAAAAAATGTTATGGTTGAGTATGGATTTATTTAGAGACTTGCAAACGGCGTTCTGGAAGCCCTTTGTGGTTCAGGATGTGCTGGGTTCTCTCAACCTTCTGAGTGGGCGTAAGTTCCTGTCACTGGATTCACAGTTCACATCTGTACCGGCTCCTTCTTACCAAGGGGTGACCTAGGTGCTGTCTGCAGAGAAAAAGACGCTGAACCTGCTAGTTATACACACACACACACACAAGCCCATCATAAGAGCATATCAGCTCTCACAGACGCCAGACGAAAGCAGCACGTGTCCCCAGCACTTCCTGTGACAGACAATGAGGTCTGAGGCTGCAGTCCCCGAGTCGCCCCATCTCATTTGTTTTTCTTCCTCAGGCCAAGCCTAGGCATGGGCTGACTAGCTTCTTTTCCTACACTCCTCGCAAGTAACACTGAGAAACATGACAGCCTTTCTCAGAAATAATTTAAACATGATTCTGTTTTCCGTGGCCTGCTTGGCAATGGATGGTCACCTTCAGTCCCTCAGTGGTGCATTTCCAGATCCCCCATCTTCTCTCACCTGGTAAGATGCTGTACTTCCGGTCATAACCATGTAGGAGGAAGCACGTGAGGCGGCGTCTGGGCCCTGCAGAGCTGCTGACAGGGGTCAGGAAGTGAGCTGGGGGTTCCCTCTGTATTTGGAAGAGGGAAGGGGGGCAGGAATCAGGAGCTGGCCTTAACCCTTTGATCTCCAGGCCATGTGATGGACAGCTACCTTCCATTATTGGTTTCTAATTTATTCTAAAACAGGATGACTAAGTAGAAGGATTTAGATACAAGTCGCAAAGAACTGGACCTGTTTATTCAGGATCTGGGAGAAGGGTAGGTCTCCAGTGAAGAGCACAGAAAGCGAGGCTTTCCGTGAAGCGCAGGTAAACCCAGAGTCACCAGGGTGTTCCTCGCGGAAGCAGCCAACCATCAACCCTGGCATTTCAACCACAGCACAGCAACTAGTAAAATGCTTCAGTTAATTTTTGTTCAGGGCTGGATAATTTTATGGCCGCTAATTATATCTGCAGCCACCCACAGAGAGAGGCATTAAAATTAGCCCTTTGTCCTTTCACTGAAGGAACCTTTTCAAATATTAACCTAGCAATCTCCTCTGTAAGCCCCCAGAGGTAGTAGGGGGGCGGCTAAGTCTTCGTAGGCTGAGTTTTTGGACATCGTGGAAGCATGAGGGGTGAGCGCCGCGGCCTTCTTTCCCAAGGTCAGAGACTGGGTGGTGGCAGGAGTCTGGGGTGTGGAATTCACATCTGTCACTAGAAAAGACACGCCTTAAGTTCTGAGGGCAGGGCCTAGGTCTCAGAAAGAAGACTGACTTTGACGAGGAACCCAACAAATGTTTCCTGTTCTCAAAAACATCTTATCTGTGATCCCGGTACGTGGCATCAACACAGAAGTGGGTGGAATTTGCTGACAGTAGAGAGTGGTGGAAAGGGGAAAAAACACTCCTCCAGAGTCACAGCAGCCTTGGATTATGACTACCTATGTGACCTTGAGTAAAGGCATTTTCCTTTTAAGTCTCCATCTCCTCCCTGTGAAACGGAGATAAATCTCTATCCCGTGCACAACCCGGATGAGTGAACAAGTGAAATCATCATGTAAGACACGCAGCACAACGTCCAGCCCCGGGCGAGCGCCTAACAGAGGAAGCCATCTCACAACAGGAACCTCCAGGGTCGAAAGGGGGAAAGTTCTGGTCCACCAGAAGAAACGATATCGCACCAGTCCAATCCCATGACTGTGCTCTAAGGGACACACACACAAAGCCAGGCGTGATGCCCATTAAAAATTTAACTATATATCATATTCATTTATTATCAATCCACAGGATAATTTGATTGCTACATGAGCTCATAAAAGCTTTTTCACCTTTACAAAATTAAAAAAAAAAAAATGTGCCACAAGGATGTAATAACAACTGCCGATAAACAAGAAAAGGAATCTTAAAATTATAAATTTGCTGTAGAAAAGATAAAAAACAATTATATTTTCTTTAGAATTTTACCTTGAATAAAATATTCCCCGGTATAAAAAATAAAAAAGCTTGCTCTGGTTAGAATTAGAGTATTTTTCTCTTCAAATCTGGGAATTTGCATAATCTCTCCATGATAGTTTTCCTTTGTACCGCGTGGCATTCAAGCATAGCAGATTAGAAAGATTTTCTTTTCTTTTTTTTTTGTTTTGTTTTTTAAAGCAGTCTTTTAAAATGGGACATCTCTGGAGAAGTTCATTTTCTTCTCCTCCTCAGGGATGTGGAACACAGCCTTTGAGGGCAGGAAAAGGAGGAAAGAAAATGAAGGGGATAGGAGGGCCGGGGAGGGGAGAGAGGGGAGGGGGTGGGATGAAGGGGAGGCAAACGAGGGGAGGGGCTGCAAAGCAAGAGGAGGAGATGGGAAGGGGGAAGGGGGGAGGGGAGGAGGGAAGAGGGGTGCTGACTGTGCTATGAAACAGAGCAGGGTCACGAGAAGGTCTATCTGTAAGTGCTTTAAGATAAGGTGCAGAAGCAGACTGCAACGTCGCTAGTACTGCCCTATGTACATATTCACAAGAATAAAAAATTCCAGCTAGTTCACATTTTCTCCTCCATTCAGAGGCATCCGTTCCACCATGCTGGCCTTGACCGCAGGCAATGCAGCACCTCACTGCCCGTGTGGGTGTTGGTCCTATGACGTCCTTGAACTTGAGGGAGCAGCCCTGGGAGATCCAGCAGGCTCTAGAGATATGCGTCTACCAAGGGGCTGGAGTCCTGAGTTAAAAAGAAGCTCCAGTACTGGAGTTGGACACAGCAATCAAAGTTCTATTGTCAAGGCTTTTTCCCTTAAGATTCGTCTAAAACAGGTGTCAGAAAGAAAAATATAATACAAACAAACAATAAAACAAAGCCAAGAAATCCCAACAACCACCAGGGGAAGTCGAAGGCTTAACAGCTCTTGACGCGGGCCTGGGTGATGTCGGAGGTCTTCTTGATGACGCTGGCCCGGGTCTCCCGGTCTGGCCGGCTGCTGCTGGGCGCTGGGGTCACGGAGGGGGCAAGGGGGAGGTCTGGGAACGGGGGCCAGGAGCTGTTGTAAGGCACGGGACAGCTCTCCTCTTTGATGGTGACCTGGAGGTCGGGCTTGTTGGAAGTGACGAAGGTCGCCATGCTCGGTAGCAGGTACGTGCTTCGTGTCCCCATGTTGCTGAGGTACTGTTTGCCTTCAATGTTCCTCTTCCGCCAGTGTGGTCGGCCCTTTCAAAGAAAATAATCATGATATACATTTCCTTTGCCTTCTCTTGAATGGCTTTTTAAACAATGTGCCACTCTTCCCACGTGTTGGTGTCTGAATTTCTTAAGAGGCGTGGAATAAACAAGAACCTTAGCGACTCCACACCCCTGAACTGAAATCCATTCCCAGCCATGCATGCCCCAAGCACAGTTTCTCTTCCCTTTTTAATCCATGCCCATTGGCTACCTCCCAGAAATCTAGCCAAGGCTGTTCTACGAAGGCAGGAAAACAAGGCAGCAACTTGGTTTCTGGTTCCCCTCTACTCCGGCTGCCCGGCCTCATGGTTAGGTAGCTTTGGGCCAGGATGGCTGGTGTGTCACGGCGACTAAGTCCTCACAGATGGCCCGATCTGATCTTTGAGTCAAGCTGCATTTTCAGAGTGCCGGAAGCGAGGAACCCAATAAAAGACAGGGAACGCCCCTGGATTGCTTTCAAACGGGTACAGCTTAGAGCTCCAGAGTGCATGCAAATAGCTGGCTTCAAGGGTGGTGTCATTCAGAGAAGGAGCTAGAATTCTGACCTTGAAGAAACAGGTTCCGAACGTATGTGCGCATCTACACCCACTGTCTTTTCAGAATTCCTGGACTATACTTTAAAGTATTTAGTACATTGGGAAATTACTAATTCAGACAACCAGTAGTCAGTCTCTGTCTGTCTGTCTGTCTCTCACTCACTAACTCACTCACTCAAACACAGACACAAAGCAGGCTTCGCAGGAATGCTTCCCCTCACAGTTCCAGCCATTTCCTGCCATTGTCTGAGCCTAGCCAAGAGGAGAGAGATCAGAAGCAAAGCCACTTGGAATCCGGACTGAACACATACCTGGCCCGTGGGCAGGGATCACAGGGCGGGCTGGGGGGGGAGGGGACACTCCCGGTATCTGGGGAGCTACTTTTGCTTAGCACTTTCTGACACTGACTTCTCATCATTGCCTTGGGCCACTTGGACCTTCTATTTCTGCTTGTGAAATAGGATGTTTACGGTGGTAAGCATATCAGTGTTCCTCGGCCTTTTCCTGCCGTCACAGCCTCCTTTCTCACAGTAACATCTTACCCCCTTCCCTCCCATTTACTTCCCAAAGCTTCATTTTGTAAGTCAAAAGCACTGTAAATTTTATGTGATGTATATTTTACCACCATCACCAAAAAAAAAAAAAAAAATCCAAAAGTGAAACTCATGCTCAAAAGAAAAGAAACTTCACCAGCAGCTGGGAAACCAACGTGCCAGCTGGGAAGCCTTTGCCCCGGTGCCACCATGCTTACCTCCGAGCTCTCTTCATCACTGGGCACACTATCGGTAGTTTCGCTTCCTGTTCACAGAGAGAAAAACACAGGCCCATCATTCCTGCCGCTCAAACTGCTTCGAGGCCCAGGCAGTGTTTAAAACAATACAGCAGCACGTCTTTCTTCAAAAGAGAAATGCATCACTGAGCTCATAACCTCTGTCCCCTTGTGTCAGGTCAAACGCGTGTGCCTGGGAGATGCTAGGGAGGAATTCAGAGATGAAGGGTGGCTCATTTTCCCAGGGCCAGGCTATGCTTATTCATGGCCTCTCTTCCCAGGACGGGGTGCTGGGCCCCCGGGCTGCCCATCTGCGTTCTGCCCGCCCTGCCCCCCGGCCCTCTGCTGGCTCCACGTCAGGCCCTTTCCTCACAGCTGCTCCATCACAAGCCGCTCACGGGTCTTTTCCCATTCATGGCATTTGGTTCATTTAAGTCCCAGCCCAGCCTCCCCAGATGAGCCCCATTCTCCTCAGATCCCTCCTTTCCCTCACGGCCCTTCTGTACTTATATCCTGGGTTACTGTGGGTGCACAGATTCTAGGGTGGCTCAGCTGCTGAGTGTTTGCCCTCTTGTGGGGTTCCCTGCTCTGGAGGGCAGGCGGGGCCTGTGACTTGCTTTGAACCAACAGAACACAGTGGAGGCGATGGGATGCACGTGATTACGTTATGTAACCCTGCAACCTGTCTAATGAGGAGACCATCTCCCTTGCTGGCTTTGAGGAAGCCAGCAGCTGTGGCGGGGAGGCTCACATGACAGACAACTAAGGACCGCTTCCAGCCAACAGCCAGCAAGAAACTGAGGCCCTCAGTTTGACAACCTGCCAGGAACTACATTCTGCCCCAAACCCTGTGAGCCTGGGAGCAGATCCTCCCCGATCCCATCCTCAAATGAGACAGCAGCCCTGGACCAGACCTCAGCTGCTGGTCTGGGCAGAGAATGCCCTGAGCAGAGGACCCAGCCAAGCCATGTCTGCTCCCCCGACCCTCAGAAACTGTGGGATAATAAATGTGTGTTGTTTTAAGGCACTACGTTTGTGGTTATAGGGTCACGCAGCAATAGATAACTAACTCACTTACCATCCTGATTCATCCTGCCGCCTGTGAGACACAGAGCAAGTTACTTAACTTCACTGAGGCACACTTTCCCCATCTGTAAAATGGGAGTATAAACACCTTCCAAAGAGGATTACGTGATGAGTGAGGGAAAGGCCTAGTACGGGGCCTGGAACACAGCCCACACCCAGTAAATGTTGGTGCGCCTTTGTCCTGAGCCTCATTCAACAGGGGATCTGCACCACATGCTAGGGTGACAGGGTCACACTCAAGAGCTAGCGATTACACATCATCTGCACACAGAATACAAGATTCTTTTAAGTAAAAAAAAATTTTGATTTTTTTTTTAAAGCAAACTAATTTTTTTTTTAAGTAGAAAAATGTTAATTGTTTTAAGTACAGAATTGACGGTGTGCAGTTTTTCAGGGTTCACAGCATTGAGAAAATGAAACACAGCGGGTGGAACTTCCAAAATACACGGACCCTTAGAGAGCCCTGAGTCTGGGTCATTCACTTCGCAGACATGGCCTGAAGGGAGGCTGTATTAGTGAACGTTTTTGGGGCCCGTGGGCTGGTGCTCTGCACACAGGTCTTGTTCAGTCTCTAAGTCAGGTAGTAGGTCCTGTCACCCCTTGATTGTGCAGAAGGCCTTATGTGTTCTTGTGCCTTCTACCCCTTCCATCCCAAACCTACAGAGGGACTGGCCTCCAGCCTCACGTCTTGCTGGTGGCACAGCTGTGACCAGGTGGCTCCCAGCCCAGATAGAGTCCTTCTGACGACCCAGGGCACCAGGCCCAGACCAGGCCCTCCATGAATTAAAGGCTAAGGAACAAACGGACAAACTGGGGCACAGATTCATTCCTCGAACAAAGAAACTGAAAGTTACTACACGGGGCCCACCCTGGGGTCTCTATGCACGTTTCTCGGCCACTGTTCTCCAGTGACTTCACCTGGGCACAAGCGATTGCCGATAAACCTAACCCCCAGCAACTAGAAGACGGGCCCGTCCACTCCTCAGACTGAGCCGACTTCCCAAAGCATCCCCAGCAGGGGCAGCAGAAGCCCGGAGAAGGCCCAACCCTAGTTGTCAGGGCAAACCGGCAACGCCGGGCACAAGAGAGGTTTCCACACAAAAGCAAATTATACACAAGAGCAAGGGAAAATGCCCCTCCACTCAACCTTCAGGCTAGCCCAGGACCCTGAGGAGGCAGCAATCAGCGCAGCCACTCCCAAGAAAAATGCGGAACAGAGATGTTGAGAAACCAGCCAAAGTCGTTGTGGACTGAGTCAGCACAGAGGAGGGAAAACAAAGCAAGCTTCTGATTCCAGGGCCCCGGGCGCTGAAGCTCTCCTGCTGCTCCAGCCTCTGGTGAAACTTCAAGATCCCCTTTCCATTTTTATGGTTAGCTTTCTTAGAGCTCCGGAGCCAAGGTTTCTCTTCCCTTCCTGTAGGTCTAGGCCCCCTCACGCCTAATCACCCTCCATAAACACCATCATCTTCTGTTCCTCTCCCCTTCACATAAAAACAAGGTGCCACCAGGCTTGCTCTGGGCGCTGGAAATAGGCAAAAACGAGCAGGTTAGACCAAGGTTCTGGGATTCCACAGCCCGAGTGACAGTTGTGGGAGGGGTGGGAAGGCAGACCCTGGGGAAGGCTCCTTGGTAAGGCCTGGCACGAACCATGAACAGAATCAGAATGCTAATCGCCTGTAAGCACCCAGTTTTCAACTTCAGGGAGATAGTCGGAGACAAGACAAGTTCACATGCTCTGAACTTCTGTTTTCAGCTGACACAAACGGTGGCTGAAGAGCACCGTTTCTAAAGGAAGATCAACTGCCTCTGAAGTAGTTTTGAAAACTCTCCATATAAGCAAACTGGGAGTTCTCATTTTCATCGTTTAAAAGAATGGCCTTGAGGGGCTTCCCTGGTGACGCAGTGGTTGAGAGTCCACCTGCCGATGCAGGGGACACGGGTTCGTGCCCCAGTCCGGGAGGATCCCACGTGCCGCGGAGCGGCTGGGCCCGTGAGCCATGGCCGCTGAGCCTGCGTCCGGAGCCTGTGCTCTGCAACGGGAGAGGCCACAGCAGTGAGAGGCCCGCGTACCTCAAAAAAAAAAAAAAAAAAAGAGAATGTCCTTGAGCCTAAGAGCAGAGATGCTTGAAGCTCTAGCCTGAGGACCCCAAACCCTTCTCTCTAGAGTAACAGTGGTGCTCGCGGCCACCCCTGGGTCACTGGCTCAGGGTGCTCTGTTGGGGACACTCATGCCCATTTTCCTCTGTTTTCTTGGTTTTACTCCATCATTGCCATTTTCAAGATCGGTTCTTACAGAACAAATGAATTCATGGCAGCTCCTACTTCCAGATCAATGTTACCACCGACACAGCAACATTAGTTGTTTCATTTTTCCTTCTGATTACTTTGGATTTGTATTTGCTTTGAGTAGAATGGAATTTAAAAAAAAATTTTGGAGTTGCTTCCCAAGCACGGTCTGAGTAAGTTGCAAGTGTTTACAGAGGAATAACAGGTACCTAAGCAGTTTGTTTCATCTTTCTGGTCTCCGTTTCCCGGAAAGTGACTGGGGTGAGAGGGAAGGAAGAGGTTAGGATTAGATGACCCCAAAGATGCTTCTTCCAGAGTTGCAGTTTTACAATGATGCTAGTCTCAGGCTCACACTCCACTTAGCCCAGTTTTTTATCGTCAGACCATCTCAGGAACATGACGGGGAGGGAGACGTCTTCTGTCACAGCCTTTTTGCACTACGACATCTTGGTACATTTTCTGGAAGGCTCTTGTTCAACAAGTTTTATTAATAAGATTGACAATGATTCCTTTCCCTCAATCATTTCCTTAATTACTTTCCCTAGAAGGCTCAATGAAGAGGTTCAAATCAGAGTCCTCTGACAGCACTTCTATCTTTGCTGCACCCAACAAAATGCAAGCCTGCTACGGTTTCCAGAAGGACCCAAAGTCTTTCCCGCTGGTCACTGGTCAGGACGAAATCTCCCTTCTCTCAGTTGTCACCAATCAATCCTTCGTCTTATACTTTCTTCTCCATACTCTCGTCCAGCCTTCCCCAAAATACCACTGTGGCTTTCTTTCACTAAACCACCCACAACCTAATAAAATCCTGGTGCCACACAGCAGGCAACAGGCCACTTTGCGGTAGATCTTTAAAAGTAAAAATGACTCGTCTCTAGAGTTTCCCAAGGTTGGGCTTTGGGACATCCCTCCCCAGGACATAGTTTTATGAATCCAACTAGAATTTCATGTTGTCTTAAAACAATCCAATGCAAGTACGTGCACTCAAAGGAACTGTCCCTTTTCTTGCTTCACTGTAATATTTAGACCATGGAGAAGACAGACTTGCAAAAATGAATGTGGTTTTTGTAATACTACTGGGGTTATATTTCAATGATCAGTAGGGGGGAAAAATAGCCAACAACCGCTTCCAAATACCGGTTTCTAAGTGAATGAAGTGGTTTGAGGAGGCTGCAATTCAGTTCAGTAGTCCACACAAAGGGACCCTGTCATGAGAAACAGGCAAACAGCCTATTCTCGTGGGGAACGTAAAGTTAGAAAGTGAATACCACCAAAGAGCTGCCTTTCCTAGTAGCAAGCTATGGGATCCCTGACTGAAAGATTTTAGCTACCCATGGTCAGTAACAGATAAGTTTCTTATGTGTCATAGGCTCCAGAAAAGTAGCAGCGATGACTTGTCTTGACTCTATCCAGGAAGCTTCCCTCCACAGGGTTCTAGAAAATTCAGACAGTGAAAACAATCGAAAGAACTAAAGGCCAGGCTGAGACACCAGGCTCCAACCAAACCCGCACTGCCTGCAAGCCTGGCACCAAAATCCTTCTTTTCGAATCTTGCAAATGTCCTGAAAAGGGTAATGAGATTTTCATTTCTCTTTGCATGAATCAGCTGTTCTTGGGACTCTTCTGCTAAAGCAAAATGCCAGTGCTGGCAGAACAGCAAGAAGACGCCTTTCCAGAATCCCCAAGAAGACTTCAGAAAAGTCTAACTCAATAGATAAATAGAAAAGTCTATTCTAAAGCTCCAAGCCCTTAAGAAAAAAAAAAAAAAAACACTTGGGGTGTAATAATGCCTGCAGCAGCATGATATAGAGGAAAGTCACACATTTCCAGCCCTTGTCAGTGAAATGTAAGCACAGTGGCTTAGTGTTTCAAGTTTCAGTTATCTCAACTGTAAAATTAGGGCATAAACATTCTGCTCTGCCTCCTTTGGCTGGTCCTTGAGATTCTGGGAGGTGGACTGTTCTGAATGGCAGAGCCCCACACGGTCCTCCAGGGCAGCAGCGCAGTCAAGGGGCTAAGAGCAGGCCTTTGGCGTCAGCCACGTATGGGTCTGACTGTGCTACGGGTTGTCCGTTTCTGGACACGCTGCTTCACCCCACTGACCTCAGATACCTAACATTTTTTTAAAAAAATACATTTATTTATTCATTTATTTAATTTTTGGCTGCATTGGGTCTTTGCTGCTGCACGCGGGCTTTCTCTAGTTGCAGTGAGCGGGGGCTACCCTTTGTTGTGGGGCACAGGCTTCTCATTGCGGTGGCTTCTCTTGTTGCAGAGCACAGGCTCTAGGCGCGCAAGCTTCAGTAGTTGTGGCACACGGGCTTCAGTAGTTGTGGCTCGCGGGCTCTAGAGCGCAGGCTCAGTTGTGGCGTACAGGCTTAGTTGCTCCTCGGCATGTGGGATCTTCCTGGACCCGGGCTCGAACCTGTGTCCCCTGCTTGGGCAGGCGGATTCTTAATCACTGCACCACCAGGGAAGCCCGATACCTAACTTTTTTTTTTGGCGGTACGCGGGCCTCTCACTGTTGTGGCCTCTCCCGTTGCGGAGCACAGGCTACGGACGTGCAGGCTCAGCGGCCATGGCTCACGGGCCCAGCCGCTCCGCAGCATGTGGGATCTTCCCGGACTGGGGCATGAACCCGTGTCCCCTGCATCGGCAGGCGAACTCTCAACCACTGCACCACCAGGGAAGCCCCCAATACCTAACGTTTAAAGAGAGAATAATGACAGTACCCAGGCTGACGGGGTTATTCTCATGATAATTAAATAAGCCAATCGATTTCAAGCACTTAGCACAGTACCCTGGGTACAACAAACACGCAACAAATAGTAATTATTACGAAGACTGGCAGATATGCAAGAGGGACTGGCACACGCAGGAGTTCAAAATATGTTTCATGAATAAATAACTGATGACAAGCTTATCCTGTCTGACAAGATTATAGGCTTCTTGTAGCCAAGGTTCGTTCTCACTTTCCTTTTATGTTCCCAGCACGAAAGAAAGTCAGGACCTTGAGGACATTCTGCGAAGTGAAATATGCCCGTCACAAACGAACTAATGTTGTAGGATTCCGCTTATACGAGGTACCTAGAGTAGCCAAATTCAGAGAGAGGGAAAGTAAAAGGGGGTTGGCCAAGGGGCTGGGGGAGGGGGAGGGGGAGTTATTGTATAATGGGCACAGAGCTTCAGTTGTGCGAGATGAGAAAGTTCTGGAGATGGAGGGTGGTGCTAGTTGCACAACGATGTTAGGTCACTTAATGCTGCTGCAATGTGCACCGAAAAACGGCTAAAAGTGGTAAATGTTATGCTGTGGGTATTTTACCACAGTTGAAAAAAATAAGTTAAAATGAAATAAAGTTGGGGTTCAGGAAATATGAGGTTAATTTAGGGGCAGATAATTCACAAACAACTTGTCATTTGAATCAACCTAATTCTAACCCGGACTCTGTGCCGCTCACTGGGGTGGCGTCCTGACTGAAGGACACGCTATTTGGCAACACATAAAGGACACTGGGAAGAATTCCTGAACTATTTATTAGAGCGACTCTGGTTACCCATGACAGGGCCCCTGCTTTTTATTTGTAATATCTGCAAGCAATAACCCTGACTCAGAACTTATATTTCAGAATTATAACTGAGTCACCAAAAGTTAAGTGGAGACCATGAGAAGGAGTGTATAAGGGGATGTAATGTTGGTGGGAAAAAGGAGCCGCCACTTTATCCCGTAAGGATGGAAGAACCCACTGAACCCGGTGCTAACCCTGTGACTGTCGGGGCCAATTCCTGCCATTCTGTGGCCATTCCCTGGGGAATCTGCAGTGGGCTCAGTCCCTGGCCCAGCTAGAAGCTGTATGAAATTGAAAAAGAAGAGGAAAATACGTGGAAGTGACAAGTAAACTTGGTGAACGACAGAATGGAACTTGGGGTCTGAAGGTTTAGTTTGAGTCCTGACCCAAACACTTACTGGCCGTGTGGCCTGGAGGAATCCCTTCTATTCCAACGAAGGGACCGGAAGAGGTGATCCCTAAGGTCCTATCCAGCTGGCTCAAACTCAGATTCCATTAAAAACATCCTTCCGAATTTCTGATAACTTGCGCAAATAAAATGGACTCAGATGAACTACTTCCCCAGAGAAATCTTCTTATTCGTTAGTCATGCGTGAACATGTTACGGGTGATCAAGTGAAATGCTGTGACTGGGTCTTCGAATTGAGAACAAAAATATCCTAGAAGATGTTGGTTGAGGACATTAAAGCAAGACTAGTTCCAGACAGAATAATCCTTAGGACACAGGAGAGGTTCTCTGCTATGTTGGTGAAACCAGTGAGTGACCCTAGACTAAAGGACCGCCCTCCCTGGTTCCTTGCTCAGTTCCAGAGTTTCTGACCCCCGCCCCGCCCCCGCCTTACCTGCGTAGGAAGACACGGGGGAGATCTGCAGGGGGTAGAGCTCGCTCATGCTGACCGCCTGTTCATCACTCTCAGTGGTCACTTCCACAACTTGGCAGATGTCTGGTGGATTAGTGACTATCTCTTGATCCTCAATGTTGCTGTCCAGATGTGACTGTCCTACGACTTCAAAGAAAAGACAGCCATCATGCACCAACATCACCTGCCTTCACAATCCTAGCACACACTCTCGAGAAAGGAAACCTCCCCCCAGAGAGGCCAAGAGTCAGATTCCTGGTCACCAAATGTCATCTGCCATGAAACAAGAACAAGCCTTAGCTTTGGGTTAATGTCCCTGGAGAAGCAACTTGCCAATAACCTGGCTCGCCAGGGCTATTTCCAGTGTGCCTGCCAATGGTGCTTACACGCGGCAACACCCCAAACTCAACCTGGCCACAGCCAAGGCTGCAGGACGAGAGCTGCATCCAGACCTAGCCCCAGGGCCAGAGAGATAAACAGTGCTTTGAACCTGACCCATTTCTGTTCTCTGCCCTCACTCTAAAGGAAGCTGCTGTGCTAGTTTCTGGGTCCTGGGGTCCAAAGAGACATTATCAAACCTTAATAATGAGGGAAGGGGCTTCCCTGGTGGCGCAGTGGTTGAGAGTCCACCTGCCAATGCAGGGGACACGGGTCCGTGCCCCGGTCCGGGAGGATCCCACGTGCCGCGGAACGGCTGGGCCCGTGAGCCATGGCCCCTGAGCCTGTGCTCCGCAACGGGAGAGGCCACAGCAGTGAGAGGCCCGCGTACAGCAAAAAAAAAAAAATGAGGGAGGATCGCCAAAATCCACCCTATTGTGTCATTTCTAGCTGTGGGATGATCCATTCATACTCCCAGCCCGCCTCCTCCTCTGCAGACAATGGATGTCATATCAAAACAATGGAAAAGAATGCTTTCCGAATTTTCTAACACACCTTCGGAGCATCAACTCCTCAAAACGCTGATAATATGAATTCTGACCACCCTGCCTCTGAAATCCTGACTCAACTGTTTTTTAATTAAACTTTTCAGTCTGAGATCACGTGCAGTTGTAAGAAATAATACACAGATCCCACGTGCCCTTTACCCATGTGCAAAACTATCATACGGTATCAGGATACTGACATTTGACCATCGACGCACCTTGTTCAGATCTCCTCCGTCTCACTTGTACTCCTTCGTGTGTGTGTACTTAGTTCTGTGCGGTTTCGTCACATGCGCGGTTTCACATACCCACCTCCGCAGTCAAAACACCAAACGTCTCATCATCACAAGCGTCTTCTGTGACCGCATCCACCTTCCTCAGCCTCCTCCCCTCAGCTCCAGCCCCCGACAACCACTCATCTGTTTTCCATTTCTATAATTTTTGTCATTTCAAGGATGCTTCACAAATGGACTCACACAGTAACCTTTTGAGATGGGCTGTTTTCACTCAGCAGAATTCCCTGGAGATTCATCCAGGTGTTTGGGTGTATCAGTAGGAACTGTAGGTGCCTTCAATTGGAGGAACCCAACTCAATTCACCCACTGAAGGAATTGTAGGTTCCTTTCCATTCTTCGGCTATCACGAATAAGGCTGCTATGAACATTCGTGCACCGGTTTTATCTGAACATAAGTTTCCATTTCTCTGGGACAAATGCCCAAGAGTGCAATGGCTGGAACACATGGTAATTATATGTTTAGTTTTACAAGAAACTGCTAAACTAGTATCCAGAGTGGCTATACTATATTACGTTCCTACCGGCAATGTATGGACAAGCTAATTTATGCACATTTTAGCCAGCTTTTGGTGTTGTCACTACTTCTTTTTTTTTTTTTTTTTGCGGTACGCGGGCCTCTCACCGTTGTGGCCTCTCCCGTCGCGGAGCACAGGCTCCGGACGCGCAGGCTCAGCGGCCATGGCTCACGGGCCCAGCCGCTCTGCGGCATGTGGGATCTTCCCAGACCGGGGCACGAACCTGTGTCCCCTGCATCGGCAGGCGGACTCTCAACCACTGCGCCACCAGGGAAGCCCTGTCACTACTTTTTGACTTTAGTCATTCTGATAGATGTGTGGTGATACCTCATAGTGGTTTTAATTTGAATGCCCCTAATGCCCTGTCTTACTTTCAAACAGAGCTGACCTTATACTTCTGTTGACAATTGATTGGATGGAATATCCCTGAAAACTGGCACCCATAAACAAATGGGACCAACAATGTTTTCCCAAGGGCCTCTCTCAAAGCACTTTGCCCTCATAATCAATGTTTTACTCATGCCTGTATAAGTTATTTTAACATTTCAACACATGGGAATGACAGGGAAAGCATCATTATCCTGTTATAAATGAAGAGTGTCAGGCACAGAGAAGTACAGTAGCTTGTCCAAAGTCACACAGCGTGGAT
This sequence comes from Delphinapterus leucas, assembly GCF_059928025.1. NCBI lineage: Eukaryota > Metazoa > Chordata > Mammalia > Artiodactyla > Monodontidae > Delphinapterus > Delphinapterus leucas. Next base: position 12,781,037 of record NC_143149.1, read on the forward strand.
TATGGGCTGTGCTCTACGTCCCCGGCCACCTGTAAAATGTTCAGATTAGGCAGGAAGGTGGCCACATTCCAGTCTCCTTGAGAAGTTAGCATCATGGGCCAGTTCCTGTTTTCACTGCTCAAAGTATAATATTTTGATTACTCAAGTATTTCTGTTTATACGTGGGTTTCTGTTTTAACTGCTTGAAGGGGGGTGATGAAGTGACTAGCAGTAAGGTAGGGAGAACATTACCTGATTTCTACTCAGGTAAGGTTTTAGAAGGCAGTGAGAATTCATGGATTTTCTAGCAAAGAAAAGAAAAGCACCGAAGAGGCTGGGAAAGGAGATTTGGGGATGTGATAAAAGACTCCACAAAGCCACAGCATACAGAATGGAAGGGAAACTGGATGCCGTGTGGGTTTTCCTGGAGGGGATAAAATTAAAGAAAAGGAAGGCAGGCTAAATATGGCAGGCAGACTCCCAAATTCTTATTTTATCCTTTGGACTATACTACTTGAGCCTGAGAGCATCAATTATGCAGCTCACCAGACACAGACTGAGCGCTGACACTGACCTCTCTCAAGTTTCTTCTGCCTCCTCTCCCAAGTAAAATAAGACGGCAGGAAAACAAGATGGGTCCTGTCCTTTCCCAAATTGGTGGGTGGAGATAGAAACCAAACAGGACGTGTGTGTGTGTGTGTGTGTGTGTGTGTGTGTGTGTGTGTGTGTGTGTGTTTGATGAGGGGGTGGATAAAACTGATACCTTACATACTAAGAAAATGAAGATCTTATATAGATTTGATTTAAATCAAGGCCCCTTTAACTTCCAATCCTCCAAAATTCATTTCTCCCTTGCACTGTCATTCCTGGGAGTATAAACTATGGCAGCCATTCAAGCATCTTCCTAATTATGTCCCTTTGTTCTGACCAGGAATTCTCTCCCTCAGTATTTTCCCCCATAAGTCCCAACTCAGCCATTCAACTAACAGAGATTTCCTGAGCATCCTCTTTGTACAAGGCACTGTTGTCAGGTAGGAAGGGTAGAGGAAGTGTAATCTAGTCCAGGATCTGGTTTGTAAGAAGTCCAGTAGGGCTGGAGGCCAGCACACAATGATCTAGAGAATAAACTGAGGACAGTAGTGAAAAGGAAAAGCGGGGAGGGCGGAGGGCCCGTGATGAAAGTTCAGGAAGTGGGATATTTTTTTTTCCAGTTACAGGAAATCAAAGGCTTCGGTGGGGCGGCAGCGCGGTGGGCGGAAGGGGAGGGTGAGTGGCAGGCAGGAGTCAGATGCCTCTGCTTTCGGGGGGCCTTTTCCTGACCCCCCAGAACAGACTGCCCTCTCTTTCCTGCGGGCCCCTCGCTTGCTGTCCCCATGGCTTGGCCAAAACGACAGCATGACGCGACCTTGTGACGTGCCTTCACTTTCGGCCTCGCGTGCCCAGTTAATGCAGCGGCCCTTTATTTAACTCTTTATTCGTACGTGTTGTCTCCCAGCCACACTGTGGCTCCCGAGAGAGTTGAGACCCTGCATTAGAACTTTTTGTCTCAAGTCACGGCACACGTTCACGGCTTGTACCGGAGAGCAGCTCAGTGAATCTTTGCTGAGTAAAGAGATGAATAAACAGAGAAGGGCTCCCAGACTGCAGCCAGAGGCCTGCAGGAGTTCAGGACCGCTTGTAAATACCAAATGGAACGACGAACGTTTTCTAGAAAATTTCCAGACTCCTGGCAAGGGGGCTTTTTAAAACCCAGGTGAAGGGATAAAGACACAGTAGGCCATAGCTGCCAGGGGCTGGAAGGAGGAAGGGGAAACATTTGCGGGTGAGGAAAATGTCCTATGTCTTAACTGTAGTGGTAGTCACACCACTGAGGATGTCTGTCAAAAATCATAGACCTGCACACCTAAAGGGGGTTAGTTTTACGGTATTTCACTTAACATACACGCCTTAAGACAAAAAGTAGATGAGCATCTCTATTCAAATTTTAAGCGTATCCCAAATGCTGGTGACCAGGATAGAAAAATAAGTTTTAGTTTTCTGGGCTACATCTGGATACCCAGTTAATATTACATGATCTCTAAGGCCAGACATTGCCCTAGGAGTATGTGGCTTTGTGCCTGGGACAGGGACGACCGCTGCTCTCCATCTGAACACGACTGAGGGCACTTTAGAAACTTCTGAACTCGTAAGTCGCAAGTCCAAGAGAGAAGCTGGGAAACCCCAACATGTGAGATGCTCTCTGGAAGGGCTTTACGCACCAGCCCTAATCCATCTCTCTCTCTTTATCCATCTATGGAGATAGATGAGAGCTGATTTCCCCTGAACCACCAAACTTTGCCCTAAGGGACAACACAGACAGTGCCACTGACTCCTAACAAATGAAAAGTCACAAGAATAGCAAGCTTAGCAAACTGCTACAGCACATAAGGTCAGAAGTGGGAGCCCTCTAGGTGCTAGAGCCTCATGACTGATAACCCATAATAACAAAACCTAGCATTTCCTGGGCCCCGAACTTTGTCTTTCCCACCTTGACCTATCACCTGCCAGACCTCACAACTCCACGGGGAAGACACAGTTATCACCCCATTTTAGACAGGAGGAAAAGCATCGTGGAGAGTTAAATAACTAACGAAGAGTTCAAGGACTAATTCAAGGTCAGACAGCCGGAAAGTGGCAGCCTCAGGAGGCAAATTCAGCTTTCCCTCTCAACAGCACCGTCTCCCTGAAAGAAAGAGTTAAGGAAGTTCAAACTGAGTTTCCCTGGGCTTTCTAAGCCCCTCTTAGGATAAAACCTTTCAAATCTCACCTTAATAAGACTCTGGGCTCATAACCAATAGTGAAATTGCTTTTCAACAGTTCTATACTGGGTGCCAAGGAAATTCCTGAACGGTTAGGGAGCTAGAAATCCACTAAGCTTCTCCAGATTATGAAGGTCAGCGCATCAGGAAGAGGCCCCCGCAGGCATGTAATTTTATCTGGACCTCGGTGCTGAGACTTACAACAATATTATTCATGGCTGCTTACTGATGAACTGGTTTGATTCCTTAAAAGGTCATTCTTACCTTATTAACAATTGTTGACAACGCAGGGCTCCACCTGCGAAAGTACTTGCCCCCAAGCCTCAGAGAAAGCTCTTAAAAGTAGGCTATTAGGAACCGGAAAGTTCTGTGAAGGTGGGTTGGTCCTATCACTTTGCAGCTGAAACCCAGGGAGGTTGGGTAAATTGCCAAGGTCACTCAGGCAGCTGCAGGGTCAAGATAAAAGCCTATAAAAGCCGGCCATCTGCATGCTGCCATGGAGAGAAATTTCTTCTCGCCCTGATCTGAAACTTCGAGAATTTAAACTGTGAATACCAGCCCTGATGACACAGCACAGACGGGGGCAATGTCTCTTAATCAAATATATTTTAATATGATTTGATAACACCACAATCATAATATTAATTTTACCACCTTCTAACCACACAGTGAGTTTTCTGTTACACTCATTTGGTCCTCACAGCAATCCTGTGAGGTAGGTGGGATCAGTTTTTATCATTTCCACTGTATTTAATTTTTTTTTAAAGATTTTGTTTTGATGTGGACCATTTTCAAAGTCTTTAATGAATTTGTGACCACACTGCTTCTGCTCTACGCCTTGGTCCCTTGGCCGCGAGGCACGCGGGATCCTAGCTCCCTGACCAGGGACTGAAACTGCACCCCCTGCATTGGAAGGCGAAGTCTCAACCACTGGACCGCCAGGGAAGTCCCCTCGTTTCCACTTTAGATAACGAGGAAATTGAGTCTCAGAGAGGTGAGGGAGTTTGCCTAGGATCACGTGATAAATAAAACCCTGCAGAACTAGGTCTAGAACCCCAGTCTTTTAACTTCTAATCTGGTGCTCTTTCTGTTTTCTTTTTTAAGATAAACTCTGGCCATGATTCGCTTTAGGCATCCAAGGGCGACGGTGGGAGACACAAGTCTCTACGGGGTTAGTACTTTCAGAGAAGGGGCCAGCCTGCCTCAACAGTGACAGGTCGACGTGGGTGCAGGGTGTGGTACACGAGGAAACATCATCACATACTGCTCTGCTATAAAGGGGGGCAAATAATACGTTCTAGTAAAATCTCAGTTGAGTTCGTCACCGTGTCTCAAGGGTCAATGGTCTGGTAGCAGATACCTGCCTAAGACCTCATGGGTTGGCAGCGTACCCCTCCCGACGGACCCGCCGAACGCCCCTTCCTTACTCTGCTGGGTTGACAGAGCTATAGCGTCCACCCCACAGTAACAAAACCCACAACCCAAACCTCTCTTTCTTGCTGGATAGGCACATGGAAGTCCAACTGTTCAGAGTAATTCGACTTCAAAAACAGGTATAAAAGAAGTGGACAGGGGCCAGGTCACCAGGACACTGGGGACATGCGGGTCTTTGTCCTGGGGGCTTGGGGGCAAAGGTGACATGGTAAGACTGGCATTTTTTAACAAATGACTGTGTCTGGAGAAGGGGCAGCATGGAAGCAGAGCTGAGGCAAGCACGAAGGTGACTGGGAGTCGCATCTGAAATAGAAAGAAGGGGACGGATTTGAGGAATAGGACGGGGGAAGACAGGATTCGATAGTTAATTATAAATAAGGTGGAGGTGTCAAGGCAGAAAAATATATACAGCCTCGTAAAAAGTTGGCAGCTTTCTTGGGTAAATAAAAACCCCTTAAAGGTTGAAAAAACCTCCATGTCCACTGCCCAGGGTTGCCGGTGCACGTGGTGACCGAGGGCACATCCCATGCAGCCTCATCTCTGTGACCTTGGCTTCTCCAAGGTCCAGTTCACCGAAGAAAAACAAGATGTATTATCGGTTGTGTCTGGGTTTACTGTGAGATCTGGGTTCACACCTCACATGGACTCTCCTATTGCTAAGAGTTTTCTAGGGGTCCTGAGAAAACTGGATGCCTTGTCGCTGGACCCCACTCCTGAGGGATGAACCAGCATGGAAAGCCTTCACTCGCTCCTTCTCAAGAGGGGTGCCTTCCATCTAAACAACCACGCCAAATTTACTTTTTATCTTGTAGATGGAATTTTTCATATCTTAAGCACCAGAGAAAATGGCAAAAAACAAAAGCAAACAAACAAAACAGGGAACAAAGGATCTGGAAAAGTTGAAGACAGTTCTACAGCCTGGCATCACCTTTGGCTATCGTCGAGTCACTATGAATTCTGGTACCAGAGGCTGCCAGGCTTGAGTTATGACCGTGAGGCCCTGGGGGTGCCCTAAGTTTGGTCTCTTAGTTGTGAATCTGTTTTGCTCCTTTTTGTTGTTGTTGTTGTTGTTGTTGTTCTGCTACCAGAAAAAGGTACATCCTAGAAGGTGCATTTTGGGCCACCAAAATGGACAGAATTCAAATTACATTATTTCCTAATTGTCTATGTCTAGTCACCTAAGGCCAGCTTGATTTACTTCAGGGTCATGAATAGCCTCCCTCATTTCACAGCAATCTTTGCTTTCTTGAAGGGTGGGGTTACCTTTTATCAAAAAACACAATGGGGTTATGAAGCCCCGCCTAGGCCAGGGAGAAAGAATGTCCGCACCTGCTAACTTCTCACACTGGCCTGGAGGTGATTTCAATAGTGCTCAGCAGAGGCCCTGCTGACCTGGGCAAGAGGCCAGCAGGGTATTATCAGAACAATCCAACATGTTTGCTGGCTTCTTCCGCTTCCTAAAAACAGAAGTTGCCACACACACAAAATAATTCAATGTGAAAGAAAAGTAAAAATAAAAATGAGTCTTTTTCTCCCTCCCCTTAAAGGGATAGCAGGGAAGATCTTTGGAGGTGCTGACCTGTGCATTTAAACAGGAGGGAGAGACGAAACGTGAAAAGACCTGGTTTAAGCAGTGAGATGCTGCCCTCCTGCTTGAAGCGCACAGCCTGCTAAATCTGGATGTACATTCAGCTGTTCTGGACAAGAAGGCAAGACCAGGACACTGCCCATTGACCATGGGCGTGTGCACACTCGTGCGTGTGTGTGTGTGTGTGTTTTCCTGCCATGATTTGCCGCAGAAATAAAACTAAAACACAGCAGCAATCCAGCAGGAGTTCATCTGTCAGGGTAAAAGGACATTTCGTGCTTTACACCCTTACTGGATTCACTTACCAAACAGCACCCCTCCTCCAGAATAAAAGTGTACTGGGTGGCTGGCCTCCAAGGGATTAAGATATTGATTTTCAATCTACTTCCCTAGTGACAGAGCCTACTGACAACGAGAAAAATGCTCTCGTAGTAAGGACTCGTTTCAGCTCCCATTTTTAATCTTATAAACATGGGCTTATAAGAGCAGAATGAAAACATCTTGAGGTTTTCATCTTGGTGCCTGGATACAAAACTGGCCAGAACTCTGGGTTTAGAGACAAATGAATGGAAAGCAAGAAATGGTTTCGTTTTTAAATAAAGCAATTTTTAAAAAGTAAAGAGAGCCCGAAAGAGAATCTCTCAAATGCCACAGTGGCCTTGGAATCAGAGCCCCTGTACTTCTCATCTCGGTCCACACATCGCAGAGGCTGGGATGGCTAATTACTGGTCACTTGGGAGAGTGTAGACAAAGCTCTGCGAAGGGTTTAAAATCCGAGCTAGTGCTACTGTTAGTAATAATCACAAATTACCCACTCCTTTAAAATACTTGCATAGATCCACTTCATCTATCATTACATACCTTCACAAGGGTCACTGACTAATTAGAAAGAGATATTCAAACTCATTTTACTGCCATCCATTATGATTTTATTGTTAGGAAGAGAATCATTAAATCCAGTAGGTGATTCTCTAACCAAACCTGGCCTTTGTCTTTGCCCCAGGATAATGACTCATTAAATTAGTACCAACACCATGTAGCCCCAATCATACCATAAGGGCAATGAACAATCGACCTGGCAGAGAATTTACCTACTGAAGGCTCAACCAAAATGTTAAAAAAAAAAAAAGGTAAAGAAAACTGGTCCAATTCTGGCTTTTGTTTGGCATTTTATCTGAGGCTGAGTTCACCTCCTTAATGAAGGGGAGCTCCAAAAGCCAGCCAGCTGCCTCGAAATAAGCTGAACCTTAAGAAAGCGCTCCTGGGAGATCGGCAACTATCTTCCTTTTTAAAAAGGGCTCAGTGGGCAGAGGCTTTCTGAGGACAGCCTGCTGAGAAAGGGATGATAAAAACCCAGGTGCTGGGGAAGCAGCCCTCAGCCGTGGAAAAAAGGGCCCAGGAGGGAGGAGAGCTGGGCTTCCGGTCAGGCAAGTGGCCTCACTCCAGAGGGGAAGTGAGAAAGATACTCTCGGAGAGTCCGCTCGGCTCAAAATGACTGTAGGGCCATCTGTCTCTATGCAAAAGTGCCCCATTCAGACGTGAGCCCTGTGAGGAAGCCATGGCCATCCTGACATGAGATACAGCACGTGCTGAGTCTCAACCCAGGCTTCATTCTTTCTTCACGCTGCACGCTGCTGGAGACCCTGCACATGTGATTCTACTTCCAAACTCCAAAGCCCAGGGGAAGGAGAGGAGGCTGCGGCCTCCTGTCCCTACTCAGCTGAGAACCCACAAATGAAGGTCCTCAGATGTGAGGCCTGCTCTTGGAACAGGATTTTTCCTGTTCTTACCGGCATCAGAAGCCCTAATTGTTTACAAAATGGAACAAAATGTAATGAACCAAAAGGTATTGCGGGCAAAGAAACCGAGGTTCTGGATTCCAGGGCTTGAGTCAGAATACAAGGTCAAGCCTGGGCCTCTTCCACGCTTGCAAAGAGTCCCTACCATCCGTGCTTGGCAGCATCCCAGCAGGACTTCATTGAGATATAATTCACACTTGTCACCCACCTGCCTAAAAGCCTCCGGGGGTGGTGTTCCATGGTGTGTGTATGGAAAACATTTGGGTACTTTACTATCTGCTATACTTCGATTTTTTAAAACTTAAAAAAAAAAAAGAAAACAAAAGAAGCCCACACCCTCCAGCAGTCTGGGGATAAAACCCAACCTCCTTCCCAGGGTCTTCGAAGGTCCCCATAAGCCCGCCCCACCTCCCTTCTGAGGGACCTTACACGCCCTCCCCACGAGCACCGGCCTTCCCTCTAGTCCTTCGAGCGTGTTCCTGCATCGGGACCCACACTGCAGGTCCTCAGCCACTGGTGTCATCTCATCTCTCCACTCTTCCTCCGGCACATTTATCACACACGGTAATGCTGTTGTTACGTGCAGTTTTTATTTGTTTATTATGTGTCTTCTTCCATGAAACTAGGGATTGGGCCCGCCTTGCTCCCCAACCTGTTTCTGGCTCACAGCGCTACGTCTGGTATACAGAAGGCACTCAAAACCCTTTGTGGGATCACAGGGTGCCCTCTGGCCACGTGCCTCTGTTTCCCCATCTGAGAGATGAGCACCGCCCCTGTGGCAGGCCTGGAGGACTCATAGGGACAGTCTCCCCCCTCCTTGTTCCCAAGTTAAAGAAATAACACTTTTGTCCACGTGACCAATTACTGAACGATTGAGAACCGCTAATCCTTAGCCGCTGGGGGGAGCATCCCCATCTCATCTGCCTATTTTTTTGAGGCGGATCTGCCTCAGTTCCTTTACCTGATCCTCAAAGGCCTTTATCCTTCAGTCCTGAAATCTGGGGGCCTGAACTTGCATTTTGAGATGGTTCCAAGACCTCCTCCCGCTGACTACGTTATTTCAAATCACGTTTTACAAATTCTCGACCCCAGGGAGCTACTCGTGCGTATAAAAAAAATGAGATGTCAAAACAGTTTACCTATGATGTTCACCGTACTATCCACTTCATTTTTTATAGCTGAAGTCAGGGCCGCATACTCAGGAGAAAGATCACTTACTCCATTACTAAGCCCCAAAGATGACTCAACTGGTTCTTGCTAGGAAGAAGAAAAGAAAAAAGAATTGAGAACACTTCCTTTTCCCTCCCTGTGCTTAGCTTAAATTCTACCCTCCGTCCACTTTCTTTAATGCCAAGGTCACGTTCGTCTCCCAAATGCATTCCCTACGTGTTTTAAATCAGCCTGGAGCTTAAGAAGCACATTTCTGCGTAGAGTGTCTCGCCAAGGGTTCCCTTTCTTTCCTTTTCCTTGGAGGAGACGGTATCCGTGCACCTGGCTTGCCCTCCTGAAATGCTTATCCCTGTGCAAGGTAGCCCTGGGGTTAAGCGGTGCTGTGTTACTGCCTAGGTAAAGCACCTTGCTGCTGAGATCCCAACTCATCCTTCTCTGAGGGAGGGGTGCGTGTAAGACTCAGCTCCTGGCTTTCTCTCTAAGGGAGGAATCTTGCCACCTCTTTTATAACTTCGGAGGAAAAGCTCTGCCTCAACTATCAGCCCAAGGACGAAATCCAGAGGACGTGGTGGATGAATTCTTCTTGGATAGGGTTTGCTCTGGATTCTGGCCACTTGAGCATCCTGCCCCAGGGTCGGGGGCAGGTGGCCGGTCACACGGGCCAGACTCATAGCCAAAGCCTCCGCCACCCCGTGGAGTCCAGTGAAACAGCCCACACCCATGGCTCCGCAGGCATGCCTTCCGAATGCCCATGCAGCCCAAGAGGCTACACATTCATATTAATGAAACTAGGAGAGCAAACTCCTCTTCCTAAGCTTGGCTCTCAATTCTGCTTTATTCAAGTGCACCAGAGCCCTCCAACCTCTGAACGCGCCAACAGCTCTGGGAGAGCCAGCGCTGGAGTACACACTGACTTTCAGCGTTTTGATGAGAGAGCTTCTCCTCAAGGGGAGGTTACACTGGCGTCTATGACAGCAACAGAATCAGACAAAAAAAGCCACACGTGACAACTCCTGGGGAGACCAAACTGGAGAGGAGGGTGGAGGGGTGGAAAGAATAGAAGACAGGAGCGGAAGGTCATGTGAGGTGGATATGACTGTGCTTTGAAAAATTTAGAGTGGATGCTGCAAGGCATGCAGGGTGTTCTTATCAATTTATGTGCTGCTTGGAACCAATGATGAACCCCACCCCCCCAGCAAATCTTAGGGAAGGAGGGGGAAATTACACCCTCCCTCCCAATCCCACCTGGCAAATTCCCGCCATGATAACCACGGCTTCAAAGACATCACCTCACTGTATAGCTCAGTTCTCAAAAAAATAAACAAACAAAAATCACACATGGCAGGGTTGACCAGATGTACCAAAGGTTGAATCCAGGAAGGGCCCAGGACAGCCCCACTGGGCAGAATGTTTATCCCTTTCTCCTGCAGCATCTCTTTGACAAATTCCGAAGAGTTTATCCTTTCTGGGAAGAAACTTCCTTGCCTGTGACTTGAGTCACCACTTTTCTCTTCCCTTAGAGGCAAACTCCTGACTGTGCACCTGCCTTCCCAGCATCACCTCCTCACTGCACCACCATGAAGCCTGCAGTCTGGCTGCCACTCCACTTGTGGAATCAAGCTCCCAGCTCCTGGGGTCGGGGTGGTGAGACAGCCTGGCTTTGGAGTCACATGAGCCTGGGGTCCAAGTCTTCCTCTAGTTATAGGACTTTAGCCTCTTTAGTGATCTCTTAGGATGCTGCGGACAGCTGTAAACTGAGGACAGTAACAGGACCCACGTCATAGGGATAATGGGAAGATTAAATGAGATAAATATGCACCTGGCACCTATATCTAAGGTCACCAATAAGACGCTACTATCCCAAATCCAGTGACCTTTGTGCAAGTCTCTTTCCCTCAACCCCACACTCTGACATCCAACAGGAAGGCCTGTACTCTCCATCCTTGGCAACAAAATCTATCTGTTTCTCCACCTTTCTGATGGCATCCTTCTCCCTGGCTTCCTCAATGGCCCCCTTCCCACCCCACCCCCCATCATGCCCCACGTGTCATCTTCTCTCCCTTCCACCTCTTCAATTCCCCAAAAGGAACTAAGAACGTTTTAAGGAATTATGGAAAGAACTGCTCGTTTTCGTGGGTTTCTTTTGTTGCCAAGTTATTATTCACTCATTCTGCTTCTAGGCTTCTTATAAAGGTAATGAGGGAGTCAGACTTGCATATATTTAAAAACCTAAATTATTCTGATTTCTCAGTTGGAGACTTCAAAAGGGTTTCACATGATCTACAGTGTAATTAGTGGCAAGTGATACTTCTATCACACTACACTTGAGAAAACTATGACTCACAGACGAAATTAGTTTTCCAAGACCACACTGCTTTTACTCTGAGGAGATACAGGAACTGAACTCACATCTTTGGTCAGGCAACATGGCCCAATTCCAGTAGCTTCTGTCTTAATAAACCCTTGGATCCTGTACTAATGCCAATGGAGATTGAGACCGAACTATTTTCAACATCGTTCTACTCCCCAGATCCCCACCTTGCCTCTTGCACTCCTGTAACGAAACAGAATACTCTACCAATGGAGACTGAGTTGGACTACTCTGAACATTGTTTTACCTCCTCCCATCCCCACTTCCAAAATAACCTGCCGATCTCCAAGTCTTCAGTGCAAACCTTCTCACTGGTTTTAGAAGGACAATATAGCAGATTGTATACTGAAATGTAGCCAGCACCTCCCTGAAAGGTCTCCATCCAGGGTGCAGAAAACCAGGGACCTTCACTACACTCAGTTGAAATTTTTGAAATGACTAGAATAGGAAGATCGAAACCTAAACTATGTTTGTTTTTGTTTTTTTTAAAAAGCAAGGAGCACAAATTAAGAAAATGGGTGAACATTTCTCTACGGAACATGTACAGAGAGATCCTGCAGGTCACGAACGGCCTTTGCCCACAGAGTCTTCTGCTTCTCTGTGATGCCCACTCCTGCCCTGTCCCCCGCCTGGCTGTACCATGACCTGTCCTGGTGAATCCTGAACTAGCCTCCTCTTTCTGTTCCCTTTCTTACTTTAGATATAGGCTCTCCTGTAAATCACCTTGCCCCAAAGAAAACCAAAAAACAGATTGTACTTGGGTTCAGACCGCTCCATGATCTATTAACTCTGCCAAATATTCATGCCCAAGAACCTTTCTTCTCATTATAGAAGCCAAGGTTTGTTCTACAGTTTAAGGGATTTTAGGCAAAAGCAAACCAGCACAGGAGAGCGTGCAGGGGCAGGGGCAGGGGCAGCCTTCCTTAGACCTCTAAAATAATATTCCTTTGGTTGGTCTCAAAGCCATGCTTGCTGGAGGGGCTTGGGGGTGGGCCGAATAGAGGACAACCAAGGCCACTCATTCTGTTGCCACAGCCCTTGTCTACATGTCCCCTCCTTTGAGGCCAAATATAATGGCTGTAAGACCATTTCCCATCCCCAACCTCCAGAAAGGCCCTAATTCATCTGTGCAAAGCCAGTCTCCTGAAAGCCAAATTTAAGGGCATCTCTAGGTCTCTCTACCAACAAAATCTCAGGCTGACAGCTGGGCTTCATGAAAGTCAAAGTCGGCCCGGGGAACTGCACACTCTATACCTCGGAGGCCCCGAGGCCACTAAGAACAGGAGTGCAGCTGAAACAGGCTGCGGCCCCCCGCCCAGCCCTAGGACACCTCCCTCCCTTGGAACTAGGCCGTCTCCCTTCTCTTCCTCACTGCTCCTACTGCAACTTCCCCTAGGCTTCTTTCTTCGCCTGGCTTTTCTCCTCGTCTTCTCCTTGGGTCTCCGCGTTCATTTCATGCAGCTTCCCTCTTGGAGAAGGCATCTGTTCCCACGGCCTCCAACATCGTTCTTGGGCAAATGACCACACACCTGGCGTCCAACACTCACCCGAGCTCGGTGCCTGTCAGATCCAACTGTCCACCTGGTGTCTGCTTTAGAGGGCCCTCTGCCCTTTCTAGCCCACCACGTCCACAGTTAAACTCACCCTCTTCTCCACAAAACGTGCTCTGCTCCCAACATCCCCTCCAGGAAGCTTGAGAAGTCAGGGCCACCTCTTAGATCCACACCTGGCTTCCTCCTCCCACCTCTTCTTCCAGGGAAATGTCTCCTCTCCATTCCAACTGCCACCATCTTCACCTAAACTCTCTACTGCAGTCTCTGCCCCCATCCGCTGCTTCCCATCACGGTGAGAAAAACCTCCCTTAAATATCAACCCCTCCATGCTCCAGAGCCTTCCCAAGGAGTTCAGCTGTGCCTTATCTCACAAAAGCATCCACGGAGGTTACTCTGCCAACCAGTTTGCAGACTGCGCTCTGAGCAGTCCTCCCAAGAGCTACCAGGAGGAAAGCGAGGCGCCAGAGTGGGCAGGGCAGGCCCCCCACCTGCTCCCTCCAGGGCAGCTCTGATTTCATCTCTTGAAAGTTCAGGTGGGTTGCCGGCGTGAGGCTTAAAAACTGAAGACCCCTTGCAACCCATGGAAAGATCACTCCAGTATCAGCCCTGACAGGTGGTCGGTCATTCAGCCTGTCTTTGGACAGTGACAGGGAGCATATTGTTGCATATTCCAGCTCAAGTCACTGTGGGCGGTGAGAGCTCTATTAGAAAGTTCTGCTCAGCCAATACCTGCTTTTCTGTAACCTCCACCCAGGGGCCTGCACTCAGAACTAATACAGATCAGTCCTAGTCTTTACCAAGTGACATTAGAGACAGTCCCTGATCATGTTTTCCATCATCACACCGATGTTTTAATCTGGAAGCACTTCACAGCTTCGAAGCACGCATATGTCCTCTGCAAACAATCCTCTGAGGCAGGAAGTATTAATTCCGAATCCTCCCTACCTACATGCCTCTGTTTCCCCTTGTACCCTCACTCAGGCTCTGGCTCTAATGAAGCCGGTGTCCTGACTCATCCAGCGAAGACCAAACAGCAGCTCTGATCTCCAGGGCTTCACGTACGATCTGGTGCTGGGGAATGTCCACCAATACACTGGAGAGTCCCCCGAGGCCTGGATCAGAGCCCACAGCTTCCGAGAGGCTGAGAGGCACTGAGGGCAGTGAAAGAGCACAGGTTCTGAGGTTGGACTAACCCGGAATCAAATCCCAACTCCATAAAGTGGAGCAACTCTGGGAAAATTACTCAACATCTTTGTGCCTCCATTCCCACGTATGCGAAAGAGAGAAACCCTGCCCATCACAGGAAGAACTAAATGAGATAATAATCAGAGCTGAGAACCGGGTAGGGGCTCCAAAACGTCAGCTACCGCCTCGCTGCTTTATCCACCTCTGTCCTTACTGATCTTGGCCTTGTGACATTTTCTGAAACACCAATATGCTCTGATGATGTCCCATCTCATACAGCTCACTACTGTGTTTCTTACTCTTATTTCCTTAGACAGCCAGTTACCTCCACGCAGGCAGGGCTTAGTTCAACTAAAAGATGGCTCACTGAGTGCACAGCATATACTCCCAAAGAGAACATCAGGGGATACAGGGGCAGCATTTCTGCACATATTACATGGTCAAGGAACCTTGGGTCTCCCAGTTTCAGGGAAGCTATTTAGGGAGGAGACAAAGAGCACAGAGATAAATTGCCTGAATAGCCCAAGAAATATTCTGACAGTGGGCCTGTGTGCTCTAAACGTCCTTTGCTAGTTAAAACTTCAACTTGATCAACTCTACTCCAATAAAAAAAATTAATTAAAAAAAGATTAGGATTTCTTCAGGTATCTTAAAAAAATTCAACTTGAATTAAAGGAAGATTGGGAAGAGCTTGTTTTAACAGCAAATTTTCATACCTAGTTACTACATACAAGACAAATTTTCTCTGCGGAAGAAACCAACCTAGTCTATCCAGTTGCATATATATATATATATATATATATATATATATATATATATATGCACAGAACAGAAAACTCAGAGCTTAGGTGTTTGACAAATAATAAAAAGTAATGTATTAATAGCTCAGTAAGGATAAGGTCCTTTATATATATAATTCCAGACAACCTAGAGAATTAACTTTGAACCACTCTACAGAAACATGAACGCTGTGCAGTCATGAGAACCACAGAACCTGGGGAGCCCGCTCGCCTTATCCACGTTCTGAGGCTTCATCATAGGACAGATGCGAGTAGATTTAAATTCAAAAGTTTTCCGATGAAAGTCACCTGTCTTCTGCTGAAGGAACAATGTCTCTATGAGGGCCATGTTTCGGACACTGACCACGTCTACATCACAGGAGGATTTCTCACTGTACTCTCTGCTGGGCCCCACATGGCTGCACCTAAGAGGAAATCTCTCACTTGCTTCCCTGGGTCAGTGCGGTATCCGGCCATGTGGAAAACACTGCCATCGGTGATGTGACTGCAGATGTCCTTTACTTACAAGAACACCATGTGTCATCAATTCTAAGGTGCACATTCCTCACATTTCCACACCCCTGAAATGGGACGTGCCTTCTAATCAATTCTGTGTCATGATTTCACTGCAAGCAGTTTTTTCTTGCTTACAGATACATAAAATAACGGTGCATCTTCCAATCGATGGCATCTGATATTCAGTGAAGTCTGGTGGTTATGTTAGAGCAAAGCTGGTTGAAAAGTGAACATCTGTTACTCCATTTTCATTTCTCCATTAACTGAGATTGCAAAATTAAATCTGCATTCTAAACCCCCCACTCCCTCCTCCCCATATATTACATTTATTTATACATCTATTTAGTCAACAAATACTCATTCATCTATTCAGTGATCATATATGTATTAATTATCTGTTCTGTACCAGGCACTGAGCTAGATGCTGTGAAACTAGTAGCAAATATGATATAGTTGTACTTATGATTATAGCAGATTCTTCAAAATCACATATTTGTGGAAGTTACACTTTTCTGACTAAACAACAATAATCAGAATGTAGGCCCTAAAAAGATCCAAACTGTGGGGAACTTGATACAACAAATAACAGGGTTTTTTTCATTCCAAGAAAAAATAAATTTTTTAAAAGTAATCTAGGGGAAACCTATAGGTTAAAAAAACTTAAGAGACATATCCAAAAATCACAACATGTGGACCATATACGGATCTTGATTCAAGTAAACAGACTGTATCAAAATTATGACACTTATGAGACAAATTGGAAATTTGAACACTGACTGGATATTTGATGTTTTTGAGGAACTACTGTTAATTTTTTCGGATGCAATAATGATACTGTGTTATTTTTAAAGAGTGTCTATCTTTTAAAGATATATACTGACGTAGTCATGAAAGAAATAAGATGTTTGGAATCTGCTTTAAAATATTGGGCTGAACCATATGAAATTGTTTTTGTAAGTCAAAAATGGTTGAACATCTGCAGTTTCATATTGGATGTATGGAAGTGGAGGGAGGTACTAATGAGACAAAATGGCCACGAGCTGATTAATGCTGAAATCGGGGTGATGGTCTATGAAGTACGTTTGACTCACTTGCCTCCTTCCTGTATAAAGTTTTTCCATAATAAAAAGTTATAACAAAATGAGGCCTATACTATGCTATATTTAAAATAAGTCACCAACTAAAAATACTGGAAGTGGAAACTGGAGGTCTCACTGCTAAAACACTCTAGCTAAAAAATTGATTTTCCGTTGCAGGAGTAAATGTGTCTGAAACTTTAACAGTTTACCTAAGTTTTCCCTCTACCTTCACAATTCAAACTGAAGTACATTTTTTGGGTATTTTTTTCCGATTATTTTGACTAAGTGGCTTGCTTTTAAACATTGTGCTGTCTGGGCAATTTGGTTTTTCCTTCAAGAGTTATTCTAGAGTAGAAACCAGAATGCTTGGCATCTCTTTTAAGTTCAGTTCTAAATAACCGTGTGAACTTGGCCACATGTTCCACTGCCCTTGGGTCTATGTCACTCAACTCTCTCGAGCCTCTGTTTCTTCATGTGCAAACAGGGCACAGTGAAACAGACAATCTTCTCTCTGATGGTCTATGAGTCTGGACTGCAGTGTCTGCTCTTTGCTTGGCAACTTGAGCTCACCCTCGATTTTGCATGGGATATTTGGCAGTTCTCTGGCTATTGAACAAGGGCCACCTAATCTACACACAAAGACCCTCACACTGCAGTGGATTTCAGACTACACAGCCCACTGAAAAGCTCACACACACAAACGCATCCCTACGGAAAACTTTTGGAAGTTATGAAAGCTGGTTCTATAGTGCAGCAGGAAAAAAAACTATTGAGATCCACACTAATAGAGGGCTTGAACAGACCTCTGTGTCCCCAGACTAATGGCTTGTCATGGAATATATGCATACATACATGCATGCATGCATGCATACACACATACATACATTCATACACACATACTGGGTTGGCCAAAAAGTTGGCCAACACAATACATATATATAAATATAGGTAATACATTCTAATGTAAGTATATACTATTTAATATACTTTAAAAAATATTTAATGGCCTGAAAATCTACTTAATATCATCAGATAGTAGCTGGTTGCTGGAGCTTAGCTGGAACTAAGTGACATGCTGGCAACAGTTGCAAGGACCAGATGGAGGCTTGAGACTGTCAAGCTCAGCCTGGATTTGTGAGTTCATTCATAAATTGCTCAGGGAAGTTGGATGAAGCAGGGGATGTGTGTACTTGAGTCTACAAGTGGGTACATGCCAAAGAGGAGACGTGTAAAGCACATGAAACACAACAGCAAAAGAAGCAAGATTAAATACTTCACAGAGATCACATCACTTATTTTTATGAGACAGAATATGAATCATTAGTATGATCACAACTCTGGCCTCCTCTCTGAACAAAGATTACCTTGATGTGCTTCACTCTGTCTTCTTTTTCTGTCTTTGGTTTCTTTCCTGTGGCAACAAAAATAGTTCTGGATTAATTCATGAAGAACAGAGAGGCATTTTCCCTAAGTTAAATTCTTTCTGAAACTCTCAATGAACTTATTGCTTTAATCTGTATATGGCCAAGATCCCAAATGCTTCTTTGACTGCTTTTGGGGGGCCCTGAGAGTCATTTTCCCCAGCCAGGTAAGGGCAGAATTATCATCCACAACGGGAACGAGGGTTGTATCCTTGCTGTGACTACAGATGTGGAAATAAAGAAATCACAAAGGCACTATAAGGTATATCAAGCAATCATTGTTTTAGTCAGTAAATATCGTTATCTACCTTTCTTAGAAGGTCGTTCAGATAAAGGCAACATTCGGTAGACTCGGAAGGCGTTGTTTCCTTTCTTTATGCTTTTATCTTTGACTTCTTCAATGTCAGGCAGAGAGTTCATGGCACATCGAAAATTCGCCTTCCATGTTTTTGGATCAGGTTTATCTACTCCTGGTTGATGCTTTCCTAACAAAATAGTTGAAAGAATCAAGGTTAAGAAAAAGAGGGGAAAAATTATTTCTAGAGTAAAAATGTCTGGAGACAGGATTGCTGGCAGGTAGTACAGAGAACCCTTTTAATTCTAGGCCACACCTACAGTGAGCAAACCTCCTGGTTTATTTGGGGCTGATCAGGTTCTTGGGATGCAGGAATTTCTGTTTTAAAACCCGACGGTTCCAGGCAAACTGGGACAAACTGGTCACCCTGGCTCTACGAAACAGCTTGAGAGAAAATTATAATGGTAGAAGAACGGAGAATCAAGGTAAGGAAGAGACAAAGCTAGGAGGCCAGCAGACTGACAAGCACAGGCAACTGGAAGGTCTCTTTTTCATCTGACTCTCAAACATTAAGTAAAAGTCCGTTCCTGCAAATAGCTGGCTAGTTAAATTTTGTTATAAATAAATATAATCTTGACTACCTTTGGGGGAGATAAATTTGACCCAAGTTTATACGACGCAAAACAAATAAGTTCTATATTCCCCTGGTACACACCTGGGGAACTTCATCAGAAAAACACATTTACAGGAAATTTAAGGACTAAGTTTTCTATGGAATGGGTTGAGCATCACTTCTTTTTTAAAAAAATAAATTTATTTATTTATTTGTTTGTGGCTGCATTGGGTCTTTGTTGCTGCACATAGGCTTTCTCTAGTTGCGGCGAGCGAGGGCTACTCTTCGTTGCGGTGCGCAGGCTTCTCATTGCGCTGTCTTCTCTTGTTGCGGAGCACGGGCTCTAGGCGTGCAGGTCTCAGTAGTTGTGGCTTGTGGGCTGTAGAGCGCAGGCTCAGTAGTTGTGGTGCACGGGCTCAGCTGCTCCGCGGCATCTGGGATCTTCCCAGACCAGGGCTCGAACCCGTGTCCCCTGCATTAGCAGGCGGAATCTTAACCACTGCGCCACCAGGAAAGCCCGAGCAACACCTCTGAGTGATGCAGGCTGTACCCCACGTGTCCTAGATGTGCCTGGGAACAAGTCCCAGGTTTATCAGAGCTATTTTCATGAAGTCATAAGCCAGGAGATTTTATATATGTAGTAAAAATAAACGATAGCTAACAGTCTACAGTATAACTGAAATTTGCCAAGAGAGTAGAACTTAAACATTGTCACCAAAAAACAATGTACACTTTAAATATTTTGCAATTTAATTTGTCACTTATACCTAAGGGCATGAAAACAACCACAAAAAAGCAACAGTGCCGGGCTCCATAAACAATGCGGGGTTAATACCTGTATGGATGGCCCAGTTTCTAAAGAGCGGTGCATCTTTTTCCACATCCCACCCGTGTCTAGCTGCATGCATCCAGGGGATCTGAAAGATCTTCTTTTCCTGAAAAAAAAAATAAATCAATAAGCACTGCAGCCCTGGGTTTCAGGCCACCATTGCAGAGGATTATAGCTAGTTCTAGCTAGTAAGATTCCCTGCTAAGTATCACTGGGTTTGCTGAGTATCTACTGTAAACCAAACCTACTTCCCCACTGGGCCCCAAACCTTGACAGTCTACCAGGTGAGATTGAGAGGCAAGTGGAGTCTGGTAGGATAAAAATAAATTCCAAGGTCAACGGTGATGATTTGGGAAATGCCAATGTGCCTCCTTTCCTTTATAGGAACACAGGTAACTGGCCATTTACTGAAATTTCTAATGCTTAGTCTTATCATCTACTCCCATCACTTGGTAAAGAGGAACTCCTTCTGCCTTAGGTAAATTAAAAATTAGGCAACTCTCCAAATGAACACTCACTTTGCCGCTAAAGGGAAGTTGGGGGTGTCTGAGGCCATTGTCACAGAGACTAATTATCTCAATCTGCTCATGCAGCCAACAGAAATAAAAGATTTTGTTCTAATCCCTATGTGTCTACTACCCTGCATGAAATAGCAATAAATACAAACAAAGATGTACCAATTATACGAAGATGATACTCCTTTTCTGGAAAGAAGTCCCTCGAGTACTGTTCTTCTTATAGCAGACCCTCTCCATCTCTCTTATATCCCAAGAGGTAACTCAAAATTGCTTAAAATCAATCCTGGCAAACATATGATTAGAAACCAGTGCTTTGGAAACAAAGTCACACTTGTAGTAAAACTACTTATGTGAAACTTGGTTCACTTGGCATGTTCACGTGGTCTCAGTTTTGGTTTTTGCAACACCCTAACGAGCTGTGCGTATGTTATTTTTTCCACTTTACAGTTGAGGAAACTGAGAAACAGAATTAAATTTTCTAGCCAAGGAACTTATAGTAGTAAGTATCTAAATTCAAAACCGAGGTCGTGTAATCCCATATTCAGTCACTTATTCATATCACCCATCGTCTCCCAGGGTTTAGATTTAGAAGATTTCCTGTCCTACAACAGATCTGTTGACTTGGACTCCATGGAGATTAAAACCCAGGAAAACCATATTTTTTTAAGCTCTTAAGGTAGGTCTGATAATTTCTAGGTATACGGATCTCTGCACAATACACTGGATCAGGAAGGAAAATGTCAGTAGGGATTTTCCACCACTTTGGTCTCACACAATGCAAGATACAAACGGTCCCCACCGACCCAAAAGGGACTTGGCCCTCCCCACAGAACATATTGCAAAGCCTGAACTAAAAATATGTCAGAACATTTGAGATCTCCTCAGAACTGTTAAAAGGGAAAATTCTATGTATTTAAAACTTGGTCAGTAAAGAAGAACTGAAAGCGAGAGATTTTTCATAATTCCCTCCTTGTTCATGCTGTATCATCCACTGAGAGAGGGCAGGGTTTCAGGTTGGCCAGATTCAAAAGGGCAGTGATCAGAAGAGGGCTGAGTAAAACTTTATATCTTACTGTAGATGAAAATAAGAGGGCAAAATCACTTAATGCAGTTTCTGACGTTCACATGAAAGGGAAAAACGTGCAAATGAATTTATTTCAGTGAAAGAACTTTTCCTGAACTACACAACCAGAATCTAAAGGTTTATGCTTAAAGATACAGATCCTTAAAGAATCTGCTGTTGTACTTTCTTCTAGGACAAAGGAGATCTGGGGTGACACAATCTGAAATCTATCTCCTAAGACACAAAGTTGATTTTATAAGTAGATCTTTTCAAGCATTTGCGTGTCTGCAGGCACACACACACACACACACACACACACCTCCCAAAACTAGTTTCCCAGAAACCATGCTCAAACCATGAAACCACAAAAGTAATGACTGAACCTAGCAATTATCCACCATGGATCCTCTTTAAATGGGCAAAGGATGTGAATAGACCTTTTTCCAAAGAAGATAAATAAATGGCCAATGAGCACATGAAAAGGTGCCCAACATCACTAATCATCAGGCAGATGCAAGTCAAAACAGCAACAAGATACCATTTCATATCCTCTGGGAAGGCTAGAATTTTTTTTTTTTTTTTTTTTTTTTGCGGTACGCGGGCCTCTTACTGTTGTGGCCTCTCCCGTTGCGGAGCACACGCTCTGGATGCGCAGGCTCAGCGGCCATGGCTCACGGGCCCAGCCGCTCCGCAGCACGTGGGATCTTCCCGGACCGGGGCACGAACCCTTGTCCCCTGCATCGGCAGGCGGACTCTCAACCACTGCGCCACCAGGGAAGCCCCGGCTAGAATTTTTTAAAAAAATAAACAGAAAATAGTAAGTGCTGGTGAGGACGCGGAGAAACTGGAACCCTCACACATCGCTGGTGGGGACGGAAAATGGCGCAGCCATTCTGGAAATCAGCTTGGCTGTTCCTCAAAAAATTAAACACAGGGCTTCCCTGGTGGCACAGTGGTTGGGAGTCCGCCTGCCGATGCAGGGGACACGGGTTCGTGCCCCGGTCCGGGAGGATCCCACATGCCGCAGAGCAGCTGGGCCCGTGAGCCATGGCCGCTGAGCCTGCGTGTCCGGAGACTGTGCTCCGCAACGGGAGAGGCCATAACAGTGAGAGGCCCACGCACCGCAAAAAAAAAAAAAACAAAAAAAGCAAAACACAAATTACCACATGATCCAGTAATTTCACTCAAAGAATTACAAACAGCTGTCCATGCAAACATTTATACATGAATGTTCATAGCAGCACTACTCAACAACAGTCAAAAGACTGAAACAACCCACAGGTCCACCCACTGATGGAACAGAAAAAGAACGTGTTATACATGCATAAAATGGAATATTATTCAGCCACAAAAAGGAACACAGTATGATACGTGCTACAACAGGGATGAACCTTTAAAGCACTGTGCTAAGGGAGAGACACCTTCCACCAAAGGCCACATGTTGAAAGAGTCCATTTATATGAAATATCCAGAAAAGGAAAATCCAAAGAGACAGACAGCAGATCAGTGGTTGCCACGAACCAGGGCAAGGAGAGTGGGAAGTGACTACCTCATGGTACAGTGCTTCCCTCTGAGGTGATGAAAAAGTTCTGGTCGTGGCGGCTACATAATATTGTGAATGTACTGAATGTCACTGAATTGCACATTTTAAAATGGTAAATTTTTTTAAAAACTAAAACAAAAAAAGTACATGTAACTTTTAACTAGTTTTTCAAATTGCAGAACTACGTTGAAAGATAAAGATGGCAAAACTCATTTTAAACCTGAAAGAGATTCTGACCAGTAAACATTCTGGTTGTATGGGACAGGGAGGGCGTTGCTCTGTGTAGACTCTGTGACATCAGGCTGTGCCATCAGAATCCCAAGCGCCGGGTCCCCACCCCTGGTGTCTACACACAGCGTGCATGGAAGGACTAAATGCAGTAGCGGAGCTACTCATGTTTAGATACATAGAGACCTCTGCCCACCTGCAGGCAGGAGAGAGAAGCCCGGCTAGAGTTGAGAAGACGATATGATCTTGAGCAAAGCAGAGCAAACACAGCTTGGCCCCAAACGGAAACTAGTCCTCTTATCTCCCTGTGCCCTTCACTCCCCCAATATTTACAAGATGTTCCGATGTCGTTTGCTATTTTTGTTTGGACTTCTTACTTTGTTCCGAGATGACCTGATATTTACACAAGCACAAGCCTGCTCTCAAAGTGCAGAGCAGGAAAAGGTCGGGAGCTACCTGATGATCTCCCAGGCTTGGGGAGGGGCCTTGGTGCCTGGTCCAGGCAGATCTCCGGTAAGAAATAAGAACGTCAATAACCAGGGTTGGGGGGCTTCCCTGGTGGCGCAGTGGTTAAGAATCCACCTGCCAATGCAGGGGACATGGAGACCTGGTCCGGGAAGATCCCACATGCTGCGGAGCAACTAAGCCTGTGAGCCGCAACTACTGAGCCCACAGGCCACAACTACTGAAGCCCACGTGCCACAACTACTGAAGCCCGTGCACCTAGAGCCTGTGCTCCACAACAAGAGAAGCCACCGTAATAAGAAGCCCGTGCACCACAACGAAGAGTAGTCCCTGCTCGCCGCGACTAGAGAAAGCCCGCGCGCAGCAACGATGACCCAACGCAGCCAGAAATAAATAAATTAAACAAAACAAAACAAAAAAAACCAGGGTGGGAATCAATCGGAGCGAAGAGAAAAACGGTGAACCTGAATGCGACCACCTCCTTCCTTCCTCAAGAAACAGCCCAGGGAAACCACAAGCAAAAATGAGGACAAATCCAGAACTGAGCTGGTCTCTTCAACAAGCCAATGGAGAGACGGAAAAAAGGGAGAGCGCACCATACATAGTCAGGAACCAAACACAACCTGCGCACACTCTTTGGATTCTGATTGAACAAATCAATTGTAAAAAGATATCTGGGGAATACTCAAGGCATTCTGAATATGAACAGGGCAGTAATGACATTTTAAGTGACGATTACTTACGATTAATTTACGATTACCTATAGTGGTATTGTGGCTCTATAAGAAACCTTCTTGGATCTTATAGATGTACAGTGTCAGGGAGCTGCTTTACCACACACCCCACAGATCCTTTTTAAATGTTAATGACTGTTCAATCTAGATGTGAGTTTTAAATCTAGATGGGAATTTACTGCACTATTCTTCCTAGTCATTAGATCATTCAAGCACACTATGTCTATTTGCAAATATTCATAATAAAAAGTAACTGGCCCAAGCCACGACCCCTTTCAAGAACTAGTTCTAATATTGCTTTGCCAAACTTCCTCACCGCTCCTCCAGAGGAACCCAGAGGACCTGTTCCATCACCCTCCACCCCTCATGTATTGAAAGGAGGAGGTGGAAACAAATTTAAGGCATTAATTAACCACCTATTTGTCTCTTACTAAGAACGCACTGGGTTTGACGGTGTCCCCATTTGAGAGACACGTGACAGCTGCCAACCCCGTGTTCTTAAGTCTAATTATCTTAACAGAACAAAAACAGAGTCACTGATGTTCCTCCCCTTCAAGCGCCCATCATTCATCCATTCATTCTCAGCACGATGTTACCTCCTGGGTGTTGGGCATGAGGCCTGGCACTGAGCTCGCAGCAACAATCAAGACAGCCCTGGTACCCGCCCTCTGGCACGGCCAGCCTGGAGTGCCTCACCGTGAGGACCGACACTTGGAACACAGCTAAGGCACAAGTGAATGACAAAATGCCGCAGACAGCACAGGTGTTCCAGGAGTCACAACAGGCTCCAGTGGGAGAAGAGAATTTGGAATGGCCTCAAACCACTCAAAACATGAACAGGGATTCTTTTTTTTTCTTTGCGTATGCGGGCCTCTCACCGTTGTGGCCTCTCCCGTTGCGGAGCACAGGCTCCGGACGCACAGGCTCACCGGCCATGGCTCACGGGCCCAGCCGCTCCGCGGCATGTGGGATCTTCCTGGACCGGGGCACGAACCCGCGTCCCCTGCATCGGCAGGCGGACTCTCAACCACTGCGCCACCAGGGAAGCCCACGAACAGGGATTCTTAGGCTTATGAACGGGCAGGAAATAACAGTAGGGTCTGAGTGAAATATTTCTGTGGACAGACGAACACCAGCCAGCCTGAGTTGGCAGAAACCTATAAATAGACGCCCTGGGGAGCTGTGGGTATGGAGAGGAAATGCCCTGAGGCCACCTGAGGTCTACAGGGACAGGCACGGCTCTGTCCGCATTGGGCGCTCAGGCAGCCCACAAGCTCCTGGCACAGCGCTGTCCTGAGTGGTGCCGTGTGCTGTAGCCACAGCACACCCTCCTTCCTTCAGCCTGGCCCACACCCAGCCCAGCAGAGGACAAGGGGACGGTCTCCTGTCCCTCTGTACCAGGGAAGGGAACTCACGAGCCAAGAGCCAGAGAGGGGTCAAGTGTTCACTTGCACCAAGAGGCACCCATTCACTTTCTGGTCCTCTATCCGAAAAACACGGGCACAGTGGCCGGAGGAAAAGGAGTCTCAGTGCAGAGTACCGGTGAGGAAGCTACCCTGCGAGGATGTGTAAGTTCCCTACAGCCGTCGTAACAAACTGCCACCCACTGGGCAGCTTTACCACCACAGAAACGGATTCTACTACAGTTCTGGAGGCCAGCAATCCAAAAGCAAGAGGGCAGCAGGGCTGCATTCCCTTCAGAGGCTCTGAGGAGAATCCTCCCTTGTGTCTTCCGGCTTCCGGCGGTTCCAGGTGTTCTTGGCTTGTGGCTGCATCACTCCAGTCTCCGCCTCCTCTTCCGTGGATGTGTGTCTCCTCTTCTGTGTCTTGTAAGGACCCCTTGTCGTTGGATTGGCCCAGCGGGATAATCCAGGATGATCTCATCCGCAAATCCTTATGTTAATTACACCCGCCAAGACTCTTTTTTCCAAATAAGTTCACATCCACAAGTTCTGGTGCTCGGGATGCGGACCTATCTTTTGAGGGGGCCGCCATTCAACCTACTACAGAGAACAAACTGTAGCACATCAAGCACCCACCTGGTGCAGGAGACGCAGTGACACTGTAAGTGCGCCACTGCATCGAGCCAGCCAAAAGGGGTGGGTGGGTGTTAAAAACAGAAAAAGCAAGACCAAACTTACTTCTCTTCGGAAATCAGCAACATCTGCTTTAATTTCACACCCTAAATCAACAACAGGCAGTGTTACTTTGTTCTTCAAAATAGAATCCCACTAAACCTACAAGCCTTGGTTTCCTTGTCTGCAAAATGGAAAAAATAACAGCATCTACCCCATAGTGGGGATTATGGGAGTGAACGCACGATCTGGCGTAGAGAAGTGCCTGCACTTCACAAATTAGTTTTATTATGACCATTATCACTATTGTTGTTCTTGTTCTTGAGGACCCTATGTCTCTTCAACTCTCCTTTGACTATCATCTCCCCTTTACTGACACCTCTGCATGCGCCCCTGCTAACCCAGCAGGACAAGGGGCAACCTGACTTCTTGTTTGTTTCTTTGCAACAGGCTAATTACAAAGCCCCTCCAGGATATAAACCTAAAACACAATAGACATTGCAAGCCTGGAAAAATATATTGTTTGCCATTAGACCTTAAAATATATGACAGGTCACGTGAAGTGAGCATACGCTTTACTTAAAGTATTTCTGTTTACTTCTACCCCATCTTGTTTCAGAAGGGACTCAGATCCATTCAAATACATACACTGTTACACTTAAAATAAGTGAAAAAATAGGTAAATGAGGGGAAAAGAACAAAAAGAAATAAGATCTGAGAGATAACTGAAAAAATAAAATGAAGCAAGGAGTAACATTAGTAAAAAAAAAAAATATGCTGCAATATTTTGTACTCTTGTTAGGAGCGGCCACAATCTGGCTCGAAGCTCTGGAGCACGTGATACAAAGGTAAAGGCTGACCTGCTAAATTATTCATCGTGTCCTTAAGATTAAAAACGCAGGGGGGAGGCAGAAGAGGAAGAAGACATTTGCTCCGAAGAACTGCAATTCCTGGTAGTGCGAGAGCAATCTCTCTCTCGGGCCATCTAAGAGAAAGCATGATGTATTCGTTGCTTTTCTAGATTTTAACTAAATGTTTTCAGGTGGTCTTTACTTTTACATCCAATGTCTTCCTGATTCCGCCATGAGAGGCAGGATCAAGTAAACTGAGAGTTTTCAGGTTGATAAAAGTAAGCAAGTATTTATGTATAGATAGGGGGTGTAAATGATGCAATACTGCTTTTTTAGGACAGGTAGGCACACAAACAGGATTTCATGATAAAAATAAAACCATTTTTTAAGACAAAAACAAAAGTTTTCTTTACATAAAGAATACTGAAAAGAAAATCAATATGCTCCATTCCCAGCAGAAAGCCCTACAGTTTCCATGTCCTCTAATCCTCGAAAACCAGAAGCAAGAAAGGTATTTAGAGAAGGAAAAGGGTAAGAATTACTGAACAGAAATACAGCAAGAAGCTTCCCATCAACAGTCATCCACGAGACCAGAGCCTTACCTCGGGGTCGAGGCTACAGTCTGAGAGGATGATAAGTCTTCCTTGTATGATAATTTCATATTTTCATGATCCTTTTTGCTTGGTTGTTTTTTGTAAATAATAAGCATAATATTTTGGACACGAAGAACAGTTTCACTTGCGGTGATCCACAGGCACCGGCTTAGTGAGGGTCTCTCTCACACAGATACACACACCCATGCGCATACAAGCAGACGCGCACACACGCACTTACCTTGTTAAGCCACTTCAGCCCTGGTATCGTGTTTGAGTTGATCTGTTCTTCCAGCCACGGGCGCATGCGCATCCTCTCCACCGGCATGGTGCCCTTCTGCAGAAGAGAAGCAACACATCAGGCATTTCTGCTACCCACTGTCATGTCTGCACCGTGAAGTCTGACACCCCTGCCTGACCCTCTTCTATTTTCCTCTTCCTCAAAACCGCACAGCTTATGTGTACATGGGGGCTGGGGGGCCCTGAGAGCTTATCAGGGGCTTTGCCCTAGAGCCCCCCGCCCCTGCTTGAGTGCGGTGCTCATTCCCCAGGGGCCGTCTCGGTGGGGTGGTGGTGCAGGCCACCCCTGCTCTCAGCTGAGAGGGTCCCATGACACAGAAACTCGGCCAGTCACAGGGCCCGGACACCTAACGCTGGGCTGTGTTTACGGCAGGTACCTTCAGTGTATCAGGTACTCAGAGGACCAGGGCCTGACAAATACCTTTGGGTATTATCCTTCCAAGAGCCGAGGGTGGACAGAATAACCATGTCATTCCTCGAGGGTATCTGGGTAACAGACGCGTGTCGAAGCCCGGCATGGGCACTCCCAAGCGCTTACGGAATCAGTTCACGCGATTCCAAGGCCTTTCGCCCACTGGCCACCCCTCCTGATGTCGTCTGTCTCCCTGCAGAGTGCACCAGCCTCCGGCTCTGGCTTCAGCATCGCTTTGACGTGAAAGCATCTCTTTTTTTTTTTTTAGTACTTTTTTTTTTAAGATTAATTAAATTAATTAATTAATTTATTTATTTTATTGGCTGCGTTGGGTCTTCCGTTGCTGTGCGCTGGCTTTCTCTAGTTGCAGCGAGCGGGGGCTGCTCTTCGTTGCGGTGCGAGGGCTTTTCATTGCAGTGGCTTCTCTTGTTGTGGAGCACAGGCTCTAGGCACGCAGGCTTCAGTGGTTGTGGCACATGGGCTTCAGTAGTTGTGGCACGTGGGCTCAAGAGTGCAGGCTCAGTAGTTGTGGCACACGGGCTTAATTGCTCCGCGGCATGTGGGATCTTCCCGGACCAGGGCTCGAACCCGTGTCCCCTGCATCGGCGGGCGGACTCTCAACCACTGCGCCACCAGGGAAGCCCGAAAGCATCTCTTATTTGGAGTGTTCCCTCAGGGTCTTTCCTCACTGCCATGCGCCTCCTCTGGCCTGGGGTCACCTGTCCTCCACCAGCCCACATAACACCTCTCTCCCCTCCTTCCAGATGCATTTCTAGACAGTCTTTCCCTTGTCCACCTAAATACACCCAGAGCGGGGTCACTAACACAGTGCCCTCTATCACTCATCTTCAGCCTGTTTACACGGAAGTTTAAATTCGATGCAGGATTCAAAAGCAGAGACAATGGCGACCAAGCATCCATTCCACAGGACTTCGTGCACAGTGGGATATCATCCTCTTTTCAACCCTTGGCTGCCTCATCTTTCCTTTATTCATTTTCTCCTCCAAAAACGAGCTCTGAATATTCTATTCAGATGACTTCAGGCTGAGATGGTCAAAGTCTCAGTAATCTCCTCGTCCAGCTCACAAAGGCCTTCCCATCTCCCCTACGTGCAGCTGCTCCGCCACCTGGGGCCCCGCCCTCTGCCTGTAGAGTCTAATTCAATTCTGGAACTAAATCCTAGCCCCTGCCTTTCCCTTGGCCCTCTGCCCCACTTCTGACCTACTCGCTGTCTCAGACGCCGCCTGCCGCTGCCTCTCTGTTCCTCCTTCCTGGCCTTGCCAACCCCCAGCAGTCCTCCAAGACGCAGCCTCCGCCCTCCTCCACCACGAGGCCCCCCGCCCCGGACGCTCCAGCGGAAGGAACCCGTCCCCCTCCAGGCCCCACAATACCCAGGGATCCTGTACTGCTCATTTGAAAATCGAACATTGCGTCAGGGCAGCTATTCCAATGTTGTCTTTCTTCTTATCTAACTCTTATCTTAAATGTAAACTTTTCAGCTGTGCTCAGCCTCTCTTCCTAACCAAAGTGTAAATTCACTGGGAGTAGGAGCTCTACCTCTTCTAGGTCTTTGGCTAATCCTACAAAGCCTAAATGCGGCCGTCCCCCCACTCCGCCCCCCCCCCCCCGAGATGTGCAATACAAGGACCAGGCCAGTCCTGAAGATCAGGCAAGGTGCCGTTACCATGGCAGGCTGGCCCCGCCCACTCATCTGGTGTCTTCAGGAGTGACAGGAACTGCAGGGACAGTCCAAAAGGACATGGAACGGCCACAGGGAGCCCCCAACACAGCTGCTCTGAGTGGGTCTCAAGTTGTTCCACTCACTCTTTCACCCACCCACTCAAAGATCATATATCAAGAGTGATGTTCCAGGAATAGGAAGAAAGAAGACAGTCCCTGCCATCTAGGGACTCCCAGTCTAGCGGGAGACAGGGGAGAAGATAATTCTCACAGCCCACGGAGCATCCTGTGTCCAGGATGATAAGAGGAGTTATGGAGAGTTCTGGGAGCGTCAGGAAAAGCTGCCCACATTAGATGCACTGGGCGAGTGTGCACTGTAAGGGCTCTGCCCAGTCAATCCGATCAGATCCTCCTTCTTGAGAAGATGTTAAGACACAGAAAGAGCGCAGCTAAGTCAGGGCAGTAGGAAGAGTAGCTACGTAGTGACACGCGCTTCCGAGGGGACAAGATGACAAGCTCAGCAACACAGAAACACGCCCCTGCTTCCAATCCGTCATTATAATAATATATTCCTCCCCTATTTTTTTTTTTTTTTGCGGTACGCGGGCCTCTCACTGTTGTGGCCTCTCCCATTGTGGAGCACAGGCTCTGGACGCGCAGGCTCAGCGGCCATGGCTCACGGGCCCAGCCGCTCTGTGGCACGTGGGATCTTCCCGGACCGGGGCACGAACCCGTGTCCCCTGAATCGGCAGGCGGACTCTCAACCACTGCGCCACCAGGGAAGCCCCCTCCCCTATTTTTTTTCACAGACAACCCATTTGGAAAAAACGGTCACCTGAAATAGTTCAAAAAGCTTTCTGTCTTTAAAACTAAAGCCTAGGGCTTCCCTGGTGGCGCCGTGGTTGAGAGTCCGCCTTCCGATGATCAGTGTTGTTAACAGCAAAGATAAGAGCTGATTACAAAACCTAGACCAGTGCTTCACCGACATTAACGCACATACAAATCTCAATTCAGCAGGGTTTGGTGAGCCCTGGGACTCTCTATTTCTAACAAGCTCCTAGGTCCTTGGACCACACTCCACGGAACAAGGATCCAGACTCGCCTGGCTCCTCCGCGACTCGCTACAAAGTCTGGTCATCCTGGCGGCCAGGTCTCCTCTACTAGTCTCAGTGTGACAGATGCTGCTGTATCATCCACCCGTTGGCCCAGCCCCTATTTCCATCCTGTGTGTTTCTAACAAGGACGCAGCTCAGCCAAACCTCAACGTTTATCGCTCACCTAGCCAAAACACTACGGAAATCACACGTGTAAAAGCTGTTCTAAGTCAGTCATCAGGGCTGTCATTAATTACAAGCAGATTTTTAGGAAAAGCAAATATAGCAAATATCTGATCCGAGTAGGGAAAACTCTATTATCAAGGGCTTCACTTATTTCAGGTTCTATGGTGTTGCTGTTTTTAACAGCTAGGACATCCCCGATGATACACAATGAAAGGTAACCCTTTTACCTGGAGGCACTTCCTCTGTCTTACTTGATTTTACAGCCTGCTCCCCCGCCCCCTGCGACAAACACACTGAACAGGTAATGAATTACCAGTGGTCTTGCCACACAACCCAGAATAAAAAGGTTGCCATTTGACATAGACTTCTCATGACTCTCAAGTATGCATCCTCCGGTGAAAGAAAGGAAAGGTAGAATTCTACATGCAGCCAGCACCAGAAACTCATGCCTACGTGGCATGTGTTTTCTAGCTTCTATCAGTGAAATTCAAGATGATAGACTGGTCTTCCTTCTTTAAGGCAAGTTTCCCATGGGCAGCAACACCCAGGCCAGCGTTGCTTGAACAGAGCTGAAGAAGGCATGGAACTCGGTAGAGAAGACAAAGAGGTGCTATTTTTGCCATGAGGACGAAAATACACCAGAAATCGGGATGCTCGTGTTCCAGTCCTGGCTTTGTCATTACCACTGTGTGTCCTCGGGCCAGTCACTCAATCTCTCTGGTGGATACTTTGATCATCTAGAAAAAGGAGAGGTTTCACAAAGATAATTTCTGAGGTTATCTGTGATTCTAGGAATCCGTTGGTAACATGAAGGCTCATAATCTGATCTATCTTTTCTGTAAGCTTCATTTCTTGTACACTGTGCTGTTTTTAAAAGTGAAATGCTTAAATTTATGGTTCTATAAACCTAAAATATGAAGCTTCTACCCTCAAGCCTGACTTTGGAAAATCAGCTATCCTTACATCTTGGAGATTTCGGGTTGGGATCATCTTCAAAACCATGGCATTGGCTACAAATCAATTCAGTACATGGCAAGTATTTAGAATATTACTGGCACCAGGGCTGCTCCATAAAGGCACATGAGCTGTTCACTGTGATACACAGGACATAAATCGCATCCCCCATGAAGCTGACAATGCTAACTGTGGTCCTGATTAGTGTCATTAACAGTGATCTTGAATTCTAACTTAAATAACTGAGGTTCGGGTCTTGGAATAGTAACAGCAATGGCTACTACTACTGAGCACTTCCTATATGCCACGCAAGAAAACCAGGGTTTTCTGGGAGCTTCTCACTTCTCTTTTAACCCTAGGAGGTAGGGACTTTATTACCCCATATTTCAGATGAGGGGATAGGTTGGGGAACTGCCCAAAGGCAACCTGCTGGTCAGTAGGGGAGCCCAGACTCTCGTTCAGGTCTGTCTGCAAATCCCCAGACTCAGAAACCTTAATGCCTGTCTTCCTCTCACTTCAGAAAGTATTCAGTTATGATGGTCTTTTAACTGTTCTACTTATGGAGGTATTCCCAAGCCCTCTCTGTTTTGCATACCACTGATGTATCAGTCATCCTAAAATACCACTTAAATCATGTTAGTGTTCTGTATTACAGACTTCTAAACATCTCTGCTAGATTTTAGATAATAAAATCCTTGGCTTGACAGGGTGCTGCTTCTGGTAATGGCACGGTAGGTAATTCAGACCTAACTCTCCTGGTGAATAACTAAGAAACCTAAACAAAGTGTGTGTTTTTTGTTTTGTTTTGTTTTGTTTAGCAGCATTGGGTCTTTGTTGCTGTGCGTGGGCTTTGTCTAGTTGAGGCGAGCGGGGGCTACTCTTCACTGTGGTGTGCGGGCTTCTCGTCGCAGTGGCTTCTCTTGTTGCGGAGCACGGGCTCTAGGCGTGCGGGCCTCAGTAGTTGTGGCACGTGGGTTCAGTAGTTGCGGCTCGTGGGCTCTAGAGCGCAGGCTCAATAGTTGTGGCACATGGGCTTAGCTGCTCCGCGGCATGTGGGATCTTCCTGGACCAGGGATCGAACTCGTGTCCCCTGCATTGGCAGGCGGATTCTTAGCCACTGCGCCACCAGGGAAGTCCCACAAAGTGTGTTTTAAAAAATATATTTGGAAACATCAGAGAACTAAGATGGTAGTAAAGAATTAGGAGGGCAAGATCTGGGAGAAGAAAGAAACCCAGGATGGTAAGCCTGATGTTTGGGGCAGCTCTTCTCCTAGCCTAGGGGCATCTGCTGAATCCAGAAGAGGAGGCTTTAGGGCATCAAAGCTGAGCAGAGCTGTTGACACATTCAGTGACTAGGGGGATAAGAATTGAAGCTAAAGAAAAGGGAGTCCTGGAAACCTCCCTCTTTCCAAACATGCAAGCTTTGTAAGGGATAAAACTAAATGGAAATAGACTAACCTCAAAGACTAAAGCCCAGCTTTGATTAATCTCAATCCTTGACCAAATTAAAATGATCTGGAACTACCAGAAGTTAAGTTAAATCATATCTTGAGGAAAGATGACATTATCCTAAGATTCATATTCTCTCTGCTGTTTTTCAGATACAATGCCCAGCATTCAATCAATACAGCTAGGAATACAAGGCTAAAAGACAAGAAAATAGAAAACCAAGGGAAGTAATGAACAATAGAAATGGACCAATAGGGATACATACACAGATTTTATACAGATATAATGAATATACACATACCAAATGTTTCCAGACATAATCTTTAAAACAGCTATGCCTAATACATTCAAGGAAATAAAAGGCAAGATGGAAAATTTTTTCAGAGAACTGGAGACTATAAAACAATAGAAATTCTACAACTAAAGTAAAAATAATTAAAATTAAGAACTCGATGGATGGGTTCACCAATAGATTAGACATCACTAGGGGAAAAAATAGTGAACCAGAAGAGAGGTCACAATGAAACAGACAGAATGAAGCACTGAGACAAAAAAGTGGAACATGGGCTTCCCTGGTGGCGCAGTGGTTGAGAGTCCGCCTGCCGATGCAGGGGACGCGGGTTCGTGCTCCGGTCTGGGAGGATCCCACGTGCCGCGGAGCGGCTGGGCCCGTGAGCCATGGCCGCTGAGCCTGCGCGTCCGGAGCCTGTGCTCCGCAACGGGAGAGGCCACAACAGTGAGAGGCCCGTGTACAGAAAAAAAAAAAAAAAAAAAAAGTGGAACATGTAAAAACAGACTCCATAAAATCCATAGACTGTATTTTAGACCTACAAAGGTCTAAACATGGGTAGTTGGAAGTTCCACAAAGATAAGAGAAAGAATGAAGCAGGAGCAAAATTTGAAGAGACAGTGATCAATGACCACCTAACCACAGGTTTAATACTCACTACAGACCCCAGACTGGCAACTGTAAATAAAACCACACCTAGGCATACTGCAGCACGCTTGATGAAAACCGAAAGTATAGAGAAAAATCGTAAAAACAGCCAGAGGAAAAACAGGCTCATGACCTTCAAAAACCAAAAAACACAAAACCCAGAAGGCTTACAGTGACTCCTCAACAGAAACAATGGAAAACAGAAGACAATGGAAAGATGCCTTTAAAGCACCCAAAGAAAATAACTGCTATTTTAAAATGTTATATACAGTGTGAAAATTTCCTTTGGGAACGAAGAGGAGATAAAGGCATCTTCACTCAGAGGAAAACGTAGAGAATTTCTACCAGAAGCCCCACAGCGCATCAGTTCCCAGTTACAGCGTCACAGGAGATAAGCCACAACCGGGCAACAGGGAAAGCAAAGGGATGAGAGCTGAGTTGCTAAGCACAGGACCTAACTTTGAGGCTGTGTCACAGAAGCCAATCACAGCAGTGCTCAGTGCCATCTCTTCTGCAGCTGCATCATTTGTTTTAAACATGCCTGTGCAGGCTCTTGTCACCTAATAGTTCTCCCCACATAGCCATGCGCCACCCCTCGTATCAACCTACATCAATGTTACCCTCCCAACAAAAGCCAGCTCAAGTCTATTTTCATCCATTAAACCTTCTCTCACAAGTCTAAGCACTGGACCCAATCCTCCTGTGGATGTGCTGTCTGCAGTATCCAGTCATCCACTGTACCAACAAATATTTATTAAATACACGTTATTACAAGGAACTGTGCTAAGTGCTGTGGAGGATTCAAAGACGTGTAAGACAGGATCGCTACCCTCAAGGAATTAATAAATTACCTGGGGGCATGAGACATAAATCATATAAAGCTAACTGATAATACTATAATTATAATAATAAAAGGCTGCAATAGAGATCCGAAGGCAGTATATGATTTACTGCCAACTAGGTGAACTCGTTCATAAATCATTATTAGATGGGTTCGTAAGCGAAAGCTTTATGGTAAAGGAAGAGCTTATAAGGTAGGGAGGGATCACTTCGGCAGAGAGAAGGCTGCAGGTCAAGTTAGGCAAGGTAAAGGCTGGTGCTAATGGCCAAAGCAGAACTGAGGAAGATGTCTTTGCTGATGTGGGCAGAGCAACTGATGCATGTACCAACATGGGGGAAGCTTCATACGAGCCAGCCAGCGTGTGAGAAGCGCAGACTGGATAGTTTACAAATATCATCACTAACCCTCACAACAGCCCTACTCAGTTAAATATTATTATCCTCATTCTAGAGATGAGAAAAAGGATAGCTTGAAAAGGTAACTTTAAAAAAAGAAAAAAGTGTCCAAGTCACACAAGCCCCCAGATGGGGAACCAAGATTTGAGCCCAGGTCTTTCTGGAGGGTCTCCAATGCCCAGCTAGATACTCAGCTTGTTTACAGGGGCTACTAAAAAGCTCTGAATGGCCTCGTTTCATCATGAACCAAGCAGCACTCTATGCAGGAACACGTAGAGGCAAGGAAGCCAGTAGCCAGAGCTGCAGCTCTGTCCAGGATGGTGGCTATGGGAACACGCAGGAAAAGAAAAACGCACGCACAAGGGGCAATACATTTGTAGGAATATAATAGCAATTTTTAGTGGTGATTTTTCCTGAATATGCAGTAATCCTTCCCAAAATATAAGTTCCTCTTACATAACATCCTACACTCCCCACACTGACTTTTGTGCACCTTTTTGAAAAAATAAGAATTTCAGTTTAAAATTATGTGAATTGAGAGGAAGCTGTAGTTGAAAACTGAATATCACCACCACCACCATTCTCACCATCATCATTCTCTTTAACCCCGTCACATTGGCTCAGGCCCTTACTAAGAATGGGATACCAATGCTTTTCATGCATTATTTCATTCCATCTTCAAACAATCTATACGAGGTATAGTATCTTATCTCCATCTCTACAGATGAGGAAATGAAGCTACTTCCCAAGATGCAGAGCTGTCAAGTGGTAAAGCTAAGATTCAAACCCAGATCTTCCTGACTGGAAGAATATGCCCGAAACCTCTAAAACAGTTTTTATTCCAAACATCCAGTAGCAACCCATTAGAGGGTCAGGAAATCAGTTTATTGGATTAAGATCTGAATTACAGGATGAAGATAAGCACTTTAATGTATGAGACTACAGAACAGAAACTATGAGAGTTCCCCAAATAACAGTAAGCATCGTTTCATTAAACTTTTGTTTCAACTTTATATTATTATATTGGTACTGTGGCCAAAAAAGTATAAAAAGCATCGTACTGAGCTAGACTGGTTCCCAGCTGTGTGTACAGATGTGTGTGAGCATGTGGATGGTGGGGGAGGCAGAGGTCATGGTGGAAAGTAGAAAACGGAAGAGAAGGAAATAGAAGAGAAGAAGCGGCAAACCCTTACAGCAGTAACTGACTCCCAGGAGACAGAAGTGAAATGTACAAGCGAAGTTCAACAGCATGTGCTTGGCATGAAAATACCATGTTCAGAGCTAAGATGAAAGGACTCTGTGCATTATGGAGGGGGTCTGAGACTTACCCATTTGGCTATACTTAATACTTCTCTGCCTACAATATTCAAATCACGCTACATACTCTGGTGGGACCGTAGGGCCAAGTCAACAATTAGCAGTCAGGAAATCAGAAAGACATTCAGCATTTGGATGGAGCGCTCGACGCAGAAAAAAGCTTGCCTCTCGGCATAATATTATCCACACCAATGCAAAACCAATTTTAAAGTTTTGTTAAACTTCAGGAGAGTTAGTAGGTAATGGAAATCAATTGTATGCTATCCATTGTATCACGGATATAATTTCATGCACTTACTGTTTTACTTTATTGAACGTTAAAAAGACACGTCATAGATTCATTTAAGTATTTTAGTTTCTAGCCCCGTGTTTCTCAGGTTTTAAGCAATTCAACCATGAATTCCCTTATTATATGGATTTTTCAGGAACCCAACCTTGAATGATGTGGCAGGATTGCTATAAATAGCTCAATATATCGTAACCCAGTATGGCTCAGTATATCATAAGCATACTTTGCTATACTTTCTTTTCACCTATACCAGCATCCCAAAACTGCCTGTGCAGCATTATTACTTGGGGGATCAAAAAAAAAAAAAAAAGGTTCCCTGGCCCCATCCTAGAACTACTGAATAAGAATCTCCAGGGTTTAAGAATCAGTTATTTTTTATTATCCTAGGATAATTGTCATGCAGCTAAGTGTAGGTATCACTGCCATTTAGTACCATTAGCCAATGGCCGTCCAGGTCTCGTATGTTTCATGAATATCTCCAGTTGAGTCATGGGAAAACAGGGAGGCCGATGGGGAACAGACTTCACCATGAATGGAATATAAATGCATATGAAATTAAAAGTCTAAATACTTCTAAATACCACGGAAACAGTTTCCCATACTTAGAATCACCCAGACTATAGTTTTTGCATATTTGCCATTCTACCCACAATTTTCTTATTAGGCATGTTTTCTATACCCTTTTAGAAGACATTACCATAGCTCCTTTACAAAAATTTCCCTGTCTCTGACCACAGTCTACCCTGGTACCTGAAACAGTACGATTTAGCCTCTGAATCACAACCATAAGCTGACAGAGAAATTGACTTATGGCCTCCACACGTGTGCTAGAAAGACACCAAAATATCTCTGGCTTTCAGTACTGCAGATGAGCCAACGGTCATTCTAGAAAACAGTTCTCAACGCAGCCTAAAGAGAACAGAAGTTCTCTACCCAGGGAGTAAGCCTTAGAAATATATGGCACACGTTGCATCTGTGCATCTGTGCACTATTCCAAGAGAGGGTCCATCTTTGCCCTTCAGGCTCCACTTCCCCGCTTCCTCTCCCTAGTATGTCCACTCTCTGGTCCCACTCTTCCCAAACACAGCTGCCCAACCACTTTACTACATATGGGTCTCTCCCTCTTGTTTGCTCCGGTGGCAAAAATTCAGGACTGGGCTGAATAGTACCCTGTCATAATAATAATAATACCATTATATATTTATGGTTTATCACCTCACCGGAGCTTTCAAAAAGTCTCTGCAGGTCTTTTTTTTTTCTTCTTCTTCTTCTCCCTCATCAGTTCTTCCTGTTCCCCATGGGAGCACTTTCAGATTTTTCCAACCTCACTTCCACGCTCATCAATCCCAGCAAATGATCTCGTCTCCAGCTCCAGAGAAAAAAACAGAGGCCACCACTCTTCTTTCTGAATGTCTGACTCCCTTCCTTCTTCAAACTTATCTGTGACCTTTTGTCCTTCTTCAGACCACTCTGCAACAGGGAACGTGGAAGGTTTAAGAGGAGAAATACTTTGTATGATCATCTTTGGGCCCATCCATGTTGCTGCAAGTGGCCCGGAGATGGTCATACTGAGAGAAGTAAGTCAGACAGAGAAAGACACATATCATATGATATCACTTACTTGGGATCTAAAAAAATGATACAAATGAACTTATTTACAAATCAGAAATAGACTCACAGACACAGAAAAGAAACTTATGGTTACCAAAGGGATAGTGGGGTGAGGGGAGATAAATTGGGAGTTTGGGATTAACACATACACACCACTATACATAAAACAGATAACAAGGATTTCCTGTATAGCACAAGGAACTATATTTAATATCTTGTAATAACCTATAATGGAAAAGAATTTTTTTAAAGTGTATATATATATATATATATATATATATATATGTAAGCTGAATCACTTTGCTGTACACCTGAAACTAACATGATATTGTAAACCAACTATACTTCAATTTTCAAAAAACGAGAGAAGAAATACTGAGATTGGTTTCAGGTCTTCTGAATTTGAGATATCTTTGGGATAGCCCAAGAGACGTTGGATGGGCAATTAGATATCTGAGGCCAGAACTCAGGAGAAAGGTCTTGCCTGGCAGTAGTCAGGCACCCCTTTATAGACAGTTCACAGGCCATCTCTTCCACAAAGCCCACCCTGGCCAATTCACAACTGCCCTTGAATCCATGAAACACACTGCCTCTGGGCTTCCCTGGTGGCGCAGTGGTTGAGAGTCCGCCTCCCGATGCAGGGGACGCGGGTTCGTGCCCCGGTCCGGGAAGATCCCACATGCCGCGCAGCGGCTGGGCCCGTGAGCCATGGCCGCTGAGCCTGCGCGTCCGGAGCCTGTGCTCCGCAGTGGGAGGGGCCACAACAGTGAGAGGCCCGCGTACCGCAAAAAAACCCAAAACAAAACAAAACAAAAACCCACATTGCCTCTAACATGCGTCTTCTGCTGCCTCACATTCTTTGCTGCTATGTTATGAGCCTTTTCTCCACTGACACAAACCTGTTAACACTGCTACACATGTTAACGTGTAGAACTAGCCAGCCTTGCACTCTGCACCCAGCAGCTAGCCAATAAATGCAGACCAGCCCTATCCAGCGATACTGAACATGTTCTATACACACACAGCTCAGCAAGGCAGCCACTGGCCACACACTGCTACCGAACACCCGAGATGTGGCTGGCGTGAATGGGGAACCATTTGTTCCCAAAGATAGACACAAAGTTTTGAGGCCGGTTCTAGTCTTTCCAAATCACAGTGAGTTGTCCAGTGCCAGGTAAAAACAAAGTATCTTCAGAAGACACCCCTGTGGGGTTCCTGAAAAGGCAAGTTACCCACCTGAAACTGTGCTATTCTGAGTCTTTAGTCAGGCCAGTTTGAAAAGCCTGACTTACCCTCAGCAAGCTGAATTAACTTTGGGAAGCCAGCCTGATGTTAAGTGGGGGAGCTTCTGTGTGAGCCATCCTTATCCCACCTAGACCTGCGAGCCCTGGAAAACAGGGATTGCCCAGAGTATCCCATGCCACACCACCGTGACACTAACACTAGATAACAAGGATGAAGGGTTAGGCAAGTTCTAAGCTGGCCAGGGGTATTACTTCACTTGATTCACAGCAACCTCGTAAGGTAGGTACTACTAAAATCCCCATTTGATAGATGAAGAAACTGAGGCACATAAGGTTAAATAACTTGTCCAAGCTCACAGCAGGTGGTAGAGCTCAGATTTAAACAGGAGTCTTAGGCCCTTACTTAGCCTTTGGACCATGAGGCCAAACTGGGGACCACATAAAGAGGCATTGAGAGCCCAGTGCCTCCCAGTCTCTCCCGGCACCCACCCTAGGAGCCCTGCCAGCGGGAGCACCGCTCAGGCTGCACTCGCCGGGCCTAATGAATAGAAAGCAGCGTCCCAACCTGGTTACCCAGTCCACCCCCTTCAATGCACACTTCCTGCCCCTTTTACTACCTTCCTGGCTGGTGGAAATCAGCAAGACGCACTGCATATCCTGTCCAGCTGGAGCTTTATTTTTGTAATTGGTACTAGGAAAACAGTATTTCTCTATTCCCATACTCCAAAATAAAAATATTTTTCCACTCTCTAGCCCTTTACCTCCATCCCCTCTTTAGGAAGCAACAGGAAAGAATTAGAGTTTTTTTTTTAACTTGAGTCACTGGATGTGTTCTCCAGTTGTTTCATTTTAGTCTCTGCCTCTGCCATAAAACAGAGTCACCTGGCCCCAGCACTGGCCACCTGGGTCCTAGAGGGGTCTTATGAAACCAGGCAAGGAGGAAAGTGCATCCTGCCTGGCTCTGCCTATTACTGATTCACCTGGAGAACTATTTCAGGAACACAATTAAACCCCATGGAAGCCATGGTCCACCATCTCAGAGTTAATTTCACAGGAATACTTTTGTAAGGTACTGAAAACCAATAAAGTGCTAGGCATTATGGGTGTTTGTCAATTTCTACGCCCTTCCGTGTGTATGAAGAGCAATCACTTGCCTATGAGGCCTTTTTTCTTCTCCCTCATTTTTAGTTTCAGGACCTCTGAAAAGTGCCAAACCCCCAGTCCACAAATTCCACTCCAACCAGCTTCAATCTCTCAGCGCCATTGTGACCTACACGCTCTACACCAGCTCACTTCTCTCTTGGAATTCGGGGGCCAGTTTTAAATCTACCCTTCCAAAAAAGCTTTCCCTGACCAATGCAGATTCAACTATTACCACAAGGATCATTTTGTTCACACTGATATGACAGCCCCAAGAAATATCTAGATATTAATGATAATCGATCTTGTCTGACTCAGCTAATTAATTTGACCTGGAACTTCTGAATAAGTGATTAGATCTCCACAGGGCCTAGCACTGTCCTTATTTAACTTGGTGGCCAAGATGCAGGACATTATTGGAGGTCCGACTGCCACTGTGACTCTGGGACAGCGTGGCCATCCACAGGTAGGTGGAGACTAGGGATGGCCTCGGCAGCTCCTGTGTCCACCACAGCTGGGCAAGGAGTGAGTCTGTGGCTACTGCCACTTCTTTATCACCATACCTTATGTGAGACAAGGACTGGGTAGTTGTGCCCTTAAATGAGAAATCGATGTGCTATTCCCCTAAAACTTCAGAAATTCCTTAGTCTCTGCCACTATCTCCACTCCTGTAGGAGTCGTCCAGGTCTGGGAGTATTTCCATCAGTACCTAAGGCCACTCCCCAGGGCAATGCTTCAGGAACCAAATGCAGAGGGTAGCAGAACCCAAGATCCTTATGCCTCGGTTTTCTCATCTGTAAAATGGGGATAGTTTCCTTAGTGTTTGTGGCAATACTTAAATAAGACATGCAAAGTGCCAGTCTACTATTTCGCCCTCAGAATGGGAGAAAATATTTGCAAATGAAGCAACTGACAAAGGACTAATCTCCAAAATTTACAAGCAGCTCATGCAGCTCATTATCAAAACAACAAACAACCCAATCCAAAAATGGGCAGAAGACCTAAATAGACATTTCTCCAAAGAAGCTTTACAGATTGCCAACAAACACATGAGAGGATGCTCAACATCATTAATCATTAGAGAAATGCAAATCGAAACTACAATGAGGTATCACCTCACACCAGTCAGAATGGGCATCATCAAAACATCTACAAACGATAAATGCTGGAGAGGGTGTGGAGAAAAGGGAACCCTCTTGCACTGTTGGTGGGAATGTAAATTAATACAGCCACTATGGAGAACAGTATGGAGGTTCCTTAAAAAACTAAAAATAGAACTACATACGACCCAGCAATCCCACTACTGGGCATATATCCTGAGAAAACCATAATTCAAAAAGAGTCACGTACCACAATGTTCATTGCAGCTCTATTTACAATAGCCAGGACATGGAAGCAACCTAAGTGTCCATCGACAGATGAATGGATAAAGAAGATGTGGCACATATATACAATGGAATATTACCCAGCCATAAACAGAAACGAAATTGAGTTATTTGTAGTGAGGTGGATGGACTAGAGTCTGTCATACAGAGTGAAGTAAGTCAGAAAGAGAAAAACAAATACCGTACGCTAACACATAGATATGGAATCTAAAAAAATGGTTATGTCCTGGGGCAGGACAGGAATAATGACGCAGATGTAGAGAATGGACTTGAGGACACGGGGAGGGGGATAGGTAAGCTGGGACAAAGTGAGAGAGTGGCATGGACATATGTACACTACCAAATTGTAAAATAGATAGCTAGTGGGAAGCAGCCGCATAGCACAGGGAGATCAACTCCAGGCTTTGTGTCCACCTAGAGGGGTGGGATAGGGAGGGTGGGAGGGAGACGCAAGAGGGAGGAGATATGGGGATATATGTATACATATAGCTGATTCACTTTATTATAAAGCAGAAACGAACACACCACTGTAAAGCAATTATACTCCAATAAAGATGTTTAAAAAAAAAACAGTGGCTATTTAATAATAGTTTCTGCAGACACAAATTTAAGGTCAAGGGTGTTTGATGGAATTATTTACAGTAGCAAAAATTTTAAGTTGACCCACATATCAGACAGTAGGAAGATGGTTAAATAAAATGTGGTAGACTCAAATCATGGAATACTGTAACTATGGAAGAATATTTCATTGGCATGGGAAAATGCTCAGAATATATATGTTGATATAGTTAATAATCATAATTATATATTCTATGTATGGATTTTTATATATTCTATATAAGTAATATATAAGTTAAGATAAAGGTAATAAGTGAAAAACAGGGAGTGGGGTCGGTTTTCAAGCATCGGGGCAGTAAACTCCCAGGGCAAGCTGGGCGGGGGCGGCCTCCCCAGGCGGCTGGGTCCCAGCACTGACAGTGCTCCCTTCTCGGACCGTGCTGATGACAGTCAGGGCTCACCCTTCCCAAGTGCTCCAGCGATTCTTCAGAGACAGCCAGCAGCACCGCCTAGTATGGGACTGACAAGGGGCACCAAGACACTGTTGCTTGGAACTGGGCAGCTAGGGGCCGGGGGGTCAGGGAGGGGGCACCCCAGCCCCAGGCAGCACCATATCAAGCTTCCTGAACAGTTAGAGTAACGGGCTGCAATGCTCTCCAGAAAAGGTATCGTGAGGGATGCAGTCCCCGTGGGGACTTGTAAAGTCCCACGACATGACAGTGAGTGCCATCCTGTGCTCTCTCCAAGTCCTGCGTTTTCCAAGAGTCCTGATGTCAGCAGAGTGCCCTAATTTTAGCTTAGAAAATAAGAATATGGCAACAGAGAACATTCTTCTCAAAACTACTAAGAGAGTTCCTTCTACCCTTCTTTCCTCCCTCCCTCCCTTTATGAACGATTTAGTCCAAAAGCACATTTGGTGGAACTGAGCAAAGCAGAGGCAATGGATTGAAC
Organism: Delphinapterus leucas; assembly: GCF_059928025.1. Classification (NCBI taxonomy): domain Eukaryota; kingdom Metazoa; phylum Chordata; class Mammalia; order Artiodactyla; family Monodontidae; genus Delphinapterus; species Delphinapterus leucas. The sequence continues at coordinate 12,825,259 of NC_143149.1, forward strand.
AGTGTTCCCCCAAATTTATGTCCACCTGGAAACTGTGAATGTGACCTTATTTGGAAATAGGGTCTCTGTAGATGTAATCAAGTTACAATGAGGTCATTCTGCCATAGGACAGGCCCTAAATCCAATACGACCGATGTCCTTACAAGAAGAGGGAAATCTGGACAAAGGCCCACAGACAGAGGAGAAGTGAAACGAAGACAGAGATAGAGATTGGACTGATTGAAGATTGGAGTGATGCGTCTACAAGTCCAGGATTGCCAGCAATCACCAGAGTCAAGGAGAAACTTCTCCCCATGGAGACTTGTGCTTAGAGCCCCAGAAAGAACCAATCCGGCTGACACCTTGACTTAGGACTTCTGGCCTACAGAACTGTGAGACAATAAACTCCTGTTGTTTAAGCCACCCAGTCTGTTGGTACTTATGGCTGCCCTAACATACTTAATATGGCAGACATTAGGGAAGCAGGGCAGAAGCATCCCAGTGTGGAGTATTGGCATAAAGAGGTGGGTGGGAGGAGGCCTGGAGTGCTGAAGCCCATGTGTGGCAGTGAGGATGGGCGCAGGAGGGAGGGACAGCCCAGAGCGGGGTTCAGGGCCCAAGCAGAAGGAAGGGCCTCCTGTACAGGTGGGCGGCAGCTGTCTAGTCCAAAGTACAGGAACCCACAGAGTGAAGTGAGGTGGGGCAGCCGTGGGAACATGAGATCAGAAACATTCAGGCAGTTGGGTAGATTAACTAATACATTAAGGATAATGTGACCCAGGTTGCTCACTATGGGAGAAGGAAGTTTAAATACAGAAAGAAAACGAGACTAACCCTGGGTGTTGCATTAGAATAGGACTGAATTTCACGGTTTTTCATATATCTCCATAAATACAGAAATAAACATAGATGTAAATAGTGAGTGTATGTGTAAGTATACATATAAACAGTACAAATATTCCCTAACCCTGTCCACTAAGAGGGTCTGGGGACAGCAATACACCAATGGTGATGAGCACATGTAATGCCCAAGTCTTAGTTTCTAAATACCAGTCTCCACTAAAAGGGATCAGGGCTTCTTGGGAAAATGGCTGATTCCAGGGCTAGAGCAGGGAAAGCAAAAGATGAGCCTGAACCACCTTGGGGGCCAGAAAGTAAGGAACTGATCAAAGAATGCCGGGAACACATCAAAAGAACATAGCAGTCAACCTGAAGGGGCTCCCACTGGCCAAATCTGAGACAATCTGAGCATCGAAATAATGATAAAATTGTGTTATAGCCCACTGAACGAAATAGGGATCTACGGAAAAACTAAATAGGGAGAAGAGGAAGCTTTTCCACAAGGTGCAGTGCCTGCCACAGAAAGACGCTGGAACTAGAAGATGGCCTCTGGCAGCGATCCAAGTAGTAATTATTCAGTTAAGAAACATCACAGATGTTAAAACCAGTGGGTGAAAGGTTGATGAGAAGAGGACACCTACATAGACTCAAAGCACCTCCCACAAAATATTTTTTATTACAAAGGGGAAAAGAGTAACTTTACAATGGAGAAGCCTGACAGATACCTACGTATTCAAACAATCAAATGAACATCACCAATAAAGGAACAAGTCAAAGACATACACCACCTAAGAGGAGGCAACAAAAGGAACAGAGCATCACGTCTGAAATATCCTTGCAGAAAATGCATAATCTGAATCTAACCATGAGGAAACCACCAACAAACTCAAAGACATTCTATGAGATAACTGGCTTATAATCATCAAAAATGTCAAATTCATGGACGTTAAGGAAAGGTGACAACGGCATGACACCTCAGCCTGGATGGGATTTTTTTTGCTACGAGGGACCTTATCGAGACAACTGGCAAAACCTGAATGGGGTCTGTGGGTTAGATGGTCCTCATGTCAAATGCCTGATTCTGACGGTCACGTGGAGTGTGCCTTTGTCTGCAGGACAGACACGCTCAAGGATTCAGGAGTGATGGGACTTCAGGTTGGCAAGTTACTCTCCAGAGTTTCAGAAAAAAAAAAATTCTTTACAAATATTTTTGCAACTTTCGCAGTCTTAAACTAGTTGCAAAGAAAAAGACTTGGCACGAAAGACAACAGTGAAGCATGCAAGTGATTTACAGTCCAGAGGGAGAAACGACAGCATTTCTGCAAATACGACAAACTCTAGCAAATTCCCCCTGTGGTGCTTAAATTAAACTGTTGATAGTTTTTTCTTAATCCAGGCACGGCGACTGTATTAAGTACACGCGTCAATCACTTTATCCGTCCATCCATAAGGGGCCGCGCAATCAAGCGACAATGAACTGAACAAGGAACTTCGAAGCTTCATTTCCTGGGGAAGATGGTCCACAAGTCATTTAAAGTGTCGGGTGTGTAGAAAACAAAAAGTGAGATGACCCAAAAGCCCACCTGCATATTTTATTTTACTTTTTAAAATAAAGTTATTTATTTTTGGCTGCATTGGGTCTTTGTTGCTGGGCGCAGGCTTTCTCTAGTTGTGGTGAGTGGGGGCTACTCTTCGTTGCGGTGCGTGGGCTTCTCTTTGCGGTGGCTTTTCTAGTTGCGGAGCACGGGCTCTAGGCGCGCGGACTTCAGTAGTTGTGGCTCGCGGGCTTAGTTGCTCCACGGCATGTAGGATCTTCCCGGACCAGGGCTCGAACCCGTGTCCCCTGCATTGGCAGGCGGATTCTTAACCACCCGCGTGACCAGGGAAGTCCCCCACCTGCATATTTTAGAGAAGGCTCTCAGGTTTCAGCATCAAAGATTTACCTCCAGTTAAACTTCTGAACTAATATTTACATGAAGTTATTTAGATTCTAAAACATGAGGTTGGCTTCCAAGTGACACTACTTCACCTCGTAGGTTAAGTTAGCAGCGGAAGAAAGAAGTCATAAGCACGGGTCCCTGGGCTGCCAGTGACGCAGGGTTTAGATACTCAGTCTTCAGAGGCCCCACGCCACAGGATTCTCTGTAGGGCATTTCAGGCCAGTCTGAGTTGTCACCAGAGCCCCCAAAGCTGGCATTCCTGGCATAGTTTCATTTTCTTTCATGACAATAGTTCCGGATCCCACAGCTTTTCCACCACTTGGCTCAAGAAAAGCCCACCATGAATAAGGGTTTTGCTTTTTGTTTCTTTTTTTCTTTTTTTTTTTTTTAACAGATCTTTATGGGAGTATAATTGCTTCACAATACTGTGTTAGTTTCTGTTGTACAACAAAGAGAATCAGCCGTATGCACACACATGTCCCCATATCCCCTCCCTCCCACCCTCCCTACCCCACCCCTCTAGGTCATTGCAAAGCACCAAGCTGATCTCCCTGTGCTATGCGGCTGCTTCCCACTAGCTATCTATTTTACATTCGGTAGTGTATATATGTCGATGCTACTCTCACTTCGCCCCAGCTTCCCCCTCCCACCCCATGTCCTCAAGTCCATTCTCAATGTCTACATCTTTATTCCTGCCCTGCAACTAGGTTCATCAGTACCGTTTTTATTATGTTTTTAGATTCCATATATATACACGTTAGCATACAGGATTGGTTTTTCTCTTTCTGACTTACTTCACTCTGTATGACAGACTCTGGGTCCATCCACCTCGCTACAAATAACTCAATTTCATTTCTTTTTACGGCTGAGTAATATTCCATTGTATATATGCGCCACATCTTCTTTATCCATTCATCTGTCGATGGACACTTAGGTTGCGTCCATGTCCTGGCTATTGTAAATAGTGCTGCAGTGAGCATTGTGGTACATTCCTCTTTTTTTTCTTTAATTCTTGAATTTTATTTTATTGCTTCTTGTTTCTTATTTACAACTCTTCCTCAACTTGGGGAGAACGGAAGCCTGAATAACCTGCTCCCACTTGGCTGATCATTTCAGTAACCACTTTGGCCTCCAAGTAACAAGCAGAGCCCGTATTTACTGTTTCCCAAGAGAGTCACTATAACACTGTAAGAATAGAGAGTGAAACAAGCGGCTCCAGAACAATTCCTTCCTTCAGCGAAGCCGGCACCAAGCAGCCATTCTGACGTCTCCCCACCACCTCCCAACCCCGGTCTGCTCTCTGCCAGGCAGCCAGAACGCTCTCGTAAAAGCATAAACATGATCTGCTTAGAGCCCACTGTTGTCGCCCACGCTGGCTCCAGCTTCCCCTCCCTCTGCTGGCCTTACTCCCTGACCCTCCGGCCAGCAGGGCAGCCCAAGGCCTCTGTACCTGCCGTCCTCAAGGGCATCGCCTTTCACTGGCTGACTCACACTGTTCAAGTCTTAGCTTCAAAAGCACGTCATTGGCAGGCCAGGCCAGGCCAGGCCTCAAATCTGTCTGCCTTCCTAGACAAGAATCTCCACAAGGCCCAAGACCAATTCTGCCTGCTCACCACTCTGTTCCCAGGGCCCAAGAGTATGGCAAAGACTGATGCTAAGTTAATAAACTAGGACCTGACTGTGGATGCCAGGCATCAAAGATAATGTGAAGGGAACAGAGAGGGGGCTTGCAGCCTGGTAAAAGAAGGCTGGTACACAAGCAATTACGATAAGGAAAATGATGATTTGCCCTTAAGAAAACAAAAAGTGTATATTTAAATACTATGAAGAATCTGTCGAAGAAAGCAGTGGATATGTATTTTTACATTTAAAAAATTATTTCTTATAAACACTGCTTTACAGTATTTTAGGCTTTCAAGATATAATCTGGAAGCTTATTTCAAAGTTGTACATATGGAAATTCACAAGAAACTTACTGAAGCCCATCAGCATTCTGTTACCCAGAATGCATAGATGGTCAGCATGGTGACCAATCATCTATCGTCCAAAATGGAACACTTTTGAGCGTGAATGGGGCCTTATTAATAATTATACCTTTCCTCTAAACAGATGTAAAGAGAAACTGTCCCTGGAAAAACCAGGATGAGGGGATGTTCAAGTCATGGGAGATAACTGCTCTTTTATTCAAAATCCCTGGACCAGATATGTCTCAGAATTCAGCAGCCTGGGGATTTTCGAGAGATAATATGGTGCCTATACCATATAGAACATAACATCCCCAGCAACCTCCAGAGCAGAACCCCTTAATCTAATACAGTAATATTTCTGCAGTAAAACGTGAGCATTCACACTGATTGGGATTAGTAAAAGCTATAAATAGCTTCATGCCAATTCGAGGCAGACTCTACTGACAAGTGAGTCATGATAAAAACTTTCAGTTTTCAGAGCTGTTTGGATCGCAAAGGAGGGATTTGGGATCTGTAATTAATTTCAAGTTATTTCTATCCTTGGAATATATTATTGTTCCCATGTTATACAAGAAAATCAGCATCTTCTTCCTTAAATTGTACTTACATTATAAATTAATCTGGCATGCACTGTGCTTGAGTTAGTGAATAACGGCACATTTTTAGTCCTGAAATGGAAAACTTTGATGCAAACTGCTTTTGCATATTAAAAAGTGAGGAAGTACTTTTGCTGAATGTTTTTTTTAATTTGACATCTGAGGTAGCCATTTAAAAATTATTACTGCCTTTACAGTAGTTCTACCTAGCAATATAGATACATTTTTCTTTACCGATCTAATACAAAAAAGACATTTATAATATAAGAAAAGCTTTAAATAAGATTGAAAATTTCTTTAAAATATCCTCCCTAAGCTTCCCTTACAATAACATCGGTAATGACATCATTCCTCTTCCTACATTTTAAATATTTGCTTTCAAAAATTAGATGTATTACAAAGAATACTTTCACGGGTATCAAGTTAAATCACTTTTATTTGTTGCTGTTCACTATAGTTTATGCAGCGTGAGAACTGCGTCATCTGTTGAGACGGGTACATGCACCATCCTCCCACTTCTTATAAGCCCTACTGCTCTGTGGAAACCATCATGTGAAACAAGAAGACTAAATACTCCAAGTGGCACAAATGTAAATTCACTCAAGGAATTGTCTGGAAAGTTTAACTCTTACAATTAAAATAATTTTGAATGAAAGCACAGGTATATCATTGCCACGTGAGATGTCTAACGTACATTGAACTGTTTCGGTTCTGCAGCACTTGGGTAGAGATTCAATTCAGAGATCCTTGCACACACACTTCCTCCAGCCAGTGTGAAGAAAGAAAACATAGCAAGGCTAACGATGGTCAAGGTGAAGGAGCCCCAGAGACCTCCTACCAAAAGGGCCAAGGCACTCACACCAGAGATTACATTTACATGCACTGAATTGAATTGCTTATAAATATATGCATTGAAAAAGTCGAACTTGCCTCCAAAAAAATGCTCTCCTGATTCCTCAGCAGGTAAAGATGGTGGTGGCATGATGATGGCAACGACTATGATATGTACCTGGTATTAAACTCTACGCTCTTTCTACATTATCTCCTTTAACCCTCACAACAACCCTACGAGGTAGGTACTATTATTATTATTTCCATTTTCAGAGGAGGAAGCTGTGGCTTAACCCCTGCCAAAGCTGATTCTCCATCGCTGAGCTCCTTTATCATGAGACCCCAGCATCCAGGACAGGCTTCAACCTTGAGTGGACAGGACTCCTCTACACGTGCCCTTTGGGTTCTCAAACATACACACTAGAAAACGGGTGTGTGGACACCATGCTAGTTCTGACAGTTGCTTCCTCACGTCAGGAACATTTCAGGAACATGAACGTTTAAGTCCTGCGGGCCTACAGATCCAGAAAGAAAACGCAGAGCCGAGCCTTGGTGGCATTTCCCTACACTTTCTGTTTTGTTGGGTCTCTGTTCTGAGGGCGGAGCAACTAAGAATACAAATCACCCACAAAGAAGGATGGAACAAGAAGACAGTGAGCTGTCTGGGGCTTTTCCTAAAAGAGGAAGTCTTTTGACCTTGTATGACTCCAGGGCTGCACTGGTGAAAATACTGTGTGTGTGTGTGTGTGTGTGTGTGCGCGTGCGCGCGTGCCCCCGAGATCTGTCTCACCAGATCCAGCAGCAAAGAGAAGCAAGGGTTTAAAAGCTGAAGTCCCCGAGCAAAACTCTGCAAAACCTTCCCACCTCTATTCGACATGCCCCCCGGGGGATGCTGGCAACCACTTGAGCCTCCCAACAGGCATCCATGATGGGTCCTACCAACACCTCCGTGAGGGAGAAGGAGGCAGGAAAAAGGGTCATAAGGTAAGATTTTAACAGTCTCCTGACAATCTAAGCCTGCAGCCAGCAGAACAAGGGGGCAAGGAAGAGCTGAGGAAAGGGGCTGGATTTCAAAAGATCTCTCTTTGAGAACACTGTCTGTGTACAGTTTCTGAAAGAATGTGAAGACCAAAGTTCTTGCCTCAGGAAAATCATTCTGTACCTCTCTTATCTGATGCATCCACTATAAGGGTTAAAGAAGAGCTTCTATCCACACCCAAGGACTCACAGAAGGAAGAAAGACTCTCATCACAGCACCCCTTGGTTAATTTCCTCACAAGGCCTGCCATGGCAGTAACAGAGCAGAAAAGGCAACAGTGTGAACTCCAGCCTGGTTCTAAATCCCAGCTCTATCACTTATTAGCTGTGTGACCTTAGGCAGGTTATCAACCCTATCTGTTCCCAAAGGGCTTTGCAAGGATTAGATAAGGAACTCTGTAACACATCTAGAATAGTGCTTTACGTCTCATATGTACTATGGGCTGGAGTACAAATAGGTACAAATTTTCCAGACAGTAGCTTGGCCATAGGTATCAAAAATTTTAAAGGATACCTTTTGACCCAGCCATGGGTCAAATGTTTCCTAGACGATTTAACCATGTGTGAAACATCTTTTCTAAAAAAATAAACCGGGCTTCCCTGGTGGCGCAGCAGTTGAGAGTCCGCCTGCCGATGCAGGAGACGTGGGTTCGTGCCCCGGTCCGGGAAGATCCCACATGCCGCGGAGCGGCTGGGCCCGTGAGCCATGGCCGCTAAGCCTGCGCGTCCGGAGCCTGTGCTCCGCAACGGGAGGGGCCACGCAGTGAGAGGCCCACATACCGCAAAAAAAATTAAATAAATAAATAAATAAACAAAAAACACACTACAATGATCTAAATCTATATGTATGTTACATATACAAATGTAATATTCTTTCTTATAAACAAAATAAGATGAGAAAGCTGTGTGAAGTCACACAGATAAATTACTTTCCAGATACAACTGAATTATGAAACTCTAAGAGCATTTTTTAAAAATCCATCACCTTCTAAAAGAGTATTTTCTAGAAGAACTCATGGAAGGCAGTGAGGACCTAAAAGCGTAGACTGACTTTTAAAAAATATTTCATAAATTTGAAATCATGGTGGGACCACTGGGTGTGTTTGGCCCCAGACCCAAGTACCTAGATGGCATCAGATTCTGCAGCTCAGCAAAGCAAGAATCATGGACAGATTTCAAAGCATATGGACTCAGGCTCATACTGCATGTTCAAACCTTCTTTCCATATGGAAAATGGGAAAAGAAGCGACCCTAGTTTTCCCTTAATCAGCATGTCCTCTGAGCACTGCCTTTGCTGTAAAGCAAAGTGAAACGCACGACTTCTCCTTTTGGCAGCTAAGTGGGGACTTCATTTCAGACTGTCCCTCCTTCCATGAATAGATGGGTGTCCCTGGAGCCATCCAGCTAAGCCAGCAATACAAAAGCCCAGAAAAGACATCTTGGTCCTCAAGTACGTGGGGAAAGTACAGGAAAAGTTAAATAAGATGGTGCATGTGAGAAAACTATGGACCACAGAGTGAATCACTGAGACACACAAAGTAGCTTGGGAAGGAGGAACATGGCAGGAAATGGGCAGGACCTAAATTCTCTGAGCTGTTTATATCCCCCGCAAAAAAAAAAAAAAAAATTAAAAATAAATAAATAAACAAAAAAATACTACAATGATCTAAATCTATATGTATGTTACATATACAAATGTAATATTCTTTCTTGTAAAAAAAAAAGATGAGAAAGCTGTGTGAAGTCACACAGATAAATTACTTTCCAGATACAACTAAATTATGAAACTCTAAGATATATATACTATGGGTATATTTTGTCTCACAGGGAACACAGGAAAGACAAGGGGATGTGAGGAAAAAGGAGATGGCAATGCTTTCATTACTTAAGTTTGAAAAGTCATATATCAGGGATTCTTAGAAAGGCCAGCGTACTGGAAACTTCTAAGAAAACCTATTTGCATAAAATGGCAAAATTATTTGCTACCATCTGATTTCAAATCCATTACTGGCCGATGATGTTGAAAACCAATGCTTCCCCTAAGATGGTTGCCTGAAAATAATTTGCTCTGAAAAGGGTTGGCACTGAAGGGCAATGTCTATCTCTTCCCCTGGATAAGAATAAATGACTCCCTCCCTCACGCCACATCCACAGGGTCCCCGACAACTTCCTTGTTGCTGCCATGTTTCCTCTGGGGATTTCCTTTGAGTTGTCCCCTCAGCCAGTAAACTCTCGGTAAGGTTTCTACTGTTGCTTCTTCTTTTTCTCCTCTTGTTCTCCTTCTTCTCCCTCTTCTTCTTTTTCTTCCTATTCTACTACTTATTATTATATAATATTATAGAGCCATTCAATTCAGCTCTTTTTGTTCAAATCAGGTTGAGATCCAACACACAAACTATAACCGTATACACTAATGATTCTATTCCTACAATAAGGCATCCTGATTACCAATGAATTCCACCTGGAAATGAGAGCCAGCATTGCTAGCCACCCTAGATACAATAAGACCTCTGACTCAAGAACACATCTCTCCTCTACAAGCTGCATAAATGTCTTCAAATATTTTTGAAAGATACTTACTGCCACTAACCAAGTTCCCAACGGTACCTGAAACTTGGATTTGGCATGCACTGTATTGTTAGCATTTCTCCCTCTCTGCCAACCCCTCCCAGGACCACACTGGTTTCCTTCCCCCTCCTTGCAGAAGCAGAAGGTGCTTGCAGAGAGCTCAGGTTTGGTGTCAAGCACACCTGACTGGAACCTCACCACTCACAACCTGTAACCTCTCCGAATCTTAGTTTCTTCATCTATACACAGAGACCTTAATAGCAACTTGGCAGAGCTACTGTGAGGAAGAAATAGATAAAATGGCAGCTTCTAGGGCTTCCCTGGTGGTGCAGTGGTTGAGAGTCCGCCTGCTGATGCAGGGGACGCGGGTTCGTGCCCCGGTCCGGGAAGATCCCACATGCCGTGGAGCGGCTGGGCCCGTGAGCCATGGCCACTGAGCCTGTGCATCCGGAGCCTGTGCTCCGCAGCGGGAGAGGCCACGGCAGTGTACCGCAAACAAACAAAAACAACAACAAAAAGGCAGCTTCTAGTAAAAGGAAAAGTATAGGATGACTGCTTTGGTCTCCGCTACGACTTCCCCAAAGAAATTCCAAAGAGTAGAGCCAGTGCCTCACCTCATAGCAGAGTGGACCCAGCCAGAATCTCTCACAAGGAGCAGGACGGTGCCCAGGGTCCATGTTCTGGAATATTAGTGTCATCTCCACCCTGCAGATCAATCTTCCCAAACATCTTATCACCTGACTCAAAACCCTTCAGGGGCTCCACAGTGCCCACTGAATAAAACCTGGACTCTCAGCCACCATAACTCAGCCCCGTCCCACCTTTCTAACTTCTTATCCCACCAATTCCTCCACCTTCTAAAACTCAACCAGAGCTCACAGCTTCATGTACTTGAAAATAGGCCGAGCTCTGGCTAAAGTCCTTGTGAGCAGGAATCACATCTTACTCGTCTTCAGAACTCCCAAAACATCAGGTAAAGCTCCTTGCACATAATGATATGTAGTAATTATTTATTGATAAGAAAGTGGATAATCTCTCCTGGAGAGCCCTCTGGGGACAGGGAATGGGGAGGAAAAGGCAGATGACATGAACTATATGTTGTGATGGATAAAACTTAATATGAACAACTAATAAACACGTAGGGGAAAAATGACTGCAAAAAAGCATGCAACCCAAAGAAGAATAATTTCACTATTTTTATGACATTTTCCAGGTGAGTCGAGTTAAGTATGTTAACAAGTTTTGAATTACATTTATTTAGCATTTCATTCAAAAAACCTTATGGAGCTGAGTCCTGTGAAAAGCTCTGTGGTGGGTACAAAGATGATGGGGATGTGATTTCTGTCCTCAAAAAGTTTACGTGGTAATGATGGAGGCTGGAACCTACACAACCAGCTCGAAAACTAGGCACCATGTTCTGAAGGTGATACGAGAGAAACAAATCACAGATGATAAAACTATCCAGGATGTGGCTGATGCTACAATACACCCCGATTCTTGAACTCAGGCTTTCAACACAACTGTTTCTTGGTTCATTCTCTGCATCGGACTCACCCCAATCATTTCATTAACCTCCCAATCAAAGGACCCTGCATTTTATATAGGTGAGTTTTTGGGAAGGCATTTCGGGGGAGTTTTACTATATTATGTCAAAGCCCGGAAGAGAGAACACTGGAAGGCTTCAAAGAAGAGGGGGCGTCTGAAGTGGGCCTGGAAAGGTAGGGGATTCTCAGGCAGAAAGGAAGGAAAAACATTCCAAACAAAAGGAAGAATAACAACAAAGGCAAGAGGGAGGAAGTGTGATAGCAGGTTTGAACCATTAGCAATACGGAAAAGCTGTGCCCCAGGAAAACTGGACGGATATGGTAGAGAAACAAATGGAAGGCTCACTAAGGCTGGCTAGTTAACAGAGAGACATTTGTCCTTGCACCTCAACAAGGGTCCCTGCCGACTGATGAGGGGAAACACCCTGGTACACCCCAGGGCACATGCACACGTGGCTAAGGTGCCTCCCACCTGCTGTCTTGTCCTCCTTTCTCACCAGAAAACCCAGCTCATGAGCCCCATTACCTCTAAGGTCCTACCAAGGAGTCTGTCTGGAGAGGAAATTACAGATGCAGAACTAGGTCAATCATTACGATTTAATTCATCCAACATTTCTTGAGCACCGGGTAGATGCAAGTCATTTTACTGAGCCCTCACATAACGGCACTCCAAAATTTACAATCAGGTCAACAAGGCAGTCGTTGATAATAAATGCAGAGCATATGATATATTGAAATATAACACAGAAATATCTTGGGCCTTTGAATAAGATCTTCAAACCTAAGTGGAGAGCCCAGCAAATATCCAATAAATGCCATCAATGCGACCATCAACCATGTATGGCTTTCATACCAGATGGTGGTGCCACTGTCACCTGGCCGTGCTGGGGGGATGCATATGGGAAGAAGCCCCACCTGGTGCACCAATACTCCCAGCTCCCTCCAGGCTTCCTAAGTCCCTGTAGTTGAGGCTCGACTCTAAGGTTCCATAAGCCAGCCCTTCCAGGGTCTTCCACGGTGTCTCTCAGACAACATGGCCAAGCACACCGCATGTCCTACCGCAACTGGCAGTCTCACTGCTGAGATGACAGCAGATCCAGTCACTCTCAGAGCCACGGGGATGCCTTGTCCTAAACACTTCCGCTGTGCGAAGCTGTTGTTTGGGGGCACCTGGCCGTCGTCTTGGTCCTCTAACTTGGGTTTCTCATCTGTATTAACGGCAGCCGTCTCTATCTCCTCCTCACTTAAGTATTGTAAACCTATTCATAATAACTTTCCTCTCTTTATAAACTAAATCAAAACAAACAAAAGAGGGTACAAAAAATATTTTTGTACCTGTGTATCACTTCCTCTTACAAACGTATGAAAGCATCTCAAAGACAGGTCTGGTTATTATCAAAAGCACAGTCTGGTCCTTCCTGCAATGCCCATGTGTCTATGAATGAAATGCATGCGTCAGTCTTATACCTTCTCGTAGCTCCTCTTAAGTGTGGCAGGTTCACAGCTCTGCCACATCCAGCTGCTAGGAGTCATTACGTATCATCTTCTAAAATGTAAGGGAGGTAGATGTTCCAAATCCTCAATAACCCTTCCTCCCAAAAGCTTGCTCTATGCTCAGAATAAAGCCTTTGCTTGCTAGAAAACACAGGAACACATGCACCAAAGGAACTTTTCGTGGCCACCAGGAACGGTCCCTGACACTCCCTTGACCTGCCTGTTCCCATCAGACCAGAGAACTCTCCATCCTCCAAGAGCATAAGGAATCTCCAACCTTTCATGGTTTCGCTCTTACTGCTCTTTCGACCAAAGATGCCCTGAGCACCCATGAGCCACCAGTTGACCCTGCCCTCCTCCTACCACAGGTGGGAGTTCATGGTGAAGCGCATCCCTGGCCAAAGATAGAGCTCCTTCCTCTTCCCTCCCGTAGCCTTCTGCTGCTGTGCTTCTATTAAGCACATATTTCATTCTTTTTGTCCCTATAGATGTCCCTGCCTGTCTCTCTAAGTAAATGATAAGCTCTGTGAGAAGATGAAATTGTCTAGTTTGCATCTCCACGCACCAGGTGTCACACCAGCAGTCCAGAAACATCTGTTTGAAGGAATTAACTCTTCTGAGAGTTGTATTTTAAAATACTTGTTTGCAGAAAGGAGTCTTCAACTTAACTTCATCATCACATTTCTTTTCATATTACTTGAGGCTAATTTTACAGACTTTTTAAAAGCCTTGGGGGACTTCCCTGGTGGCACAGTGGTTAGGAATCCACCTACCAATGCAGGGGACACGGGTTCGATCCCTGGTCCAGGAAGATCCCACTTGCCACGGAACAACTAAGCCCTTGCACCACAGCTACTGAAGCCCAAGCGCCTAGAGCCTGTGCTCCGCAACAAGAGAAGCCACCGCAATGAGAAGCCCACGCACGGCAACAAAGAGTAGCCCCGGCTCTCTGCAACTAGAGAAAGCCCGTGCGCAGCAACGAAGACCCAACGCAGCCAAAAATAAATAAATTTATTTTAAAAAATAAAATAAAAGCTTTGGCCCCAAGCCTGAAGGGAATATAAATTTAATACAAATTTTTGCAGTTATCTATCTGCTTCCCAATTATTTACAACTGACTCCTAGTTATAATCTGTATGTTAGCTTGTCAGGCTACCTTATGCAATAAAGGCCAACTTCTCAAAAGAATTGAGTGAAGTGAAAATTTTGAGCGGAGCATAAAAGTAAACCAACAATTAATTTGCTACTGTAAAGTTGATGTTTCACTGCATTTTTTCATCCATTATAGCTCTTATAAGGACAAATAAATGGCTTCTCATTCTGTTGATTATTCACAATAAATACACAAATGCTTTTATTCATTTTTCCTAAGAGATCTGTTATTACAGCAATATTTTTACATCTACTCAAGTAGTAGTATTGAACCATTACTGAATGTATCATGTTTAAATTCTCAAGCCCCCAAATGTTATCGGGAGGCTACTTTTACTCACTTTTATCCCGAAATACCACAATACTAGGGCTTTTTGATGAGCCCCAAGTATTGAAGGTACCATATGAGAGGCTGCTACGATTAATTCACTACCATATTCAAGCACTGCTATGTTTTTCCCCTCACCAGAAATTTTAGGATTCAAAAATACAACAGAAAAAAAAAATTAACTGTTTACTACAGAGTTCAACAAAATGTACTAAGTACTTAATCCAGCCACCTGACCCTGGGCAGGTTGCTTGATTTCTCCAGCTGTAAAAATGAAGGAACAGACTATAATCTCTAGGAAAACTTCCAGTTCTAGTACTCTCTGAGAAGGTTAAGTACCTTTAGCTGACTCCCCATTTTCCACTCCACTCTGATGTGCTTAATTCAGTATAATTTAATTCCTCTATAGGTGCTTGATCAACTCCGTAACATCTCAAAATTTGAAAAATGGTTTTGTGCCACATGCTACACATACAGTAAGGATGGAGAATCTTTTGAGTTTTCAGACCATATTTGTATGTCACTTTGGAACCAACAAAAAGAATGACTCAATCCTACAACTCAACGACAACAGAAAAACAAATAACCAATTCAAAAATGGGTATAGAGAGGGTGACAGGGAGACGCAAGAGGGAGGGGATATGAGGATATATGTATAGCTGATTCACTTCGTTATACAGCAGCAACTAACATAACAATGTAAAGCAATTATACTCCAATAAAGATGTTAAAAAAACGCGCAAAGAACTGGAATAAACATTTCTCCAAAGAGATACACAGATGGCCAAGAAGCACATGGAAAGATGCTCAACATCATCAGCCATTAGGGAAATGCAAATCAAAACCACAATGAGAGACCACCACACTCCAATTAGGATGGCTATTACCCCCCCAAAAAAAAATTAAAGAATTTTTGGCAAGGATATGGAGAAATTGAAACCTTTGTGCATTATTGATGGGAATGTAAAATGGTGCAGCCTCTGTGGAGAATGGTTTCTCAGAAGGTTAAACCTAGAATTGCCGTATGATCCACTGGATTGAAAGAACTGAAAGCAGGGACTCAAAACAGATACTTTTACAGCAGTATTCAAACCGGCAAGGTTCACAATAGCCAGTGGTAATGACCAGCCAAGTGCCCATCAACAGATGAATGGAGAAACAAAATGTAGGAATATGAATCAGTCTTTAAAAGGAAGGACATTCTGACACATGCTCCCACATGGATGAACCTGGAAAACATTCTGCTAAGTGCAATGAGCCAGACACAAAAGGACAAATATTGTCTGATGCCACTTACATGAAGCACCTAGAGGAGTCACGTTCACAGAGACAGACAGTAGAACGGTGCTTGCCCAGGCAGAGGGAGGTGGGGTTCTTTTTTTGCAGTACGCGGGCCTCTCACTGTTGTGGCTTCTCCCGCTGCGGAGCACAGGCTCCGGACGCGCAGGCTCAGCGGCCATGGCTCACAGGCCCAGCCGCTTCGCGGCATGTGGGATCCTCCCGGACCGGGACACGAACCCGCATCCCGTGCATCGGCAGGCAGACTCTCAAGCACTGCGCCACCAGGGAAGCCTCGGCGGTGGGGCTCTTGTTTAATGGGTACAGAGTTTCTGTTTGAGATGATGAAAAAAAGTTCTAGAGAAGTGTAGTGGTGACAGCTGCAAACACTGTAAATGAATTTGTTGCCACTGGACTTGATACTTAAAGGTGATTATAAAAGCAAATTTTCTGTTAGGTAACTTTTACCATAATAATAAAAAAAAGAATGACAAACACGCATTTATGAATTCACTACTTGCTGTCACTGTTTCTTTGAGTCCTACCGTGGACAAATCACTCTTTACTTCCAGGTAACTTGAAGGTAACTTACTGACCCCTCCGCTCCAGACACACACAGAGAGAGAGGGAGACAGAGGGAGAGAGAGGACAGATTTTCAAAATTAAATAAGGGCCAATTTCCCCTTCATGGCGATGCCATCTCAAGCCGTGTGAGGGAAAAGCCTCTCCCGGATGGTATGTGAAGGGAGAGGTTCTCCCAGCACAAACCTCCAGGGAGGGCTTCAGAGCCGTCTGTTATCAGCAGTACTGCCAGTTACCATCTCCCCTCAGGGAAAGGGAAGCAGAAAGTGGAGATAACTATAGAGACTCAGCCACTTCGTGACAAAAGACACCAGACAACAGGCAGCCAGCTGAATTCAACGTGCCAAACTGAGAGGGGGAGAAAACGGTAGAGAAACAGACAGAACAACAAAACAAGATGCTGTTTTATGCCTATTATATGATTTACGAAGACTCTGTCCTTTAGAAAATAAAATGTACACAGTTGGCCCAAGAACGTGCCATGTTAGCACTGTCACCTCCCCTACAATCTGAGACAACCCCCTGTGGCCCACTGATGGGTGGAAGAAGGCCTCTAAAAGGGATGCTCAGACACCAAAAATCACTGCTGGAACTGAGGTCTCAGCCACCCAGACGAAGGCCCCTCACTGCAGGGAGCACAGATCATCTACCGAGCTCACTCAATTCCAAGCTGAGGACTTCGCCACCTTTTTAGACCTACTCCCTCCACATGGAGATGAGTACACACCTGTTAAGTAAGCGACGACTGGATGAATGATCAGAGTTGTCCACTGTTTCCTTTCAGGGCCCAGACTGCAGCCCAAACTGCACCCTGACTTTGAAAAAAAAAAAAGCAAAAAGCAAAAAAAAAAAAAAAAAAACCTTGATGCATTCAAAGCACCTGTAAGAGAGGCAAATAAATAAATCCTCTCCTATAATATTTTAAACTCACCCCAACTTCCTGAATCACCAGCAGAGCCACACCCCAAAGTGGAAATAGCAGTTCATCCACATTCCCTCCTGGGGCCTTTGGACTTCGCTTTTGTAACGGATAGAAGAAAGGGGACCATCTGGGTCGGTGCTCGGAGCCACCTAGAGCACCCCACGTGCCCAGGGCATCCTCTGGGGGCACCGGCTTCTTGTCTCACTTCTCTGTCCCTCATCCCTGAGGACCTTAACTTTCCAGGTCAGCTCAACAGTGCACATGAGTTAAGTTTTCCCATATAAACAAAATCCCAACATCCCCACAAAGAGTCAATAAAGGTTTACCTTCAGGATTACGATTTTAAAGTGAGATTACACTTTCCTGTTCTTCTGTCAGTTGCAAATCCCCAAACCTACTAGAATTCACTTAAAACTAATCTACAGTGTTTTCATTGGAAGAAAGCAATCACGAAAGCTCTGACCTGCTGAGCAGCTGGGAATTTCTTTGCTGAAGGTTTGGTTTAGTCTTTTATTTTTCTAGCTGCTGGCCCTGCTAACATGATTCAGTGAAGGTCGTATTTAATCTCACAGAGAAAAGCTACCTAAGCAGTTCTTAGGTAGGCTTCGGTAAAAATAAATTGCCTGGGCTCTGTGGATAAGTCTGTTGCTTCTCCCCAACAATTACAGTCAAAGGGAACAGATGAAGGCAACTGTAAGATACCGGTGCTTGATTTCAAAAGAACTTCCCTGCACATAAGTTACGGGCTGAGTGTTTGTTAATAACGAAGTTATTGTTAATAACTAACCCACCAAGAAAGTAGCAGCTCCCAAATGTATACCTTGGGTTTATCAGCAAATACAGCTTATTTACATGTACAGGAAGGTATTACTATCAGCATTGGGACATAAATGTCAAAGGAATAGACTGATAAGACTTTTGTTAAGCCCTCGGTAAAAAGGAGAAAACCGAACAATTTTTTCACCTTCTAGATGTTGAACGCCTATTGCAAAGTGACAAATCCCAATGTTTATGTGCTCAATACATATACCATTAGGTTTCTAACACAAAGGAGATCTAGGCCATAGGTCCCAAGCTGGAATTCAGCCTTTGAAGCTAACCTCTGCTTTAGGGCTGAAAATCAAATCAACAAATATTTATCTAGTGCTTACTGTGTATCAAGCACTAGTGGAGAATGCAAGGAAATACGACACAATCCCAGCTCTCAGATAACCTGCCCGTGGAGGTGTTGCAAACGGGAAAATCCAAGGAATCGACATTTTTCACAACAGTTCAAAGGGTGGAAAAGATTCAAGATGTTTGTGACTAATCGCCAAAGGAATGGCGCACACAGTGTGTTGCTTCTGAAGAGATTCAGAGCAGCTTATTATTTTAAGCTGATGAGATCAGGTAAGGTTTGTTGGGGGAGGCACAGTGAGATGCAGTTATAACCAAACGACCCACCTCTGCTTTCCTCTGGGTTTTTTAGGTTTAGCCTTGTATTACAATGTTTCTCTGTATCTCTCTTCACACCTCGCTTCATTTCCTAACCCTGCACCATCCAATATGGTAGCCACCAGCCACATGACTACTGCACACTTGAAATGTGACCAGACTGAATTAAGATGTGTTGAAGGTGTAAAAGATACATTGGATTTGGCAGATTCAGTATGAAAAAAAGAACGTAAATAATCTCATTAATACTTTTACATCCGTTTTATGTTGAAATGATAATATTTTGGACACACTGGGCTAAATAAAATGGTATTAAAATTAACTTCACCTACTTGTTTTTACTTTTCTAACGTGGCTACTAGAAAATTAAAAATTATACCTGTGGCTCACATTCTGTTTGTATTGGACAGTGCGGTCCTAATCAATACTCATTTTTCTCCGCTGCGCTTTGGCATTCTGCCTCTGAAGTCCTTACGGTTACGCCCAGCCCTAGTTTCATAACAAATGCAAAAAAACGTCTCCCGGATCTATAAAGGGATCAAAACTATTCTAAATTTTTTTTCAGACACAAATTCAGGATTTGGAAGCTTCTTCAGTTATGGAAACTCAGAAGTCACACTCTGATTGAGTCACACGAAGTCATTCTCCCGTGGGGACTTGTAAAGGTTGCTGTGTGGGGAAAATAAAACTTCCCTGGATTCCTCGGTGCTCCTGTAAAACAGTTGAGCCACCTGAGACACAGGAATGAACACAACATAAAGATAGTGAATGAAAGATAGTGAATGTTTGCATTCACTTCCCCTAGAAACATTTTACTCTTCACCTACCATGAGAATTGGATCTGTAGCCATTTGTCTAAATTGCTCTGATCCAGAAGGATAATCAAACTTCTCTTATCTCCACAAGAGGGTCAAATGGTTACAGCCTTGACTAGGTCCCTGGGTTAAGTTTGCAGGGTCCCAGGAAGACCTATGTCTCTAAGCATGTACATTTCAAAAGGGAAGAAGCCCAGACCTTAGCCCAGACCTTCCAAAAGGTTAGGATGGAAACCCTGGATCCTTTCCTCGCTGGCTCAAAGGAGCAAAGGCACGCGCTTGCTTGTGCGCTCTTGCTCTCTCTCTCTCGCTCTCTCCCTCTCGCGCTCTCTCTCTCTCTCTCTCTCCCCCCCTCCTCCCCGTGCCCCCTCCTTTGGCAGAGAAGGGGGATGGTTGCTCTAACCGTACCACACCCACATTCCATCAGATTCCATGGCATCACTTATCACTTCAGGGACTAGGTATGGGGGGCCAACACTGCAACATCTCTCTGGCCACTGACCTGGTTGTAGAGCTCCATAAAGAACTCTTTCCTCCAACCCCCATGTCTGGGGCCTCTGCAGTATTCACATACATAGAAGACATATCTGTGAAGTGGGGTAACATCTCAGACCCTCCACAGCTCTTCAGAAAACAGTGTGTCCCAACCTCACCACGGAGCCATCAATCTCAGTGTCTTCAAGGAGTAACAGATGAATGGGGACAAGGGCATCTCTCAGCACTGGCTGGGAAGGCCCTGATTCTAGAGCCTGGCTCTGCACATCAAGGCACAAGGGGCCCAGGAAGGGCCAAGTTCACGCCAACATCCTCCTTAGCAACATCCAACTTACTTGTCCTCCGCCTATGTTTACCAGACGTGAGGTCAGAGGGCACACTGCAGAGCTGTCTTGAGAATATTTTTCTGGTTATAAAAGTAACTGTGTTGTTGTATTAAATTTGGAAAATACAAGTGTTTCAAGGGGGAAAAAAGAGCCAAACATCCATAATCGCACCATCGAAATGCTTCCTCCCAGTTTTTTCTTAATGATGTGTATACAGATACACACACACGTTTTAAAGATAAAATTAGGGTCACAACTGAATATCCTCTTCTTCTCCACTCAGCATATTCCACAAACATCTTCCCATCATTAAATACAAAAACATGAATTTCATCGGCTCTCTATACTCAGTGCGTGGATTGTGCCATAACTCATTTAAACGTGCTCCTCCTGTTGGGTGTTTAGGGTGTTTCCGAGTTTTCACTATTACAGAAGCTACCAGTTAAACATCCTTGTACATAAATCTTCACTCCACCTCTTGTTACCTCACATATGTAGGTTCCTAGAAGTGGAATTACGGGAGCAGAGAGTTCAAAATTTTTAAGACATTAAGTGCACCCCCCCCCAGATAAAAAGGCCAAACTTCAAAGTCAGAAATGGAGGGTCCTCCGGCATTTCATTTCAACTTGTCCTGCAGTCACTACCAGTTAACTAGCAATCTGTCCCCTCTACCTCAAGACGCCTTCAATGACATTTGTGGCAGACACAGGGTCTACCTGCCTGACTCCCTCCTGTCCCCCATTCAAGAATTCAGGAGGCATTATTCTACTCTCCACCTTAGTCTCTTTTTTCATCACCTCATTCTCCCAACTGTCACCTTCCAACACCCTCCCCACTCATATTCCACCACCCCACACACCCACTAACATCTTAACCACGTGCCAGGACACTCTGGTCCACCACTGTAACTTTTCTCATCATCTTCAATAATTGTAGGGTAAGGAGAACAGGAAAAGCTCTCTTCAAAAATAACATGATAGATATTACTTGAAACAAAGTTATTTGTACGCACTTTCTTCTCACTCAAAATGTCAACCTCATGAGATGGGAAAATCAGTTGGATTCTAAGCTTATGGGGCCAGGACAGTGTCTTCTATCTAGAAGGTATTTCTTTGGTTCCTACAAAAACCTGACATCCATAAGCTCAAAAAGAACAAATTAAATAGGAAGCTCATCTTTTCTTTGATCACATTAGGTGTGTGAGTATCAAATGCTCTTACACAGATAGCAACAGACTGCTAAGGATGCTGGAAAAGAAATTATTTATGAAAATGACAGAGCAAGTAGTTAACTCTCAAAAATGTTTAATCAAATGGGCAGAAGACCTAAATAGACATTTCTCCAAAGACATACAGATTGCCAACAAACACATGAAAAGATGCTCAACATCACTAATCATTAGAGAAATGCAAATCAAAACTACAATGAGGTATCACCTCACACCAGTCAGAATGGGCATCATCAGAAAATCTACAAACAATAAATGCTGGAGAGGGTGTGGAGAAAAGGGAACCCTCCTGCACTGTTGGTGGGAATGTAAACTGATACAGCCACTATGGAGAACAGCATGGAGGTTCCTTAAAACACTAAAATTAGAGCTACCATACGACCCAGCAATCCCACTACTGGGCATATACCCTGAGAAAACCATAATTCAAAAAGACCCATGCACCACAATGTTCACTGCAGCTCTATTTACAATAGCCAGGACATGGCAGCAACCTAAATGTCCATCGACAGATGAATGGATAAAGGAGATGTGGCACATATATACAATGGAATATTACTCAGCCATGAAGATAAACAAAATTGAGTTATCTGTAGTGAGGTGGATGGATCTAGAGTCTGTCATACAGAGGGAAGTAAGTCAGAAAGAGAAAAACCAATACCATATGCTAACGCATATATATGGAATCTAAAAAATGGTACCGATTAACCTAGTGGCAGGGCAGGAATAAAGACGCAGACGTAGAGAACAGACTTGAGGACACAGGGGAGGAAAGGGAAACTGGGACGAAGTGAGAGAGTGGCATGGACATATATACACTACCAAATGTAAAATAGATGGCTAGTGGGAAGCAGCCGCATAGCATAGGGAGATCAGCTCGGTGCTTTGTGACCACCTAGAGGGGTGGGATAGGGAGGGTGGGAGGGAGTCTCAAGAGGGAGGGGATAGGGGGATATATGTATACATATAGCTGATTCACTTTGTTGTACAGCAGAAACTAACACAACATTTTAAAGCAATTATACTCCAATAAAGACGTGAAAAAAAAAAACTGGATAGGCTTTTATCACACAAAACCCTGAAGTAAGATATTTTGTTGAACTAAATTGGTCTTGCCCTTGATATAAAAATGCTTAGAACCCATCACCAGAAAGAACAGCACAGCCTTCTGTTTCTCGTAAACATGGGGCTACAAGGCATGCACACAGGGCACGGGACATACGGAGACATTTTTTGCTTTGCCTCTTGTTCTTTCTTGCTTATCGAAGCTGAATACTAAATTGATAAAAGGGGACTATAAGCCAAAACAGAAACAAACAAAAAACAAACCCATGACTCTGGGGCCTTCCTAGAGAGCGACACACTCGTGAAACAAAGTCCTTCTTGCTTGTTCAGAATGGAAAATTCAAAGTATCACAACTGTACCGCGAATCCCATTTTTGTATGACAAGCAAGGTCAACATGGGCAGAGCCAACAGGGAGGGACCACAGATTCCCTATTCAAAGCACTGCCTAAAAGGTGGAGAACAAGTTCCATCTGCTTGTTTTCCTGCATAGCCTGGCCTCAATGAAACAATGAAAAGGTTTGGCCCTGGGAAGAGATCCTTGACTCAGTGGTTCTCTGCCTTTGCTCTGGCCCACATACCTGAGTGACAGGGATCCAGGATACACTGGTGAACGTGAGAGGCTTACTACGGGGTCGGGGGAGAGACAAAGAGAAGAGGGGGCTGCAGACGGTCTCAAGTCTGAAGGTTCTGTGTGGTTTCTAAAAGCCCCCTCCTCTCCATGATTCTGATACACACATAAGTCCCGTCCCTCGAAGATGACAGAACCATGCAACCCCATTTTATAGATGTGAAAACTAAGGTCCAGAAAGGAGA
Source organism: Delphinapterus leucas (assembly GCF_059928025.1). Lineage (NCBI taxonomy): Eukaryota > Metazoa > Chordata > Mammalia > Artiodactyla > Monodontidae > Delphinapterus > Delphinapterus leucas. The sequence goes on from NC_143149.1 coordinate 12,848,496, forward strand.
AGTGATTGGAGAGTTAATGAAAGAGCTGGGTCAACTCTGGGCCTCTGGACTCTTGAGTTCATGCACCTCCCACTACCCAGAGCCTTGTACATAGCTGTCTGTCAATAAATATTTAATAAATAAATGAAGTAAGGACTCAGTGTTTGCATTCATTGAACAAAATAATCGCCTGAGTTACTGCAATGGTTCATATCATGGGGTCCCTGGATCCCCAGTAGAACTCAAAGTTACTGATGGGAGTGTGAAGGTGGTAACTAGTTTTAGAACCTCAAAAGGCCCAATAGGTCTAACAGCTTATCTAAGAAACGGCTGCCCAGGTTGCCTACAACGTCAAGTTTCTCTACTTTGGGCTGGAATTAGATCAACTAGATTTGCTGATGCTGGCTCTCTCAAGTCAACCAGGAGTTCTGGCTGCAAGTCTAACGTGTTTCTAAGTAATAAAAACGGGCATATGAAGTCTTCCTAACTACACACAATCTGTTTCAGAGACCATCTGTCAAAAGATGGAGCTGGGGAGAGGGGAAATCATTTTAAAAGGCTCTCTCAAGGCAAAACGCTGGTGACTGTGCGTCCTCTGGACAGGTCAGAGCCCAGCCTCAGGTGCCTGTGGACGTGACTCTTCCTGCCTGTGTATTTCTCTTGGTATTTTATATAAAATACTGACTTCAGGTTTAAATCTGGACCCTATAGATAACTTACCATTCTTTGCTGAAAAAAATCAACATTTAATCAAATCTCGTCACTCCCAGGCCCACCAGCACCCCTCCACCGTGAGGGCCACTGCTTGACCCTGCCTTGGGCAGACATTACAACCAAATACTGATCAGACTCAGGCCAAAAGTAGGGCACGAATGGGGCCAACAGGGACAGAAAGCCCTAACTTCCTACCCCTGTGTGAGAAGGGGTCCCATACAGACCAAAAGAAGAACTGATTTTATTGTTAACAATAACTATTTCACAGCAATTTATGTTATTTTTATATACCACTTTATGTATTTTATATCTCTTGTAAATATATACTACCTATTATATTTATTTTCACATATGCTGTCACATATCATTTTCACATATATAGTGTTAGGTACATAGTAAGCATTCAATAAACGCAAGTTCACTGAGTCCCTTTAAAGATATTACAGCAAAAACTAAAATCAGTTAAGGGCATACAATTAATAACAGATAATGAAGAGTCTTCAGCAATGATGAAGAAAATTCAGACTACAGCAAAGTGAGCTTGGGAAGGTTTTTTCTTGATATGAAGAGGGAAAATACATTGGTCCAATCATTTTTATTTCCATATCATTTGGTCTCCATGGACACCATCTATCTTCTCTTCTGACAGAAAAAAAACTCACTGACAATATCATATGTCACTGTTAAATACTTTAATGCTTTACATAAAATAGTTATGCTGTGTTTAATTTCTTACCATTATTATTTTCTCTCAGAACAAGTAAAATCCCTTCTTGCTGAAAATTCTATAAGAGAAAGTCAGTGCTTAATCCACAGTCATGATTCCCTGGCTTTTCAAGTTAAGAATAATCTGATAAAATTCTGAAAGTGAATGCCTTACACATTTGTAGATTGCTATAACTTATGCAACCTTCTTTCATAACAGTATCTCATTTGTTCCCAAAAGCAACCCTATCAGATATACAGTTAAGTATTATTATCACCTTCCATAGCACTCACCCCTAAAGGTAATTACTGTCTTTATTTTTTAGCTGGGTATTGTCAGCTCACCAACTAGAATGCAATCTCCCCAGAGGGTAAAGAAATTGTCTTCCTGCTCCCAGTTGAACCCACAGAACGTAGCACTGTGTCTGGGGCATAGTGAATGTTCTAGGAATAGTTATTAAATGAATAAACTCCCTTATCTGCTTTAAGCCTTTTTTGGTATAAAGAACATAATAGAACCATGTCCCAGATACCCCATTTAGAGTTCAGTGGTCTGTTCTCTATCAAAAGGAAACTGTGTAAAAATGCTCTAAAAACAAGGAAGCTTATATGCCATAATACTAAGAATAAAAGTACAGTGTCCTTGGAAACAAGAGAAAATCGATGCATGTCAAACATACAAATGTTAAACATGCAAAGTTTCAAATTTTCCACTACTGGGTTTAAACGTGTTTAACTAGCTTTGGTATACTGAACATTTGCCTAATAAAGCGGGAAAGTAAAGGAAGAGAAAAGTTGGGTCATGGTTCACTGAGCTATCAGGACTTTTGTTTGCCATAATTGGCTTCCAATTTAACCACAAATGCTTACTTTCGATTAGGATGACATTTTTACAGGTAAGTAAGTCTGAAATATGCAGAGTTATCTCTAACTTTTGAAGGTCAAAAGAAAAAAAAAAACCCCGACTCATTGAGAATAAAGTATGTAAATGTTTAATATTAAGAATCAGTTACGAATCATAACAGACAAGAACCCGGATCTAAGAGGCCAGAATCTAACTTCTTACACAACAGGCTAAGTTATAAATTATAATCATTCACTAATTACAGTGAAATTCTGGACTCTGCCCCATCGATCAATAGATTTTTCAAGGTTACCCCTTAAAATTACCAGGTTAAGTCCTAAATATTCCATCTGCTGAACTTTCCTTAGAAAACACAAGTTTTTCCAGGATTTCACTCTGATGGGGGGGGCGGGTGAGAAAACTAGAAAATCCTGAATCTGTGTGCATCAAGTTAAACTGGGGTCCCCCTACAAGTCGTGACAAGGAGCGTGCATCTGCCTAACATCAAGACCATCCACCTTTCCCATTCGGTCTGTCACCAGGCCCCTGTCTGCACCTGCCCCTAAGCACCAAAACGCGCAGGCTGCTAAATCCCAATGTTATCTGCAGTCGGTCTGAAACTAATAAATGAATGCAGGCTTGACAGCAACCTTGGTGATTCCTGAAAATCCACAACAGGAAATGTAACTATCCTTCACCCTCCCTCGCCATTCATCAAAAGCAGGCCGAGTCACAGCAACTGGGAGGCCGGGGGCAGAAGGCAAATGCCAGCACTTTTCCTCAAGTAGGAAGCTTCTGCGTTTTCTTAACCAAGGACAGGGCGCACTACCCGTTGCCCACACTGCAGGGAGGAGGCTGAAGAGGGAGGGAGCAGGTAAAATGTCCCCAAGTTCCAAACGCTATACTCTGGGGGCAAAAACGACTGAAAGCCACGCCGCTCGCATGTGGCAACCTCGACTGCTAGTGCCAGGGGGTCACATTCACAGCGATGACCAGCGGTCCTGCCTACACCGACTGACCTCTGCGCCTCGCCTGGTGCCCGGAAGGCTGTTTCTGCGCCCGGCTCGGGCTGCCAGCCTCCTTTCCGCTTCTCCCCCTCTAAAGGGGTAAGGGGGTGAGGGCGGCCCACGCAGCCACACCTGGGGCCCAAACAGAGATGCCGGCGCGTCCCAGGAGGGGGATGAGCTGCATCCTGAAACCCTCTGAACTTGGAAAGGCAGCCCGAGCCTTCTCGGGGTCGGCTTCCAGGCCGTAGCGCCCCGAGCGGGCGGGCGCCACGATCGGCCACGACTGGCATCGCTCGGTGGGCGAGCCCGGCCCGCGAGGCGGAAAGGAAGTGGCTGCCGCGGCTTTGCACCAACCACGTTCGGCCGGCGGGCGAATGCCACTCGGCGCCCCGAGAGGGGTCGGAGGGCGCGGGGCGGGCACTCCCGTCCCCACCCCGCCGCCGCCGGCGCCCCGGGACCCCCAGGGGACGCCGGCCCCGGGCCTGCCAGCAGGGCGCCGCTCGGTCCCCGGAGGCTCCCCGCCCCCACCTCGCCCGCTCCGTAGCCAAGGCGGGTCAGGCCCAGCGCGCGAGTACGGCCCGGGGGCGCCCGCGGGGACCCGGAGGCGCCCGGCGCTAGGCCGCGGCCGGGCCGCTGACCCCTGGGCGCGGCGCCCTCCCGGGACGCGCCGCCCGAGCCCCCCGCGCGCCGGGACAAGTGCAGTGACAAAGCCCCAGGGCCAGGCCGGGCGCTGGCCGGCGGGAAGGAGGACGCGGCGTGCCTCCCGGGCGGTGGCGGCAGCGGCCCAGCCCCCAGGAAGCCGGGCGCGCCGGCCAGGCCCCGCGCGCAGCCCCGCTCCAAGCCCGCCCGCCGGCCCCGGCCGCTGGCACCCGACGCCCGCGACTCTTCCCCGAGCCCGGCGGGCGGGCGAGCCCCGGGACCGCCGCCGGGTGCCCCATCAAGTTTCCTCTGGCCGCGGCGGGAGGCGCCTCTCCCGGCCCGGGCGCGGGGCGCAGGCTGAGGGTGGACTGCGGGTTCCTGCCTATTTACGCCAGAGGCTGCCTGGAGAGAGGCACCGCCAGCGGGCAAGGAGAAGGACCCGCTCCCCTCCTTCGGACCTAGTGGCGACGGCCTCCGTAAACATACACACGCACACACATGCACGCGAGAATTTTGTTTGAAAAGGAGGCCCGACTCCAGCGGACCTGCACCCCCCCCACACCACCTGGGGCGCAGAATCACACAGAGCAGGTCTGTGTCCATGGAGCCACCTCTCCGCATCTGCAAATCCAAAAGTGAAATTAAACCTCCACCAACCTCCTCCTCCTCCTCCTCGCAGCCTCAGCAGCCCCAGTAGCAGCAGCAACAGCAGCAGAACCTGCTTCCCCTAAAATCAGATGATCCATAACAGCGCCGACTGTTCCTCCAAAAATCAGTATTAATATTTATGAACCTCAGCATTTTCCGTCTGCAAAACATCGTGTCAAACCATCAGGACGCGCGCACACACATATCCCCTCCAGTCCTCATAAACATGCCCTCGAGAAAAACACACACGCACAGTCACAACTATTATTTGAAAAATGTTACCTCTCAGTGTGCTTTTTCACGCTATCAATACAATTCCGCAAGGCTTAAGTGTTGCTAGGATGTGTGAAATGGAAATGAAAGCCCGTCAGTTGAATAATCGCAGGAACAAAACTAAAAGTTACTCCCCGGCTTGCCTGAGAACAGTCCAGATCGAAAGCAAAACAAGGAGAGGAAACTGCGAAGCGCTGAGGCTGGAAATCCCCCCACCCCCCGCCCTCCCGGTGCCTCGCTCCCTCCCTCCCTCCGTCCCTCGCTCGCTCCCCCCTCCGCCCTCCTCCCTCCGCCCTTCCTCCCCAGTGTTTGTTTCAAGCTTGTGCAACTGGGAGGTGGAGGCGGAGGGAGGGCGCGAGCTGCCCGGCCTGGAGGTGCGGAAGTTCGCCGCCGCTGTTCATTGGCAGGCACCGCCGCTTTCATCATTTCTCAGAAAAGTCAATTTCATTTTCACTTACCCACGTCGCGGCAGCGGGAGCAACAAGCGGCTGCGCGTGAGTCTGCTGCTCGCACACCCGGGCGCTCACACTCGAGTGGGGGTCCGGGGGGTGGGGTACTGGGCGCGAGCTTGGGTTCCGGCCGTAAGCTGGCGGCGGTAGGAGGGGACGGCAGGTACCTACCTGACTCTCCATCCTAAGGGTCACCTGAAGGTAGGGAAGGAAGGAGGAGGAGGGCGTGTCGGGGAGGCAAAGCTCTTGCCATGCAGTTGGTGGGGCAGGTGTCAGCCGTGTTTAGAGCCTGTTTTCTGAGTGAATAAAAATTCACTTTGTAACACTGCCCACTTCCAAGGAATACAAGGAGCGATTAACTGACGAGAGAGCATTACTTAGATACTAGAGCAGTAACTGGGCCAATAACGCATCCTTAACTTTATTTGAACCCTTATCAGTAGCTGAGTGTGTAACCATTTGAAGGGCAGCTGTCATCAGGGGCACCGCCTGGAGCTCCGTCTGGGGGCGAAAAGGAAGGCCTTCCCCTAGTAAGTCACCAGCAGCGTCCTCCCAGACTGAGTGTGCAACAGAAGTTCCCTCCCTGCAGGATGAGATGGGCAAGGGTGAGAGCTAATTTTCCTGAAAGATGTCTTAATGTGGCTGGTCCAGGAGAGGGGTTTTATACTGTAGTACATGCAGCTAGGTTCAAATCTGGCCTCTTTAACTTACTAGCTGGGCATCCCCAGTCAAGTTGCTTAACCTAACGCCTCAGTATTCAATGCCTTGTAATGGGGATGAGTGAGAGAATGCAAGAATACAGGGGCAGCACCTGTCACCTTCAAGGTGTGTTAGCTCAAACTAATACAGTTCACTTGGGACCTGCCGTTTTTGGGGTCCTTTGTTTTAAAGTATAGATTCTCACCTGGTTATACCTGTTTCTTCCCCCACATGCAGTTTCATTGGCCTTCTCCCAAACTTCTCTCCCCGACACAGAAAGTCCCTTCCTGAGAGGCCAGAGCTGCATATATGTAAACACTTTTCTAAAAACATAGCTCCAACACCCTCTTTGTCACAGAAGTATTCAGTTCTATGGACTGGAAAAAGAAAAGTATCTCAATGCTTTTGGTGAGGAGACAGCTGAGGGTTTACGCTTCTGTTTTGTGGCCGTGGTCTCAAAAATAGATTTCCCATGCACCATTATTTCTTATCCCCTCATAGAATACTATTTGACCCAGCCAGCCACTTTCTTATTTCGTAAAGCAATGACTATTATAGGTGATTAGAGTAACTGTATACAAACTCTGTAGGACAGCTGTCCCTCTTTACCACCCATGGGCCCAAATTAAAAACCCAGTAGTCCTTAATGTTTTCCTTCCCCCCAACACACATCCAATCGGTAGTAACCTACTGACCCGTTGATGCTGATCCTAAATCTCTCTGGGCCTGGCCCCTCCTCCATCCCCTTTGCATCGCCTTTATTCAGCTATGGCAGTGGCCTCAGAACTGGGCTTCTGAACTAGGGCTCATCCAGGTTAACAGCCAGGTTAAGCAGAAAATCAACTTCAGGTGAAGCACGATTGCAACCCAAACTCCACCCCTCAAAAATCTCCCCACAGCCTTCAGAATAAAGTCCATATTATTTGACAAGACATAAAAAGCCATTTAATCTGGCACCAAACTTCCTTTCCAGCCCCATCTCTTGCTACTGTGCCCCACAAGCTCTACACCCATCCCTTGTCAACCCAGCTTCCATTCCTTTTGGTAAAACAACAGAGCCATCCTCTTGTTCGTTGTTTTATCCTTAGCATGGTGTCCAGCACAGAGGCACTCGACTACTTGGGAATTAATAGTTCCTTGCCCTGGGTTCTCAAAAAATATTTTAGACTTTATCAGAGTATTTTTAATATAAATGTAATCGATATCTATTGTGCAGAATGCAGGAAGTACAGAAAAGTTGAAAAGAAAATATGACACCTGCGATCTTACCAGTAAGGAATAGACCTGATGATATTTTTATGTGTTTTTTTTTTTTTTTTTGGCTCCACCACGCAGCATGCAGGGCTCTTAGTTCCCTGACCAGGAATCGAACCTGTGCCTCCTGCAGTGGAAGCACAGAGTCTTACCCACTGGACCGCCGGGGAAGTCCCTCTAGTAATTTTTCTCAAGGGCCATTTCCAGTCCTCATCTGCTCAGCGTCTCTGTATCATTTAATAATTCCCATCATACTGCCTGATGCCTATGTGACAACCTTCTCCTGTTTTATTTCTCGGCTGGCTCCCCTTCTGCTGCCAGCCTCCTAAATTATGGTGTTTCTAGACATTCTGTCCTCACCCCTCCTATTTTCTCATTCTACACGCTTTCTCTTTGAGTGCTCTCACCCACATCCAAAGCTTCAGATAATCACTATTTGGTGATAACTCCATAATCTATAATTTCTAAGCTCTGGATGCATTTATTCTAGATGTTCCTCGGGTACAACAAATTAGTTATGTCCAAAACTAAACTCATAACATCTTTCCCCACCACCTTGTATTTGTCACTTCATTAACCAGCCAGGAAACTGGGAGGCATCACCAACTCCCACCTTTCCTGAGCCCCTGGAGCTCCCTGGGCATGGGTATCGTTTCCAATTTCCAGGCCCCTAAACTCATAAAACGTAGACTGAATTTCATTCTGTTCTTATGCGCTGGAAGACATGTAAATCTGACCCCCAAATCCACTGTGTATTGATATACATCATCAAGAAATATTTTAGCCCTTTGATGAGATGCATACAGTCATAAATCTCTGTGGAAAACGGATCAGTATAGCAAAATATAACCTTTTTGAAAGTTTCTGGAAAAAATGGCCTTGGCCATACCAAAGAAATCTGACCAAACACCTGGTCTAAAGCAACAGATGTTGTTTGAGCAGTGTAGTGTATTGAAACTAGAGTGAGCTCCTGAGTGAGGCATGTTTATGTTTCACCTGCAGGATGGACATCCTAGGACCGTCTACCTGGATGCATCAGAACTCATTTCTTTTCAAGGGAGTCAAGAAAGGACAGGTTACTTGGCCATGCAGCAATTGACCTCTCCATGATTGAAGCTTAAAGATACATTCAAGGTTAGCCCCTCTCAAATGGGTTTTTGATTTATTTTTCTGATAAATGAGAATAGTTTGATAAAATAATTATTCAAGCAATAATCCTTTATTGAGCCAAGTAATAATAATTTATTGAATCATTTATTGAGTCAAGTAATAATCATTTATTGAATGCCCAAGAACTTTTCTCATGAACAAAACAAATGAAAATCTCTGCCTTTCAAGAAGTTTTCTTACAGTCTAGTAAATTGGAATGTTAATTTCCATTGTATCATCCTAGTAATGACTCGGACATCACCTCCATCTATAATCGCAGTCTTTACAACTGTACATTAAAGTTATGAATGTAGACTATGGTGGCGTGCTCACTAAAGGGTTAAGTATTTATAGCTGTGATTAAATCAGTGCCCCCCTCATCAGTCTGTCAGCTGATGCCCTAATTTTCCCCACAGTATCTCTGGTACCACTTCGGTCCTGGCCACCAAGGCTCTCTTCCATGCTGCTATAATTTAGCAGAGGTTATAAAATCATGGAAAATGAGTGTTCCACACTTGCCAGAGCAGTTGGCCAATACAAAGCAAAGAATATCATTGTGAAGTCCACACTGAATAAATATACAGCCACATTAGATTGCAGTTGAAACAGGAGAACTGCAAAGATGTTGAAAAAGCCATCAATCAAAGTTCAGGGACCATAGGCATCAAGTGGGAGAAATTCTTATCTATTACCTCATGTAACAGTTTCTTCCATTTTGCTAGAAACTCTAAAATGAGGTGCATTTTGTTGCAATTTTTCTCTGAAAATAATGAATTTAAATTGAGCAATATATTGCCCAATCCTTAGTAACAAATATTAATTTTGTCCTGTTCTTCTGATGACGTAAGGGAAGAAATACTCTTTAAAAGTGCCAAGATGTTTGTGTGTGTGTGTGTGTGTGTGTGTGTGTGTGTGTGTGTGTGTGTGTATAGGGGCAGAGAGGGAGAGAGAGATGAGGGAATTTTTCTCGTCCAAAAGGAAGGCTTTCAACTTTGAAAACTTCAAAAAAATTTTTTTTGCTATAATTTCTCTGTCTCATCCCAAATGGATTTGAAATATTCATTATTTCTCTAAGGTAATAAACTATAAAGTAGTGCTTTTAAAGTCAGAAGGAAAAAGTGCCTACAGCCTTGCCTTGAAGTTCTTTAGAAAAAATTACTATAATAGTTTCAAGTATTAAAAATATTTTAGGGACTTTGCTGGTGGCGCAGTGGTTAAGAATCCACCTGCCAGTGCAGGGGACACAGGTTCGAGCCCTGGTCCGGGAACATCCCACGTGCCCCGGAGCAACTAAGCCTGTGCACCACAACTACTGAGCCTGCGCTCTAGAGCCTATGAGCCACAACTACTGAGCCCGCCTGCCACAACTACTGAAGCCTGCTCATCTAGAGCCTGTGCTCCACAACAAGAGAAGCCACTGCAATGAGAAGCCCGCGAACCGCAATGAAGAGTAGCCCCTGCTCGCCACAACTAGAGAAAGCCTGTGCACAGCAATGAAGACCCAACGCAGCCAAAAATAAATAAATAAAATTTTTAAAAAAATTTAAATAAATTTCCAGTTTGTAACATAAATTCAGCAAACCACATAATTCACTGAATCCGAATATTTGAAGAATTTTTGTTACAGCTTCCACCATTTCCCTATAAGCTCCTCATTCACAGCATGTGAACCTTGATGATGTTCAGTCTGTTCTCTTTGTCCCAAAATTTCTGAGCATTTTGAATAACACACCTTATCCTATTGGAAGTTTGCCAATCAGAAAGACAGAAGAGTCAGAAAACAAAGGACTGACAGTATTTTTAAATACTCCTTCTTCAGAAAGTTTCATCTCCACTACATCCAAAAGGTGCACGACAATTCACACGTACACCTCTCGGCGCTGCCTCCTTCTCCTGAGATGCAACTCCAAGACATTTCCTAGCCGTGCTCCTCAGGTAAGAACAAGGCGCAAGACCAACCCCTGCTCTCCTGGAGCTTACATTCTAGTGGGGGTGATGTCAACAGACAGACAAACCAAGAAAATAGTTACAGATTTGTATCCGTGTTCTGAGGGAAACAAACACGACTTTGGATAGAAAATACTGGGGGATCTAGGTGGTCAAGGAAGGTTTCTCAAGGAGAAAATGACATTTAAGCCAAAACTTGGAGGAGAGGAGACTGTATTCGTTTCCTGGGGCTGCCATAACACAGTACCACAAGCCAGGTGGCGGAAGTAACAGAAACGCATTGCCTCACAGTTCTGGAAGCTGGAAGTCCAAGATCAAGGTGTCCACAGGGTTGGCTCCTTCTGAGGGTTATGGGGGAAGGATCTGTTCCTTGCCTCCTGGCTTCTGGTGTTGGCCAGCAATCCTGGGCATTCTTTGGCTTGTAGCAGCATCACTCCATCTCTCCCTTCATCTTCACGTGGTCTTCTCCCTGGATGTGTGTCTGTATCCAAATTTCCCCATTTTATAGGGACACTAGTCTTATTGGATTAGGGGCCCACCATACTCCAATATGATCTCATCTTAATTCATTACATCTGCAAAGACAATCTGAGGTATTGGGGGATTAGGATTTCAATATATGAATTTTGAGGGGGACACACTTCAACACATAACTGATATCCATCGTGTGATGAAGCCCCGAGCCAGAGGGAAGACTGAACACAAAGGCCATGAAAAGCAAAAGGGTCTGGCATATTCTGGAAACCAAAAGAAGGTGAATGTGACTTAAGAGTTCTGAATGAAGGTAAGAAGGACACAGGCAGGTGGGCAGAGGCCAGATCAAGGACTTTGGATTTTATTCTAAGATCAATGGGAAGATTTTGAAGGGTTCTGTGGTTTTAAAAGGTCACGCTATAAATTTCCCAACTGTCTCCTCAACATCAATGAAATGCAAGGATTTCTTAATTTGTGTATTTCTCAGAAGAATTTGTAACTGTTCTTGCACTGACCTCTCAGTTCATTACATGATGAATTTGTTGAGGAAACAATGCATTGGGGATATTTTGAAACAGTTTAATCTTCTTTTTCATTTCTTTTTGGCATTCCTAAGGTATTTCTTTCCCTTTAACTTTCTGATTTTCATCTCCACAAATAAATGAAGTAAATTTTTACTTCATTCTTTTTACCCTATCCCCATAAAAACTTCCCTTAAAAAAAAAAGAAGATATATTCAACTGTGGATTCCAGGCACATGCTATTTTCCTGTTTTGAGTGAATGATGATAATTTTCAGAGATTGTGTCACCACAAAATCAACATTCATTCCAAAATTTAATGGTTTCAAATGTATTTCTTTTTTTGATTTCTAAACATTTTCAAATTTCTTTTCCATCAGAAACCCCTTGTGTGTAATAAATAGTTTCCACAAAACTGAATTTTTGTTGGCAGAACAATCGGCGTAAGTAAAACTTCACGATTTGCCTTGGGTGTTTTGTAATTTGAAAGCAAATGTTGGTTTAAACAGCCCACCATATATTTTGTCAATGTCCAGCTGTGGATGCTGGGTTTTTAGCACCACTTCTTTCCGGACAACCAAAAAAAAATATCACTTTCTTTCCTGTTTTACATATTGAGGTTCTGCGTAAGATTTCATTTGGGGAAAAGGTTCTGTCGCTTTAAAAAAAAAATGGAAAAAAGATCAAAGCCACCAATACTACTGGCAGTTAGTTTTGCTTCATTTTCCTATAACTGGAGATAAGAAAGAAAACACGACAAACCATAAGTGAAGACCCTTAAGACTGAAGGAGAGAAAGAAATATGCAGACCCAGGAACAGACGCCCGAGGGAGGGTTGATGGGTGAGTTCACGCTGGGTGGCTGGGCGGAGCCAGCCTCTGAGAAGGGGCCAACATTGTAGGTTCACCCTCACTTGAGTTGCTCAGGTTGTCTCCATATTTCCTTGTTTTTATTTCCTACCTTGATGAGACCTTTTCATCTTTTCAGGGATGCAGAACCAACAGATTCATGACGACTCGTTTCACAATGTATGTGGTTGATGCCATGTTTATATGACACTTTTGACCAAGCCTTTTCCCTCATTGAGAAATTAGAGGAACACTACCCTAGCCCTGTCATCTTCCACAATGCTTACAAATATTTTACCACATATACACTCTTACTGGTATTTCTGCTTATGATGAACTTAAGTAAGATAGCAGGAAATTTATGCTCCATTGAGGGTAAAAGGAAAACAAAGTTTTATATGTACAGTAAGGTCACCCTACAGATGTTCATATAAGTAAGGTGAAAAGGAACTACATCAAAACATTAATAGTGGTTGTCTTTGAGAGATGGAACTATGGGTGATTTTTTTCCTTTTGAAAAATTAACATTTTTAAGAATAGATTTTCCTTTTATTAATGTAAACATTTTAATATATTTTTATAGGTGATTTCAGAAAATTATTTCTTGATATGCTTATGATTTTTATGTAAAGGACTTGTAAGGTTTTTTTAAAATTAATTTATTTTATTTTTGGCTGCGTTGGGTCCTCGTTGCAGTGCGTGGGCTTCTCATCGCGGTGGCTTCTCTTGTTGCGGAGCACAGCCTCTAGGTGTGCGGGCTTCAGTAGTTGTGGCTCGCGGGTTCTAGAGCACAGGCTCAGTAGTTGTGGCACACGGGCTTAGTTGCTCATGGCACGTGGGATCTTCCCGGACCAGGGCTTGAACCTGTGTCCCCTGCATTGGCAAGCGGATTCTTAACCACTGCACCACCAGGGAAGCCCGACTTGTAAGTTTTAGCTAGTTTTATCCATGGGACTTCAAAAAACAAAGCACTGGTTAATACATCTTATATTTTACACTACATTCTTATAAGAATTTTTAAATCTCTGTGTAGAAGATAATTTTTTCCTACAAATGCTATATAGTTTCTCCCAGTCTTTAATTTTATCAAAATATTCATTTTTAATGACGCTCCAAACAGGACTCTCCAAAGGAACATATAAAAACAAACTAACGTGTGTCCAGATCAATGGCTATTAATAAGTGATACATTCCATAATCATTATTAATATTTAAATAAGCTTTTGCTTTGATTCACATCATGTTTTAAATATGCCGTTTGAAAAAGTTTGACTTAGGAGAAATCTATAACAACTAAAGAATCTCTTCTACTTGTAGTTTCATTTCATTTGTATGTAAGAATATTACTATATTCTTAGCAATCAAATTCAAATTCTTAGATCTCAAACATGAATGAAGACTCTAAGCAAATTATCAAAATTTTATGTTAAATTTTTTCTTTTTTTGCCTTTCTTCTTTCTGGCACTTCCACATTTAGTCATCATATTTCCTATTTTACTTGCTCAACTTCCACATATAACAGGATTGGCAGAAGGGAGAGAAAACAACTCATTTGAAGGCAGTAAAGGGTAGGATGTCTCTGTCTCTGTCTCTGTCTCTCTCTCTCTCTCACACACACACACACACACACACACACACACACACACACACACACACAGTAGAGGAGGATTCTCTGCATGCAGAAACTCAATTCAGAACATTTTTCCCACAGAAATAATAAGAAACCATGATGGTAAAAGTATATAGTTTTCCTTCATTATGGGTTAAAATAAGAGTTTGTGGGCTGGCCCGGGAATACACCATTTTATAACATCGTACACGTGGGAAACTTGCATTCTGAAATCTAGACAGCTGTTTTCAAAAGACACTATGAGGGCTCAGTGCGTTGTGTGGGCCTGCGGCTGCCCACCCTCCGCAGGACCGTGCTCAGCAGTTTGGAGGCGATGAGGAAGAAAGAGGCCTGCTTCCTGATCTTGAGGCATTTGCAGTCCACGTTGGGAGTCAGGGCCCACAGTGCAAAGATGATTATTTCAAGATAGAAATGGCACGTGGCCCCACTCCCAGGTAACATTTTAATACATTCATTTATCTGTTCATTCAGCATCTGTTTCTTGACTTTATAGTAATTATCTCTCTATTTTTATAGTCTAAATGATATTTTCTAATATAAATAATACATGATTATAGAAGAATATTAGAGCAATACAGACTTCTCTGTAGTGACAAAATCAGAAAGAACTTGAATGTTGATAACTGAATGATTGAATAAACTGGGGTTGATCCATCCTGTGGGATGTTATGCACCAATAAAAAAGAACAAATTAAGAATATCTGTTGTTCTGGACAGGGGACCAGGATGTATTATAAAGAATGAAGATCAAGATGAAAAGAAAGGTTCCTATTTTGATCTCCTTTTTGCAAAGACAACAGTGGACACCCCAAAAAAGTCTGAATTCGAAAGGATAAAGGTGTAGATATGAAGCTGTTAATAATGGTCACCTTAAGGACAGGTGAGCTACTAATTTTTTTCTTTATTTATTTTTGTACTGAGGAAAAAGATGCTAATTTTAAAACAAAATGAAAATTTGGAAATACAGAGCAGATTAAAGAGAAAGATTAAAATAACTTTGATTTCTGATTTCTGTTTTGCTTGGTATTATATGTGTGTCAGAGAGAGAGAAGGAGAGAAAAAGAGAGAGAAACTGCCCTTGATAATTATCAATAGACTTTTCTTTTCTTTTTTTTTTTGCGGTATGCCTGCCTCTCACTGCTGTGGCCTCTCCCGCTGCGGAGCACAGGCTCCGGGCGCGCGGGCTCCGCGGCCATGGCTCATGGGCCCAGCCGCTCCGCGGCATGTGGGATCTTCCCGGACCGGGGCACGAACCCGCGTCCCCTGCGTCGGCAGGCGGACTCCCAACCACTGCGCCACCAGGGAAGCCCAACAGACTCTTCTTGAGTGTCCACTATGTTTATGTCACTTCAGGGCCCTTCTGGTAAGAGTGCTTTAACCCAGAGCCACCTAATAGACCCACTATGGAGACACTTTTAAGCAGGCTGGCATTTCACTTCCCTATAAAAGCCTCCTGCTTTCCCTATGGGAAAGGCCCGTCGTGGCCCTTTCTGTGTATATCTGCTACCTGAAAGGTAAGGAGGAGTTTCCTGAAGTGTAAAGCTGGGGGAATAAAGGCTGTTGCTCTCATGCCAGCCTGAGCCCTGCTCTTGTTAAGGGTTCTCTGCTTCACCCTGATGAATTCTCCTACAGCATCTTACAGAACCAGCACGGCTTCCCCTCCAGGCAGGCTGGATGCATTCACTGGAGGGAAGCAAGCAGCTGCTGGAGTCTGGCCCACTGAATACACTTTGAGAAGGTGCTGTGTGCGTTTCTGTTCAACATTACTTGTATGTCCATGATATCAGTTCAGTGGCCTCAGGAGAGGTAGGGACCTTAGTCCCGTTTTCTCTGTACCTATTCTGAGGACTATTCACCGAGTCATAGGTGTCCATTACATCAGCATGACACCTTCATCAGTCAACCACAAAAATAAATGATTCCACATGGTAAACAACGAAGCATAGTAAGGATACCGAAGAACGGCTCAGGCTTCCTACAGGTAGTGGGATTTGAGCTGTACCTTAAAGAATAGGTTAAAAATAAATTAGCAATTAAAACAACTATACGCCCATAAAAAAATAAAAATAAATAAAATGCTCACACAATAAATAAATGAGAAATTAAAAATAGATTTGTGTGTGTGTGTGTGTGTATACTTAATAGCCAGCTTTAAAAATCCTTCACAGAAGCTTTCAGACTTTAAAACGTCCTCTCATCCCACACAGAACACCCATCTAACAAATTCATCTGGTCCTACAGTCCACGCCAGTTCTGTGTTTAGGCCGAAGGGATTTTGTTGAATTATACGTTAAATATATTGGTACAGTTAGGAAACTAGTTTTTTCAGTTAAAAAGTGGATATGGGGGCAGAAAGACTCCTACATCCAACATGTGGAAGAAATATGTGCATTTAAGAAGATCGCTAAGGCAGCTCTTTGGCCTCTAAAACTATAGGCTGAGAACTATTTCCTTGGGATACTTTAACTGATTCCATGGAATGAAAGCGAAAGGTGACAGTCACCAGATGAGTGCCTGCAGATGTGAATTCCTTGGACGCTCTTAGGTTAGGGCGTGTATCAGCGGACGGGCTGATGTAATGTAGTGGATCTGTCCATGGCCACGTTCAGCATGTACAGAAGAGTAGCCTCAAGTTATTTGTTAAATCAGCATTCTGCTCACAAGTTACTTTAATTACATGGCTATGATGATTCCATGATACCAGACAGCTGGTGAAAACTGAAGAAGAAAAAACCTAATGCTCAGATGTTTAGCTTGTGGTCACGTAGGCAAAACACCTGTGCACTAAGCTAGTATTTTATCTAGATGTTTGATGACCTCTAACCCTTTTTCTATATACTTCATTTCTTCCTGTTAGCCAGTATAAAGCTCAGATTAGATTAAAATTTAATTTATCTCCAAGTTTAGGCTTTAATGAAACAAAAATAAAGGAATTATAAGAGCGCTGTTTTCTGCTACAAAAATGTGGGAGATCTGGTTTCAGAATGACAGAGTAAAGACATACCCACCCAACCACCTTCTCTCAAAATTCACCAAGAAACATCAAGGAAAACAGGTAACAGAAATGCATATCCATCATTCGGAAACTAGGAGATGTCTGTGCCCACAGTACATGGAGAGAGAATTTGGAAAGATGAATATCAAAGACTAAGCAGAGAGAAGGAAGGTCGAACCTTAGTGGCTGCAAAGGGAGTTGAGAAGTGAGCTGCTTTTTCCATACAGAACCCAGAAAAGCACAGGAATGGGAAAAACTGGGCAGGGGGCAGCAGGATTAAATTGATCCCTCCAGTTCTCCACCCCCACCAGTTCCCAAGCAGTTTGTTGACCTCTCTTCTCCCTCCAGACTCTGAGGTGAGCAGAGGTGGAATTCCATCTGAAGCAAGAGAATTGAGGGAGTCTGTGTGTGGAAGAGTGAAATCTCCATTTCTTTTCTACTGCTCAGACCCAGAACACCAACACCCAGAATAAAATTCCAAGAGAGGAGACTGGAGGGTGCTACCCCAGAGAAAATACTTGTAAACAGTGATATTTGCAGGGCCTCGGTAAAAACAACAACTGGTCCCCCGATCTGCCTCAGTGAAGACCACCAGTGTATAAGACCAACACATGTATGCTGAGCTTCTGGTCAGGTGAGCTTTTTGGTGCCTTACTTTTAAGAGTGAACACTCAAGGGCCAAGAGACACTCTAATATAACCATGATGAAGAAAAAAACGGAACAAAGAACTCAGAGGAAACGAAGATGGTGCGGGAAAGAAAATGTCAAAAAATGTTAATGTCATTAAAGATGTGAGAGAAGATATTACATCTACAAAAGAAGAAAAAAATGATATTAAAAGGAACAATTAGAGAATACAAAAGGGTTCCTAGAAATTAAAAATATGATGGAACATTTTTTTAATTCTATAGAATAACTGGAAGATAAAGTCAAGTAAATCTCAATATAAAGCATAATAAAATAATAAAGAAATGGACAATAGGAAAAAATAATAAAAAATGGGTACTCACTGCAAGAGATCCAGTATCTAGTACAAAGTTTAGAAGATGAGAATTGAGATAACTGTGGACAGGAAATTAGTAGAGGCATAAGAAAATTCCTCAGGAAATTTTGAGGGACATGATTTGCCAAATTTAAAAGGCACCCCAATGTCTAACTCAATATGTAAATGAAGATATGATGTGAAGATCTGTATCAAGATCTGTATCATCACAATTAAGAAAGGAAGGGATAGTTTGGCCATGAAAGAGTAATAAGGACTAGACTTGACAACCTGCAGTGAACAACTAGAAAACTGGACAAAACATATGAAACAACAGTTTTTCAGGCAGCACAGGACAATGATCCTTGAGAAAAGGGAACCAGATGAAGTGAGCCCTGGGCTTTCTGTTGGAGGTGATTTCCATGCTGCAGCTGCAGGGATGGGGGGACCCAAATAGAAGCAGGGAAGAAACTGAGGAAACAAAGATCAGACATCAGAGGAGCTTAGATAGATGGAAGTTGTGAGGCAGAGTTCCCAAAAAGACGTAGTTACACAGAAAAAGAGCTCCAGAAATTTGTACGGTCCCCTCTAGCGTTTGCTGAGCTCTGGACTAGGCATGTGGAAACCAGAACTCCAAAAGGCTGGACAAAGAATGACTGGGGCATGGTAAACAAAATATTCCCAGAGCTTACACAGACCTTGGAAATGATCAAATTCCCCACAGGCAGAATGGAGATGCCAAGCCATTTATGCCTCTCTGGTAGGGCTGAACAAACGCTGGAGTGGGGCTACTCTCCATATGTCTTAGAAAAATTAAAATCAGGTCTTGAAGGGATAAAGCTGAAATGCGAGTAAAACTATTTGCCTAAACAAATCCAAAAACTCATTAAAAATGAAAAATCAAGCAAACAAGAATTCAGACATTCAGCAACATAAAATACACAATGTCTAAAATCTAATAAAAAATTACTAAACATGCCAAGAAGTAAGAAAACATGACCCATAATCAAGAAAAAAACAATAGGAATAGATACAAATAAAAGCCAGATATGATGGAAGTAGAAGACAAAGATTTTTTTTAAAGATCTTATAATTGTGAACACATATTTAAAGGAAAATATGAACCTAATGAGAAAAAGAAAAGGAAGCTATGAAAAAGAAATAAATGAAAATTCTAAGATAAAAAGTGCACCATCTGAAAGTTTAACTGGATGAACCCAGAACCAGATCTTTGTTTCTAAATCCATTCTCCAATAAAAGAAACCAGGGCTTCTTGGAGAAATGAGATTCTAGAGCTGGGGCAGAGAATATACAGAAAGCAAGAAAGTTCTCAAAAAAACAAAATGATGGAGGCATGTCAAAGGAACAAAGGAGCCAAATGAAAGACCTATGCTGAGAGAGTTTGAACGAAAAAAAAAAAAAAAAAAGAAAGAAAAAGTATTGGATTATAACTCAAAGTATAAAATAAATATTGATGAGTCCATACTAATAAAAATCAATGATAATAAATAAATGCAAATATGCATATAGAAAAATTTCAAATAATTTTATGTAGGTCCTACTCCCTCAAGGAGGCAGAGCATAATTCTAATCCCTTAATTGTGGGATGCGCCTAGTGAATTCCTTCCAAAGAGAATAGTATGGAAATAGAGGCAAAGATAACTTTATAGTGGAGAAACTTGACAAACTACCTCACCCAAGTGATCAAAGTTAACATCATCAGTGATAAATCATGTTGGTAGCATGAACCCTTAATATGATGTAATGAAAATGACTCAGTGGCCTTTGTATCAAAACTCCATAACTACAATGTGGTAGGCAGAATAATGGCTCCCAAAATGTCCATATTCTAAACCCCAGAATATATTACCTTATGGGAAAAGAGACTTTGCAGA
The DNA here is from genome assembly GCF_059928025.1 of Delphinapterus leucas. Taxonomy (NCBI): domain Eukaryota; kingdom Metazoa; phylum Chordata; class Mammalia; order Artiodactyla; family Monodontidae; genus Delphinapterus; species Delphinapterus leucas. The sequence continues at coordinate 12,868,148 of NC_143149.1, forward strand.
TGACATTAAGGATAGGGACCTTGAGATCCAGAGATTCCCTGGATTATCTGGGTGAACCCAGTCTAATCACATGAGTCCTTAAAAGTGGAGACCTTTTACTGTCCTGTCGCCAGAGACAGAGAGAGATGTGACGATGGTAGGTCAGAGACGGAAGGTCAGAGAGAGTTGCTCGGTTTGTAGAAGGAGGAAGGGACCCCCAGCCAAGGGGTTGTAGGTGGCCTCTAGAAGCTAAGACAAGGACACACAATCCCCCAGAACTTCCAGAGAGGAATACAGCCCTCTGACACTTTGATTTTGACCCAGTGAGACTCATGTCGGACTTCTGACCTACAGAATTGTAAGTAATATATTTGTGTTGTATTGTTTAAGCCACTGAGTTTGTAGTAATTTATGACCACAGCAAAAAAAAAAAAAAAAAACTAATACACTCAGTCTAACCATGAGGAAAACATCAGACCAACCCACACTGAGGGTCATTCCGCAAAATACCTCCTCAAAACTCTCAAAGGCATCCAAAACAAAAAAGTTTGAGAAACTGTCACAACCTAGCGAAGCCTAAGGAGGCATGATAACTACATGTAATGTGGCATCCTAGAGGTGAAAAAGGACATTAGGTAAAAACTAAGGAAATCTGAATAAAGTATGGACTTTAGTTAATAGTAATATACCAACGTTGGTTCATTAGCTGTAACAAATGTGTCACAGTAATGTAAAATGTTAGCAATAAGGGAAACTGGGTGAGGAGCATACAGGAACTCTGTACTATCTTTGCAGTTTTTCTGTAAATCTAAGACTCTTCTCAAATAAAAGTGTATTTCAAAAAAATTCACTGGATAGGAATAGCAGCAGATTAGGCACAAAAGGCCAGGGAATATGAAGTGATAGCAATACAATCTATCCACAATGAAGCACAGAGATAAAAAAAAAAAAGACTGAAAGAAAATGAAAATAAAGACTGAGTGATCCTTTGGGGCAATGCGAAGCAATCTGACACACATATATTTAACTGAAATCCCAGAAAGAGAAGAGAGGAGTGGGGGGAGGCCAGAAAAAAATCTTTGAGGAAATAATGACCAAATATTTTCCAAGTTTGATGAATCCCATAGATGCAAGAAGCTCAACAAACCTTAAGCAAGACAATCAATCAAACAAACAATAAAACACAGTGAGGCAAATCATAACCGAATTTCTGAAAACACATGATAAAGAGAAAAATCTTAAGAGCAGCCAGAGAAGAAAAAGGTATTATATAAAAAGGAACAAAAATAAAGATGACAGGGCATCCCTGGTGGTGCAGTGGTTGAGAGTCCGCCTGCCAATGCAGGGGACACGGGTTCGTGCCCCGGTCCGGGAAGATCCCACATGCCGCGGAGCGGCTGGGCCCGTGAGCCATGGCCGCTGAGCCTGCACGTCCGGAGCCTGCGCTCCGCGACGGGAGAGGCCACAACAGTGAGAGGCCCACGTACCGCAAAAAAAATAAAAAATAAATAAAGATGACAGCAGACTTGTCATCAGTTAAGGATCTGGAAATGAGATCATTCTGGACCATCCTGGTGGGCCCTCAATCCAAAGACAAGTGTCCTTATAAAAGAAGAGAAGAAGACACAGCCACAGAGGACAAGTCCACGTGAGCACAAAGGCGAGACTACAGTGATGCAGCTGCAAAAGCCAAGGAATGCTCGGAACCACGGCAAACTGGAAGAGGCGAGGAAGGATTCTCCCCAGAGCCGTCCTGGGCCAAGAACTACGGTCGTATGTATGCTTTGCTGTAAATATAATATTAATAACTACTGATTAACCACCTCTACCTTTCTAAGTACATAAAATCAAATAGGTCTAAGATCTTTAACCCTACAACTGTCTACTTCATGCCCAGATTCTGGGTTGGTTAGATTTTTATCACACCTCATCTCAACCTCGTGGTCTTATGTGGTCCCATATGGGATCCAGGGTGATTCATCCCCCTTTTTCAAGTTGATAATTTGCCAATATCAGGCAAATTCGTGACTTTGGTGTTTCTTACATTTTTATGCTGATTCAATGTCAGGTAAGATTAAGAGATTGGGAGAACATGGAATGGTGTATAAAGGTTGGTTTTTGTTAATTCTGGCAAAAGGATCAAGTTTGTTTTTTTCTCTCGGTACTTAAGGATAATTTTTAAAAACCTTTTCAATATACTAATTCTTTTTTCCAGTTTTATTGATAAATAATTGACATACATCATTATATAAATTTAAGGCATACAGCATGATGGTTTGATTTACATATTAATACTTTTAATGAGGACAACTAAATAGATTAAAACTAAATGTATTTTCAGAGCACCAATAAGGCCAGTGATCTCGATAAACCTTAATCAGTAGAAAATTTTAGCTATTCCATGTGGCTCAACAAAAATATGAATACACACACACACACACACACACACATACACATAACCTATCACAGAGTCATTAACAAAACTTAAGTGTGTGTCCACTCACTTTTCATGATATTATCTGACTTATTTTTAGTAGAATGACTCATTTTTCTGAGAGTGGTGAGAGATTTGGACCAAACCCATATTCCAGCCCTTTTATCACCAAAGAAGGAAGGAAAGTGTAGGGAACGTACATTTACTGAGAACATGCTATGTAGCAGGTGCTCTGCTTAAACACCTATCCCCCTGGTAGGCCACTCCCTGTGAGGTTGGGGATCTAGTTCCCATTCCAGGATTTTGTCATCTCTTCCTGGTCTGATGGGGAAGGCTCCTAAAAATTACTGGTATCTCTGCTTCTACTTTTGTCTCCTGGCGGTCCACTCTAGACTCAGATGCACCAGAGTGTTATTAAAATATATCATGTCACACTCCTGCCTAAAGCCCCTCAGGCGTTCCCCAGAGCAATTAGAATAAAATCCTCTCTCGCTTCCATGGCCTACAAAACCCCCGCATGGGGTCTGGCCTGCGCCCACCTCGTTCTCTCTCACGCCGTCTGGGACTAATCTTTCTCCCACTCGCTCCCCATGCTTTAGCCCTGGGGTCAGCAAATGACAGCACATGGGCAAAACCCAGCCGACTGCCTGTTTTTGTACAGCTCCTGAGCTGAGAATGGTTTTTACATTTTTAAACGGTTGGGAAAAAAATCAAAAGAAGAACACTATATTGTGACATGTGAAAATGATAGGCAATTCAATTAACAGTGTCCACAAATACGGTTTTACTGGAACAGAGCCATGCTCATCCGTGTATGTATTGTCCAGGGCAGCTTCTGTGCTACAATAGCAGAGTAGCTGCAACCAAGACCGACTGGCCTAAAAGCTTAAAATATTTACTAGTTGGCCCTTTGCAAGAAAAGTTTGCTGAACCCTGCTTTCGTCACACTGGTCTCCTTCCCGTTTCTAAAACTCACCCTGTTCATTCTCTCCTCAGGGCTTTCTAGTTCCTGTTCTCTCTTCCTAGAATGTTCTTCTCCAGCTCTTTGCATGGCTGCTTTGTTCCATGAGGTCTCACTTAACATGGGCAAAACCAGCAGAAGGTCATACACTATCAGACCGCATCTCTTACCTACAAGAGGATCCCTGGCTAGAGAGGTTGGATTGAAGCTTCCTTCTTTCCTTTCTGGCAGCAGCGAGGAAAGGAGAAGCTTTCTGGAGGCCAGGCTCCGAAGTGCACTGAGCTGGTGATCCCTCCTGCAGTCGGTGTGAATGGATGCTCCTAACCTGCAAAGTAGAGCCTACGGAGCTGCAGGAAGGGATGGTGAGCTCCATCTCCCAGGCTCCAGGGAACAGAGGAGCCTTCAGAGACCCTCCCTGGCCCTGTCAGACGATAGCCAGCGAAGCGGTGGGCACTGCCCAGAACTCTTGGCGTACTGTGTAAAGAGGGGAAGGAGGGTGAGGTGTTCTTTCTTCACAGTGCCCTGGTCCACAGGAGAAGTCAGTCGCCCTGTGGATAAAAAGGAACCTAGGGGCAGGACAGGAATAAAGACGCAGACGTACAGAATGGACTTGAGGACACGGGGAGGGGGAAGGGTCAGCTGGGACGAAGTGAGAGAGTGGCATGGACATATACACACTACCAAATGTAAAATAGATAGCTAGTGGGAAGCAGCCGCATAGCACAGGGAGATCAGCTCAGTACTTTGTGACCACCTAGAGGGGTGGGATAGGGAGGGAGGGAGGGAGACGCAAGAGGGAGGAGATATGGGGATATATGTTCATAAAAAAAGAGAAAAAAGGACCTGAATTTAGCGTGAGGTGGAGTCAAAGTGCACAGCTCTTAGACCAGAAGGCCTCTCTCCACATGAGCTGCAGGATCACGGACAGTCACTCTCCCTCTTCTGTGAAATACCAACTTGTCTAAGCCTCTGAGAGATTCTTAAGGGGCCAGTGAGAAAACATTTGTAAAACTGCCTTGTAAGTTATGACTTAAAGGAACATAAAGTCTCTCACTCATCCTCTCTGAATACGGTGAAACGAGAACACGAAATTCTACCAAATACACACCGCTGTGACAGCCCCACAATTAAGCCTATTTGGTTAAATTGGTATGTTCTTAAGTGTATTATTTTGTTCTTAAAATATAAAAAGAAAAGACGTGTGTAAGATTTTAAGGGGTGTTGGCTTAAAATGCAACTACATTCTGTGAGATGGAGGGCGGGCGTTGCTGGACGCAGTGATGAGAAAGGGAGATTCTGAAAAAGAAAAGGTGCAGACGTAACAGGTTGCGGCCAGCCAGGGAGAGAAATGCACCAATACCTCCCCTCACATTTATGTGGCAGTTTTAATTTGGAAACAGTATATTTCCCAAAGCAACCCAGCGAACCGGGCTCGGGGTACGAATGGTTTTCATGGAACTGAGTGTACTGAATTCCGAGGGGAGCATTCTGACAGAGGCTATGGCCGGGGGGAGGAGAGGCACTCACTCGGAATTGGGATTTAGAGGGAAATGCAGTAATTCCACAGACAGTGAGGACAATGCTGTGCTAAGGGCTGTTTTAACATAAACCAGTATGTCTGTGAAGGCTCGTGTGAGGGCCCGGGTCCTGGAGTCGGGAGCCAGGGGCCCAAGCTGATGCTCTGACGCGCTCTAGCCATGAGAAGCTGCTCTCTGGGAGCCCATTTTCTCCGTAAAATTGGGACAACGTGCTCTCTTGTGAGGAGTAGAGATGCTGCATGTAAAGCAACTTGCACCGTGCCCTGCTCAAACAAAAGCTGTTATTACTGTGCTAACCTGCCGGGTCAGTCGCTGTTGAGATGCACACTTCGTTAAAATCATATCATCTTCACTAGGCTGCAAAGATACCAGTTTGAAAGCTTAGCTGACATTAGAAGCTGACAAATTCTACCTGCGATGCCTGGAGATGATTCACAATGAGAGCACGACGAGAACAGAAAGAACCATCTGCTTCCGCAGGTGCCAAGGTAGCGGGGAGGGTCCTCCCTTGGCTGAGGTGTGGAGTGAGTCTGGGGTCTGACTCAGATAATTCCTGCAAGGCCAGAGCCACAGGAATTGCTCAGAATGGGACGCAGTGCCCAGGGAAAGAACTCTAGCTGAAATGAGCATTAGGCTGGAAAGGTAAGATTAGGAAGCAGAAGGTAGGCCACGGACCAGGAGAGGCCTGAGCAAGTGGTATATACAGCTAGATGGCTGACTGGGCCCTCTGGAGCTGGGCTGTGGCCAGGGGCTCTTTCTTCCACCGCCACTGCACAACTAGCTGCCCGTGCAAGCCAGTAACCTTTGTCACCCATCCCCACCCATTAAGACCTGGCCTCACCTTCCTGGATGGATCCTTGCCCAGCTGCCTGTCACACCCCAGTGGTGTCCACAGCTCTGTTCCTTTCCTCACCTGCAAAGAACAAGAAAACAAAGAAGTGAGCAGAGGCTGGGCCAGGTGAAAGGCCAGCAGCTATAGGTGAGCAAGGAGACTCCAGGTCCCTAGCAGTCTGGAAGATCCCCTTGGTACAGTCGGAAGAGGCAATTCCACGTGGCAAAGGCCAACCCTTTTGCCCCCTTACGAAGCGATCTCTCAGTGTAGATCTACAGAAACTCACCAAGCATCTTCAAAGTTTGGGGCTTGGAGGGGCCGAAAGAGCAGCGCAGGTTCTGATGAGAGTTGGGCCTGCGTTGTACTTTGTACTTGCTTTCCTCCGCTCACGTGTATTTCCTTATCTGACTGCCACCACCAGCTGGCAGGTAGGATCACCGTGCAATTGTTCAACATTACTGGCCAACGTATAAGAGACAAAAGATGGTTTAGGATTATCGACAAATGTATAAAATGGTGGGGCGTGTTAAAGACGAATACTAGATATTTTTCAAGACTTTGTATAATCTTTCATATACAAATAGACTTTGTGGATTTCCAAGAAGAGAACAGAGCATGTAGTATTGCTCAAACGTTACTGTACTACAGAAAATGTTATGGGCTAAATTGTGTCCCCCACTCCAAATTCATATGTTGAAGTCCTAAACCTCAGTACCTCAGAACGTGACTGTATTTGGAGATGGGACCTTCAAAGAAGTAATTAACTTAAAGTAGAGTCATCAGAGTGGGCCCTAATCCAATGACCGGTGTCTTTATAAGAAGAGACTAGGACACAGAGACACCAACAGGTGCACCCACAGAGAGATGGCCATCTGAACACAAAGCAAGAAGGTGCCGTCTGCAAGCCAAGGAGAGAGGCCTCGGAAGAAACCAACCCTGCCAACACCTGGATCTCAGACTCAGAACTGTGAGAATATACACTTCTGTTGTTTAAGCCACCCAGTCTGTGGTACTTTGTTGTGGCTGCCCTAGCAGACTAATGCAGAAAACCTATCAGCATCTTAATGATCAGTTTCGTATATGCTGGAACAGCATTAATCATCACTTTAATAGTTTTACTAAAATTTATTCTGGACGTTTATTCATTTTTATTTGCTAGTTTTGTAGTATCACTGGTTTATAAATACTGACTTTCCTACCTTTACGTGTGTTGTTTGCACGTGATTCACACACATCCTCAAGTGGCCAATCTCCGCCATTACAGAGAGACAAATGCTTCCTGTGCATTCTCGGGCTATACCCCTAACCCCTGGCCAGCAGCTTGGAGACTGTGGTGGTTTTGTACGATGTCAGTGTAGCTAAGCTGGAACTATGGATCCCAGAAACCTGAGCAACATTTGGAAGGCAGAAGTGAGACGGGAGCAGTGTTTGCAGGAAGTCAGAAGGTCCACGTGGGGTCAGGTGCCGCGGCAGCTCCCAGCACAGCGGTGCCTCCACTGGCTCACCTGGCGATGGAGGGCAGCAGCTCTAAATCCTGGTTAGGTTTGCATGTAACTCCACAGTGAAGCGCACCAGCTCTTCTGCAGGTCGCCTTCATCACCGAAGTTGGAGAATTGGAGGCATGAGAGACCGAGGTGGGACACACGGGTTCCCATTCATCCATCCACACAGGTTCCAGTTTGCCCCTGCCATCTTCACTTCTCCACTTAGCATCCTTCCCCCGCTCCCCCCCACCTACCCCATGAAGCTTGTCCATCCCGCTGACTCAGGCCCAGGTCTTGACTCAGCATGGACAGATTGCACAGACTGCATAACCAGCTCCCATAATCATGTGTGTTCTAATCCCCACAATATATTCCTTACTTTGCTTAAAGTGGTTTTGCAACTCTGATCAAACTTTAACTGATACAGAATTTGGAACCAGAGCTAGTGACGCTGTAATGAAAACCTAAAACACGTGCACTGGCTTTGGGACTGGCCTTGAACGTCTGTCGGTGGAGGCTCAAATAAACATGAGGAAAATATTCTTGGAATCTGGAAGGAAGGAGACATTTTTATACAGCGGTGGGAAGCTTAGCAACATTGACATCCATGGTAACTGGGAAGATAGAAACTGTACCGATGAACCATGTGGTCTAGCCACAAAATTGTCCAGGCACAGTGTTGACAGTGCCACCTGGCCTCTTCCAACTCCTACATTAAAATGAGAGGGTATAAAGATAAGCTAAAGAACAAAAACTTCAATATAAAGGTGACAGGTCTTGCTGAGTTTGAAGATAAAATTGTTTCTCATTCTCAGATGACAAGCAAATCTAAAATTAAGAAATGGCTTCTGGATCTGGTTCCAGTCAAGATGGAGTAAGCAGACTCCATGGTCTCTCTCCCACTGGTTCCATCTATAAACCCTAGACAGAACACATAAAGCAACTAATGAAGGCTGAAAGGAAATAATAGCAGGTAGATCGGGGAGGGAAATCAAAACTCCAAGAAGGTCCAGTAAGATGGTGAGTGTCCTGGGTTTTTTTCCTTCCACATTTCTTGGCATAGATGCAGGACAACCTGGAACTCAGAACTGCTTAAGTTGCACACACAGGAAAAAGTGTAAGAGAAACTCTCTCTTTCTGATCAAAGGAAAGGACAGAGAGAGTCACAGTCCTTGAGGGTCTTGGGGAAGGGAAGGGGTGTGAGTCACTGTGGCAGAGGGCAGCCTGTGGCAGACTGGATCACCCGAAGACGGCCACCACAGCATCTCCCTTCCCACATGCTCCTTTGACAATGTGATTTTGTCATCTCCCATCGAGAGGTGGAGTCTGCATCTCTTCCCCTTGAATCTGGGTGGACCTTTGTGACTACCTCAACCAACAGAGTATAGCAGAAGTGATACTTTGTGACTTCTAAGAGTAGATCATAAAAGGCAGTGCAGTTTCCTCCTGGATTTCTCTTTGAATACTTGCTTTTAGAGCCCAGCTGCCATGCCGTCCAGAAGCCCAGATACACGAAGTCACATGTAGTTCTGACTGACGGCTGCAGCTGAAGTCCTAGCTGACAGCCAGCGTTAACCCCAGATTCCAGCACCAGCCCCCACCTGACTGCATCCACATAAGAGACCCCAACTGAGAACCGCCTGCCAAAACCCAGTCAACCCCACAATTTTGAGAGATAATAGCACTGACTGATTTTTGTTGTTTGATGCCACTGAAGTTGGGGCGGTTTGTTACACAGCAACAGGGAACTAGAACAGGGATCATAAAAACAGCTGTTTTGGTGTCTTGCTCATGAGTTCTCAGACTTTCTCCAGATCTACCATCCTACCTCCCACCTACATCTCAGTCACTAAAGTTTCCCCACCCTGTTGTTCTCATAGTGTGGTTTGCCCTTTTCATCTTGGTCTTTAGGAAAACCACTGACTAGTCAATCCCTCACTGACTAGGGATCCCCATACCCCAGACGCCGACACTAGGAATACCTCCAAGATCCACCCCCAGTAACCTCAGCCATCAGATGTGGAACCAGCAAAGTAGGAAGTTCCTCACCTGTCACGAGGTGGGAACGATAAGCCTCGATAGATCAGAAGCTCAGCAACCCCTTGTGAATGTGGGGAAGAGTAATGAGTGTAATTATTATAATCAAAGTATCACATTATGGAAATCTAAAGAAATGTTTTAGAGAAATACAGAATAAATAATGACGGAAGAAAGAAAAGGAAGAAAAGATAAAAGAGGAAATTAAAAGAAAATGGGCAAAAAAACAGATACAGGGTCAGAGATGTACCGAGGGAGGAGATAAAGATGATTAGGTGAGAAACAAAAACTGAGGAGAAAGCAGGTCAAGTAGAGGCCCTAACACGTGAGAGCTATGCCAAAAATACCTGCTGAAGGGGCGGTGCAAAACATGTACTAGCACTTCATTTAAAAAGTAAACAAGGGACTTCCTTTGTTTGTAATGTAATCTATACTTCATTTAAAAAGTAAACAAGGGACTTCGCTGGCGGTCCAGTGGTTAAGACTCCACGCTTCCAGTGCAGGGAGCACGGGTTCAATCCCTAGTTGGGTAACTAAAATCCCACATGCCTTGCGGCCAAAAAATAAAATAAACAGCAAGAAAAAAATGTACTAACTAGACTGATGCTTACTGATCTTACATCTCTGCTGTTAGAACGGTAGCATTCAAGTGAGTTACTATCTATTAACAATGCAAAATTATGACATTTGGAGATGGGACCTGAAATTTGAGTATATTATTAGAAAAGACATTATAAGGATGACTCTGCTTTTTATGGTACATACAGAAAGACTGAGAGGATGTACTGAATGCTGGAAGTTGGCTTCCTGACCAGCTGTTAGGATGTTAATCATTAAGGAACAAAGCGTACTATACCATTAAATAAATCATGCTGAAAGAAGACAATAGTCATGATAAATGTAGAAATAAGCAAGAACAAAATAAGCAACAGTGTAGAAGCCAACAGTCCTCCCTTTACAGAGAGACACCAAAGCAAAGAAGCATATTCTCTCCTACCTGCAGCCCTTGTACAATAAACCATCACTGTATGTGGAGCACAAAGGGAGGTTGTGACCTGCATCTCCAGTTTTGGGTGAGGAGAAATTATCCTACCAATAAGAGACAGATGCCAAGAGAGAAGACAACTTAATCTAGTTTTACTCCTGGTAGCACCCTGGTTTGAGGGGGCCCGTGACACAGCATTCCAGACAGTGTATTTGGGCACATGGGTTACAGGCGGGGCCAAAACACTGAGTCCCTCATCCCTCGGGGTGGCCACGTGCAGCTCCACACATTTACACAAGTACAATTTTCTATCATCATCACTCTCTATATGTGTCCAGTGGGATGAAGAAGGTTGGGAGACTGTGTTGCGGTTGAAATCGTTCTTGATTTATGAGGACTTCATATAGGTAACAAAATTCTGTGCATAATCTACCCTGATTCCAAACAGTTAAGGAGAGGTAAAATCCCCTTCAGACTATCTCACTATTCCCTTGGGACTCTCCCTGCCCTCACTAACCCACACTCTGCTCCCAAATTTACACAGAGAGAAGTAAAGTTGGAGGAGGGTAACTGGGTAAATGTTCAGTTGTCACTGATCAGCTTAGTGACCTTGGGCAAATTACCAAGATCACATAGTGAAATCCCTTCAACGTATAGATGAGGAAACCTAGACCTAGGTTAAATAGTTAGAAATATCAAAGATGTGCCTAGTGGTAGCACCAAGGCAAGAACCCCTATTTTCTCCAGTCCCAGTATGTGGCTGCAACTGCCCTTGAACCAGACTACTGCCCTACATGCCTCAAGTAAATTATTCATTTAAATAAAAGAAAAAAGCACCACGTGCACTGTCACTATGGGAGATCAGCAGAGCTGTGATCCAAGGATGCTGGCTTCCACCAGAATGGGACGGTCACAACGGGCAAAGAGCCTTGGTATGCCCATCGCACTTAAAGATCAGGGCTCTGCTTTGCTGATGCAGAAACCCTAGAACTGGTTGCATCATGGGAGGACAGACTCACACCAGCTATACCCAAAGACCTGAAATCTAAAGCAGAATGCTAGTTTACTACTGTACGCTAGTTTACTACTGTACGCTAAGGGGGAATAGGTCTTTCCAGACTGTTTACTCCAACCTCAGCAGCCCCTTCTCATTTTCCAGGTCCCTTAGAGGCTGCTGGATGAGCATGAAATCAGAGCACAGGGACGCCCAGGCCCCGGAACACCTGATGAAGCATCCCGTGCCGTAATAGGGGATTTCAGTGACTGCCAGTTACTTCCTTCTCCCACCCCCTCACCTTCCCCCCACCCTTACTGCTGAATTCCTGCTTGAGAGGGTGGTGTTCAGCCATCCGCCTCCTATTGACAGTAGTTCTTTCCTAGATAAAGCAAACACAATTGATTCGTATTCCTCCAGGTTAATAACACCTATTATGTTCAGCCTCAGAAAAGTTCATACAGATGTCCTGATATAAAGCATGGATTAGCTGAGGGCATCTCTATCTCCTTAGGCAATAATTTACTGACTACATTCATTATCTTCTGATACTTTCTCATTGAGTCCCGGAGGTTAGCTTTATCTCAGAGTTGTGTCTTATTGTTACTCCAGGTACTAACTACAATATCTGCTACAAGCAATGCCTAGCAGCTAGCTAGGGTGTCGGCCAAAGAGTTCTCGTAGCACGTATTATAGCTGTTCATTTCATATTTTCACCCTATGGCACATGGGGCTGATTCTGCTGCACTGAACCACACTTTCCCATAACTTCTCTAGTTATTCTCACCCCCCTTTAGTCCATTTTCCATATCTTTATTTTTTTCTTTTTTAATCTTCCAGCTACCTTTCGTCTCCATACTTATACCAAGGCACGCACACAAGTATCGGCTGTACTGACAAACAGCCTCGGTTCCTTCTGGAAGGCAGCAAAGATTAAATCCTTACTTTTGGTGCAGAGTGCCACTGCCAGTTCTCAGCCCTGAGACCTTGGAGCCTCAGTTTCCTCACCTGCAAAATGATGACAGTCACTTCTGTCACCTGTTTTCTTCACAAGATTGCTGAGAAATTCAAATAAGATAATGCAGGTAAGAACACTGTGAAAGGCTCAGCAAGCCACACAAAGGTAAGGAAAACATGCAGATAATTTGCAATAAAAATAATTAGGCAGGGGGCTTCCCTGGTGGCGCAGTGGTTGAGAGTCCGCCTGCCAATGCAGGGGACACGGGTTCGTGCCCCGGTCCGGGAGGATCCCACATGCCACAGAGCGGCTGGGCCCGTGAGCCATGGCCGCTGAGCCTGCGCATCTGGAGCCTGTGCCCCGCAACGGGAGAGGCCACAACACTGAGAGGCCCGCGTACCGCAAAAATAATAATAATAATAATTAGGCATTCATGTTCATTCACTTAAATGTGGCTTTGCTCCTTTTTTGCATCAATTAAATCAAGAGAAATGTCAGGTATGATTCTTAGGGACCAAGATTATGTTTTTGCTGGGCAAGAGGAATATGCCCTCGAGTGCCTTGGGGATATAGTTAATTTGGTTTTTCTATGCTTTAGAATTAAAGCCCTATCTGGAATTCTCAAGCCTTTTTATCCTTCTAAGCATTTTGATGCTAATGTAGGAAAGTTCAGAAGCGATGACTATTCTAAATATATATTACTTTATTTAATGAGTATCTTCATTAATACTTATGGTTCATCACATGACTGCCTTTTTCAAAAGCAAGAGTAGGTGCATGGCAAGCCAACCCTTGTGCCTGCACACACAAAAAGTTTGGAGACCCAAGTAAGTAAATTTAATTAGAGATTGCACATGGCATGATTGTGGGATGCAGGCAAATTTACCCTGCCCTAGAGCAGGAGGGCTTTGTCCTGGTGTGTAACATTTCAAAGGCCCTTGTTCATGGGAACCATTTCTCCCTTCTGCATAGATGATTTTGCAGCTGCTGTCAGGTGTAGAGATTTCATTTTCAATACTGAATGTTCTCCAGCTCCTGTAATAACCTGCAGCTGTTTGACCACTCCGTGCAAGAGCCTGAATGTTGTGCATTGTCTCTGGAGCTGCTTCAGACCAAAGCAAAATATTTTCCACTTCCAAGAATCAGTGAAGGGCCACCTATCAGTGGAATTTAAAATATTTCTCCAATTAAGCTCCAGACCTACAGAGTCAGTTTTGAATGTGAGAAGAAAGGGACAGCAAGTCAGCAGAGTTGCTCTAAAAAGAACTGTTCTTGAGATGACAGAGTTGTCTGTTTGGAGCAGCCTTCGGCCCTCTTTCTGAATAAGGAAACACCTGCGTGCAGCAGGGGTGCAAAGCCCTCATTCCCTCCAGGCAAAATGAGAGAGAAAAGTCTGTGGATTTTTCAGTGCTGTTATCTAACGGTCAAGAAGTGAGTGCCTAACTAACAAGCAGCGTATATAGTGTATAGACAATACATGTTAGTTGAATGAACTAAGTAGTGAACACCATAATTTTAATAACATTATAACATTGCAAAACTCCATCAGTCTGAGTTCGAGTTTTTTCCTTAAAATTCTAAAAATACATGCTTGTGAGGTTGTAGCACCGCTCCAGGAGGGGCACCCACAGATGGGTGAAGGGAGAAGGTGCATATCCGCCTGGCAAGCCAGATCAGTGGACCCGAACCTGGCTTGGCACTTAACGGGATCAGAGAGATCCTGGCAGACTTCACTTATATCCCATGTCCTTTTCTATCTGGGTGTTTCAGGAGCAGACATTAAACGCTGGTTTATTGCTCGGCTATTACTTTTTTTTCTTTTTAGATTGTTCAGGATTGACCACACTAGAGTTGGTCATATTCCAAATACTTGCACCAAGTATCTGTAACAATAAGTGCAAACCTCATGGTATTTAGTTGTGTTCTGGAGGAATTTTGGGTAATGATTATAGATTCTAGAATTAGGAAAAGAAATAATGGGTGTGATTATCATTTCCTTCTGTTATCTATTCAACCCCTCTGTCTTGCTTTTCTTTCCGTCATAAAAATAGAATAGAAACAAAATGTCAAGGTTTTGTTTTTGCCACTGGATTGTCATATGTATTCATTTAATTTTTCTCCACAGAAACAAGATGTCCTTGATTGAGGGGACATTTAGGGCCTAGAATACAAAGTTACACAATAGGGTTTGGTGCACAGAGATGCTGAAGCTGACCCCTTCTCTGTCCTTGTCCCAAACCTGTGGACCTTACTCAGAAGAGACTCTGGGATTTGTCATATTGTAATGTCCACAGGAAACAAGCTGTGGGTCTGAGAAAGCCAACCATGCTGGGGTTTCTCATGTGAATGCTGGATAGTATTCATCTGTGTTCCCTTATAGGGACACAGTAGTACTGAAGCCTGCAGAATTGGACACCAGGATCCCAAGAGCAAATGTCTTTTAATTCAGAGCTGTGACTCAGGGGCCTCAGTAGAGGGTCTTCATCTTAACTGTGTTTGCCCAAAAACTGAAGGGCCCTTTACAGTAGAGTCCTTCAACCACGAAGGGAATTACAATTTGGGATCCTTGTAAGATACACTAAGAGGATACAGGAAAGAAGGAGAGCAATGGAGAGGAGAAAGGGAACATTCCTTCATTTACGCCCCTGCATTGTACCTAACCTCACAGCCTCACCAAAGTCAAGGGCCACAGCTTCCGGCAGCAAAGCTGCGGGATCCAGGAGTCTCCCGGGACAACTCCTGATGAATGGTTATGCTGAATTGTTGATCCAACCTGGAGCAACTTGCCTTTCCTTCCCTCTACACCTCTGACGTCTCTGAGCTTCTTTCCAATGAGATCACTAGTTTGAGGGCAGTGCAAATGAAACCTAACCACACTGCTGTACCTCTTTTTATTGCAAACTTTTTCCTCCCAACACCTTTTAGGGTGCGGTGCGTAAATGTACACGCGAACTTTTTTTTTGTCGGAACTGAGAAAGACGATGAGGCATTAGGCATGGCCTAGGTTTGGATATGCAATAGCAGCAGATCCTTCCGCTTAACCCCATGCAAAAAAAAAAAGAGAGAGAGATTCTGTGTATTGCAGCCTCTGTCACCCTGGCAGCACCTCCTTCAGGTCACTCCTGTGAGCTCGGACTTATGACCAGTTTTCAAAGACCGTCCCTGCGCGGAACTGAGAGGCTAAGGTACAGTTTTCAAATGTGGAGTTTCCTCTTCAGGACCTCCCGACTCATTTGTGTCCCAGCCCATTTGGGGGAGGACAGAGAGAGTCACTTGCTAAAAGGCTGAGTGCCCACAGCTGGCCGCGCTGAGCTGTTTCTGAAGCTCAGAGCAGCTATGACTCATCCCTCCCACAGTCCGTTAACTTCTCACTCCTCTTACGAGACCAGCTACCCTTTTCACTCTGACTCCTACAAACCCACTTATTTTCAAATTTGCTCAATAACCGTGACATTCAAACCCAACCTGCTCCTTGCACAGGATGCTGAGAAAACACACAGGGGAAGTCGAGGGTCTGCAGTAAATACTAATGACCATAAGGTGAGGACTATTTTCTTGGACTCTGGGTGGTAAGAAATAGGTGCTAGGAAGAGACTCCAGCACGTTTTAGGACATGTGCCCTCTTGCCCAATCAAGTTAAAGGAATTCAGTCATCCTAAATGGTGATTTTCAGGAAGTCACACCAGATTTTAATTGAATTCACAGGCTCCTGCACGATTACGAACATAATACTTTGGGTACCCAAACAGGATTGAGCTGGTAACAATAGAGCTAAAATGATTTTCTGCCTTAAAGTAGTAATGCTCAAAGTTATTCTCCCTGTGACACTTTCACGCCCTGTTGCCAAAGTCACAAAAGTTAAAAAAAAAAACAAAAAAACTTTTTTTTTCAGAGAAGGTTCAGGTCTTTCCTCCATGGTTCCAGGTGCCAAGGCAATTAAAAAATGCAACAGGGGCTTCCCTGGTGGCGCAGTGGTTGAGAATCTGCCTGCCAATGCAGGGGACGTGGGTTCGAGCCCTGGTCTGGGAAGATCCCACATGCCGCGGAGCCAACTGGGCCCGTGAGCCACAACTACTAAGCCTGCGCTTCTGGAGCCTGTGCTCCACAACAAGAGAGGCCGCGATAGTGAGAGGCCCGCTCACCGCGATGAAGAGTGGCCCCCGCTTGCCACAACTAGAGAAAGCCCTCGCACAGAAACGAAGACCCAACACAGCCAAAATTAAATTAATTAATTAATTAATTAATTTAAAAAAAGTATCAGGAAACCACAAATAAATTTGAAAAAATAATTCCCTAGATTGAGGGAACCAGTTAGAGGTGAAGGGTAGAAACTAGATTTCTCTGAAAAAAACTTTGTTTTGTAGATTTTACTTTGGAAGCATGATTATAAAACAAAATTGAATAAAAGAGAAAAAGACAAAACTCTTAAAATAACAATAGGCTCACAAAATCATACAGATGAGCAAACTTTCTAAGCAAATACAGTGCTTTGTATTTGCTTAGGAAAATAAACAAGTGTTTGTTCATTTGGACCTTCTTAAAAGAAGTACTGTGGCTTAAGCTGACAAACTAGTTTTTCTCTGGGATCCATAGACTAGAGATGGGAATATAAACCCTAAATCTTAAAGAGAACATTCTGTAATGAGAAATGCCTATTTGCTCATTCTTTTCCTATGTAAAATTTTTTCATTTCCATTTTTCATAAAGAAAATAAATCTAACTGAATCATTCCTCTGCTGAAAACCCTTCAAGGACTCCCCACTGCTTACCTGAACAAGCATGGTACACATTCCCTCAGGGGTATCTGAGATGATTTTAAGTGATCCATGGATAAATATTTTCTAAGTTTTTAATTGTAATGCATTTATTGTAAAGTGTATTAGAAAAATAAAACTGGTATAACAAAACTGTGATTTCGGGGATATTACTGCTTAGGCCAAGGTTAAGTAAAAATGAACTGATTTTAGTATTAAATAATATTATAGAGACAACACGGATATGGCAAAAATTTAAAAAGAGTGGGAAAAAGCTGTTTTGGAAACAATGGCTGACAAGATGGAGTTCAAGTTTTTCCACATGGCACACACGGTGCTTACCTCTCCAACCTCATTTCTTGCCACCTCTTGCTTAGCATTTTATGCTTCAGCAACAAACACCAAATACCACTGGTTTTCCACTCTCCCATCGGTGTCTTGCGTTCCTAAGCCCACCTTTTTCTACTCACCTACCCTCTGAACTCCAAATTATCCTTTAAAACAGCTTTTAGGCAGACCATACACCTGTACTTCTGCTCTAACTGCACTTGCCCACAATATCTGGGAATGATCTCTTTGTGTGTTTTTAACCCACAGGACTTTGAGCTCTCAGGGCAAGGACTGTCTTATTTACCTTTGTATCGCCAGTGGTAACACAGTAATTATTAACTCAATAATTTCTTGCGTAAAACCTAGAGTCGGTATGGAATAAGTTTAGTCATAAAATGGTAGTGCTTTTATTGAAATCTCTTCTATGTGCAAGGCACGGTAACGGACAATTGGAATCAAAGAAGAATGAGAATAAACCGTTCAGGGAGGTTATAATGATCTCATTTAAGCCTCAGAATGATTTTATGGGTTAGGAATTATTCTCTATCTTACAGATGAGAAATCTGAAGCTGAGTGGCAGCAATATAGCATAATAGCTAAACGACTGATTTCTGCCGTTAGAAAGCCTGCGTTCAAATCCACTTAATAGCTCTGAATGGGTTACTCAACCCCTGTAAATCTTTGTTTCCTCTTCCATAAAAGGGAATACTGATAACAATACCTATCTCTTAGGGTTGTTTTCAGGATTAAATGAGATAAGGTTGATAAGGCCACTTCAACAGTGCCTGGCACATAGTATTTATTAAATCTGCATATATACATCACATTTATTAAAATATATATCACAGTAAGTATAATATAATAAATAAAAAAGACTGTTGTGCTGCTTCAAGGTCTGCCTCAAAAACAGAAGACAGGGCTTCCCTGGTGGCGCAGTGGTTGAGAGTACGCCTGCCGATGCAGGGGACGCGGGTTCGTGCCCCGGTCCGGGAGGATCCCACATGCCGCGGAGCGGCTGGGCCCGTAAGCCATGGCCGCTGAGCCTGCACGTCCGGAGCCTGTGCTCCGCAACAGGAGAGGCCACAGCAGTGAGAGGCCCGCGCACCACAAAAAAAAAAAAAAAAAAAAACAGAACACATAAGTAAATTATATCCAAAAATAATTTAAAAGCAACTTCAAACTTTATATCATGTTTTGAAAATGCCATAGAAATCTTCCTTTATAATACACAACAAAATGTCTATAACATCTTCCTCATCCAGCAAAAAAGCCCTACTGATCACAGCATTCAACTACATCCAATCTTTTTTTTTCCATGTCTCAACCCCGTCCCCCCAAAACAGAACAAATCTCTCTCTTCAAACACACCCTATGCTGGCTCTTTTACTTTTTGCCCATCTCATTTCATCTCCCAAACCCTTTATCTTCTTTCCTTAAGTAACTTTCTACCTGTTCATTGTAAATCAATTTTGCTGTGAACCTAAAACTGCTCTAAAAAATAAACTTAATATTTTAAAAACATCTTCAGAGCCTTCTTGGTGTATATGCTACATCACAACTCTTCAGCACAGTCTGGACAAAACCGACTGTAAAAAAAAAAAAAAAAAAAAACCGACTGTATTTTTCATCAGAGTAATAATGAAATTATAACAGCTAGCATTTTTTGAACGTTTCTTATATGACAACCAGTGTTGTAAGTACTTCACATATATTATCTCATTTAGTCCAGACCACCCCATCCCCACGCCACCAGCCATTAACTTCACTCTGATCTGTTGAGTAAGGCAAAGATACCAAGATGGCAAAGACAGACTTATCCTCAGCGGGCAGGACCTTATAAATATGTTACCTCTTCTTTTCATGTCTCATTAAGTTAACCTCCCCAAATCACATACTTAGTAATGGAAGAGGTAACATTTCTCTCTGACCCAAAAACCCACAGTTTTCGCAAACTCCATGAGGATAAAAGGCAAAATTATTCAAAGCAGAGCTGTCTCAAACTATGGTGTTGAAGAACAGATCAATGGCTGCCAGAGGCGAGTGTGAATACAGAGATACGGCACAGGGAATTTTATGTGATGGTAGAATTGTTCTGTATGCTGACTGTGCAGCTGGTTACATGAATTTATTAACATTCATACAAAGTCCATTTACCTGTAGGATGATTCTTTTTTCAAAGCAAAGCTGTTTCAACACTTATAAATTTTCTCCTATACAATGTGGATAAAACTGAAATCGATTCCAAAATTAAAAAGTAAAAAAATCTAAGCTGTCTTTCCGTTCTTCCTCTAGCAGAGCTGTACCCAAGGGTCAGCCCTTGGTAAAGCTGTGACTAAGCAAAGGCTCCTCTTACCCTCCTCCTCCCTTTCCGAGCATCTGTCTTCCTCTCCCGATTCCCCACACCCGCCCCAAACCACAAGCAGGGAACCCATGGGTTCATGCTGCCCTCCCCACAAATGCACAGACTTTGCTGTGTGCAACATCCAGGCCCACTGCCCTTGAGCCCCTGCACTGGGGAGCTCCCCCATTCCACAACTGTTTATCAGAACTCATTTCCCTCACATGAGGTTCCGCTCTCAGCTAACTACCAGAGCAGGAAGGATCCAGTAACCCATCTCACCAGTGGAGGTGTTAACAACCAAGAATGACTGAATGGGTTAGAAATATCAGTCGGGAGGAGACAGATCACAGGGAAATCTTGGGCAGAGAAGCTTTCAGAACATCATTCAACTCATTCTTTGTAGTATGAGAGGCCTGCCCAGTCCGGCCTCAAAATATACATAAGCCATCTCAGAAAGATGTCATTCCTCAGAAGCCTTCAGAATCGTAGGAGAGGCTGTATGTGTGTTGGGGGGCAGACTCTCTGTACTTTCTGCCCAATTTTGCTGTGACCCTAAAACTGCTTTAAAAAATAAGGTCTATTTAAAAGAGGTCTTCAGGGACTTCCCTGGTGGTGCAGTGGTTAAGAATCCGCCTGCCAGTGTAGGGGACACAGGTTCGATTCCTGGTCCAGGAAGATCCCACACGCACGGAGCAACTAAGCCCATGGGCCACAACTACTGAGCCTGCTCTCTAGAGCCCGCGAGCCACAACTACTGAGGCCACGTGCTGCAACTACTGAAGCCCGTGCACCTAGAGCCGGTGCTCTGCAGCAAGAGAAGACACTGCAATGAGAAGCCCGCGCACTGCAACGAAGAGTAGCCCACGCTCACCGCAACTAGAAAAAGCCTGCGCGCAGCAACGAAGACCCAACGCAGCCAAAACTAAATAAATAAGTAAATAAATTTTTAAAAATAAAAAAATAAAAGAGGTCTTCAGAGCCTTCTCAGGGTATATGCTACATTACAATTCTTCAAAACTGACTATATTATTCATTAATAACAACAGTAACAAATATTATACTTAGATAGTATTTATATATTATATTTAATAATTTTATTATTATAAAATTATATTTAATAATATATAGTATTATAAATAATGATAGAATAATAAAATAATAACCGCTAGTATTTTTTGAACACTTATGACAAGCACTGTTCTAAGTGTCCCCTATGTGTTGCCTCATTTAGTTCTCTAACAATCCTAACAGGTAGATAGTATTATTATCTCAGTTTAACAGGTGAAGAAATTGAGACAAAAGAGGTTAAAGCAATTTCTTGTGATTGACACGGAGATGTCCGGTCTTGCTGCCCACCTGCGGGAAGCAGAGTGGTCAGCCTTCTGCTATCAGCTCCTTCAGAGTCGGCCGCAGGTGCAGCGCACCCCTGGCCTGAAGCCCTCCCCCTCTGGGGCAGCACACACCAAACTTCTGCACAAGTTCCCTGTAAAAAAGGCCTGGCCATTTCAGCCCAGTGCAGGACACTGACAGTCGGGGTTGGCTGAGGCTGTGTCAGACCTGCATCTCACTTCCATCCCTTCCTCCAGCCAGTCCTGCTCTTGCCTTGCCCTCCTAAGTCCTGATCCTTCATAAACATCCTGCACCCCAGACTCTGTCTCGGGATAGGCTTCCGGAGGATGCAACCTACAGCACTCACCAGGGGTCACGCAGCTGCTAAGTGGTGATGCCATTCGGCAGTCTGATGATCTTAAGCACTGTGAAACGCTGCTTCCAAATATAAAAACAAATACAGGACACTCTGATAGTAATTTAGCAAGGGCTGAAACAATTACTCGGAATATCTGAAACTGTCTTTAATTTTTTATATCTGCTTTATTGAGATAAAATTCACATATCATAAAAATTCACCCCTCTCAAGTATACATACAATTCAGTTTTCAGTATATTCCCAAAGCCGTGCAACCATCGCAACTATCTAATTCCAGAACATTGCATCACCTCAAAAAGAAAGCCTGTACCCTTGAGCAGTCACTCCCCATTTGTCTTCAATTTTGGTCTTCCTGAACAATAATTAAACTATTCATCTGTTTGTGCCAGTTATGAAATTTATCTACCATCATCCAAGGTACAAACTTTCCTACTTTCACTCTCTTTTAAAGTACCAAAGATATAAACATGTTCAAATTCTTGTTTGGTAATCTCATTCTTTGGAATTTATTCTTTTGAAAAAAATTACAAAAGATGGGGGATAAATCAGTTTGCATAGTTTATAAAACTGAAAAACTGGGAACAACTTTTGTTCATCAAGGGGATTTGGTTAATTAAATCACGGCACATTAACAAAGTGGAATATTATGTATCCATTAAAGACTAAAGAGCAACAAGAAAAATGCCTGGTATAACATTAACCATAAAAGCAGAATATAACATTGCATCTACAACTATGTGAAATATGTACACATGGATGAGGATCGAAAGGAAATGGAGAAAGATGAAAACAGTTGCTGAGGCAGGATGTTGAAAATGAATTATTTTCATTCATCTGAGTTCCTTTATCATTGTCAAAAGGTGGTCCCTGCAATGAATAAGAATTGGAGGGAAATTCCATATAATCTACTCTTGCCAGTGAAACTTCTCATTCAGAAGGGGAGGTAAGTACAGCATACAATTCTTGTTAAGAGCAAGGATTTTGGGGTCATACGGACTTGGATTTTAATTCTGGCTGATACTTCGGAGATGTGACCTCAGGCAATAATCAAACCTCTGTAAGACTCATTTTCCACAACTATTAACAGGGGCTCATGGCACATCTGCCCCATAGGGCTGGTGCGAAGATGCAGTGAGATAGTCGTTTCGTGTCTAGCACCACTTTGGTAGCTACTGCTAGTTTTGCTGCAATGGTTCTGGGAGTGACGGTGATGGTAGCGACAAGGGGACAGGAGAACAGAGGTTTTCGTTTATAAAATTATTACTAACACTGAAAAACTTGAATGGCAGTAAAATTTTACACTGAATACACAGGCAGAGGGCTTTCCATTCTCTCTATCAATTGATTACTCCAATTCAGACCAAATGAGCATTGCTTCAAAGGAGAGCTGGAGTTGCAGGCATTATTATCCCTTCTCAGCTGGAGACACCCAGAAATCTGTACCAACAAGATGCTTATTTGTGTCCTGGTTGAAAACATCATCAAAGAAAATCAATTACTGCGGAATTTGTGTGACTCATTTTATTAATGAATACAGCGCCTACTAACTGTTCTCATTGTTGTAATTGTTGATATTATCATCATTACTAACAAAGAGCCAGTGTGGCGCATCAAGCAAGCCTCACTCTTGCCTTTGTCTTTACTCCCGTTGTGGATGAGCTGTCCTCTTCTCCAAGGCCCATGCCTCCTTCGCACACAGGATACCAGCCCAGACTTTCCTGCCCACTCAAGGATTCTGTCAGTTCCTCTTACTTTTGCATCTGTTTGTCCTCTCCCCTCATCAGAATATAAACATGCTATAGCATAGCCCAACTTAATAAAAAACCAAAATCCATGCTTGATCCCATATCCCCTTCTAAGTACGCCGCATTTCTCGATTCCCCTTTACCCCCAAACTCCCTGAAAGAGAATAGCAGAATCCTGAAAATTACTGAAGCTATAATTGGCACACAGTAAACTGTATGTATTTCATATGTACGATTTAATAATGTACAGTGGGCATATGTATATACCCATGAAACCCTCACCACATTCAAGATAGTGAACATATCACCCTTGAAAGTTGCCTCATGCCCCTTGGAAATCCCTTCCCTCCCACCCCTTACTCCCGGCAACCACTGATTTCATTCTGTCACTATGTATTCATTTGCGTTTCCCAGAATTCTTATAAATGAAATCATACAATATGTACTCCTTTTTTTTGGTCTGTCTTCTTTCACATAGCTTAATACTTGTGAGATTCATCCATGTTGCAACATGTACAAATGTTTCATTCCTTTTTATTGCTGAGTATTATTTATTTATACCACAGTTTATCCGTTTACCTGTTGATGGACGCTTGGGTTACTTCCAGTTTAGGGCTATTACAAATAAAGCTACCATAAACATTCATGTACAAATCTTTGTATAGAGATATGCTTTCATTTGTCCTGGGTAAATACCTAGATGGAATGGCTGGATCATTTCAAAACAAATGCAAAATTGTTTCCAGGTTGTTTGTACAATTTTACATCCCCACCAGCAGTGTAGGAGAGTTCCAGACCCTCCACATCCTAATCAACACTTGGGATGTAATCAGATTTTATTTTTTTTTACCATTCCAATAGTTGTGGTTTCTCATTGTGGTTTTAATTTGCATGTTCCTACTGACGAATGAAGTTGAGCATCTTTTCATGTGCTTGTTTGCCATCCAGAAACTTTTTTTGGTGAAGCGTCTGTTCAAATCTTTGCCCATTTTTTATTGAGTTGGTTTCTTTTTGTTGAGTTTTGAGAGTTTTTTTTTAAATATCCTGGATGTATATCCTTTCTTGGACATAATTTACAAATATTTTATCGCAGTCTTTTCATTCCCTTGACAGTGTCTTTTACAGAGCAGAAATTTAAATTTTGATAAGTACAATTTATAATTTTTTTATGCATTGTACTTTAGGTGTTGTATTTAAGAAATCTGTGCCAAATTCAATGTCATAAATGTTTTATCCTATGTTTTCGTCTAGAAATTTCATAGTTTTAGGTTTCATATTTGTCTATAATCCATTTGAGTTAATTTTTGTATATTGTGTGAGGTATATGGATTGAAGTCTTTCTCTTTTCTTTTCTTTTTTTTTTTTTTGGTATCTAATTGTTCCAGCACCACTGGCTGGAAAAACCATCCTTTCTTCACAGAATTCCCTTTGCACCTTTGTTGAAAATTCAATTGTTCATATGTCTGTGGCAATACTTCTGGTATCTTCATTCTGCTCCACTGATCTATTTGTCTCTGTCTATGACAATATTACACTGTCCTGATTACTGTACCTTTATAATAAACCTTGAAATCAAGTAGCGTTAGGCCTCCAACTTCATTCTTCTTCATAAAAGTTGTTTTGATTGTTTTAGGTCCTTTCATTTCCACATGAATTTTAGAACCAATTTTTCAATATCTACAAAACAGCCTGTTGAGATTGTAATCTGGATTGTGTTAAATCTATAGACCAATTTGAGGAGATTAACATCTTAACGATATTGAGTCATATATATGTATGCCATTGAATAAGGATCCTCCACACACTTAGGTCTTCCTCTCAGCAATGTCTTATAGTTTTCAGTGTACAGATATTCCACATCTTTTTCAGATTTATCCCAAAATATTTTATATTTTTGATGCTATTATAAATGGAATTGTTATTTTTAAATTTCAATTTCTGATTGTTCATTGTTCATATATGTAAACAAAATTGGTTTCTGTGTATTGGTCTTGTATCCTGCAACCTTTCTAACTTCACTAGTTCTAGTAACTTTTTTGTAGATTCCAAGAGATTTTCTACATAGACCAAGGGTTGCAAACTACGGCCCATGGGCCACATGTGGTCTGATGCTTGTTTTTTAAGTGAAGTTTTACTGAAATACAGACATGCTCATTTGGTTATATATTGTCTACGGCTGCTTTGGCACTACAGTGGCAAAGGTGAGTAGTGCAACAGAGATAATACAGTTAAGCATGTCACATGCAAATAAAGACAGTTTTGTTTCTACAACCTTCAGTACAATGCTGAATATGACAAAAAGCGTTCCTGTAAGTATTCTTGAGCTTTGTCCTGCGATGTTAAGATACTTGGAAATGATTTGATCTTTTTGGATCTTGCCTTTAAGATCTTGTTCTTGTCAGGCAAGAGCACAGAAATGTTCCAACTATGGCTAATTAGTCTCATTACTGAGGCAAAAACTTCTGGGTACAGTACCAAATGCCATGTGAATCTTGCTGTTTTCCGCTGTGGATAGAGGAAAAAGGCACTGTTACCAATACTGTGTGAGCACCAGACACTGTTTCTGCTAATCATTTTAGAGGGACCATATTCAGATGAGTACTCGGATAAAAAATCAAGAGGGACCGTCTGTAGATCTTTGAAATTCTCTCTCAGTGCTCTCTTCTCTCCAGTACTCTGTCTTGTGACCTCCAGCCACCTTGGTCTCCCTAGACTCTCAGCTCTATCTCCTCAACTCATGGAGTCCATCAGGCTCTGTCCCCCTCCCTGGGCTGAGACCTGAAAACTCTCTTAAGGCAGTAAGCTGTAGCAGTCATATGTCTCACTCATTTTTTTTCTTGCCTCTCAGGCATCATTGTCTTTTGTTGCCTGTTGCCCAAAGTCTTTCAAACCACTCCTTCATATATTTTGTCCATTTTTAAATTGTTTCATGCAGGAAAGTAAAAATGGTCCCTGTTATTCCATCTTGGCTAGAAGTGAAAGTCTCCCTTCCTGCTACTTTTGTTCATGAAAGTGTC
Source organism: Delphinapterus leucas (assembly GCF_059928025.1). NCBI lineage: Eukaryota > Metazoa > Chordata > Mammalia > Artiodactyla > Monodontidae > Delphinapterus > Delphinapterus leucas. The sequence goes on from NC_143149.1 coordinate 12,894,245, forward strand.
TGTAAGTAAAACAAATTAAGAAAAAAAAGTGGGGGGGGGGGAGAGAGACTCCTTGAAAGAGTTTTCCATTTCCACTTGATTCCTTCCCATTCTTTCTCAAACTCACTCCAATCTCTTATCCCCAACACTGCTGAATCAAGTTCTTTGGTGAACTCCAACACACGACTCTCAGTCCTCATTTTACTCATGCTCACAGCTTGTGACACAATTAATCACTTCCTCCATCTTTTTCCCCTTCACATCCAAGATACCACACACACACTCTCCTGGTTTTGCAGCTCTCTGCACCTCTTTTATTGGACCTTCTTCCTTTTTCCAACCTCTCAAAGTTGGGGAGCACTGCAATCCATCTTCAGATCTCTTCTTTTCTCTCTTCATACTCCTTCCTTTAATCACTTCATTCAGTCCCAAGATATCGAACACTGTCTGCACACTCGCTTATATTACCGCTCTGATCTCTTCCAGAATTATACACGTATAATTTTTTACTTGACAGTTCTCTAAGGATTTCTAATAGGCATCTCCGACTTGCATGTAAAAAGCAAAGTCTTGATTTTTTGTCCTCTAACCTGCTCTCTTTCATGAGGGTTCCCCATATCAGTAAATGGCAAAAGTGTTCACTCAGTTGCCTATATCAAAACCTTTAATCACCCCCAGTTCCTCTCTTTCTCTCACACCACAATCCATCTACAAACCCAGAGAGTCATACCTTCAAACTCTAACCACTTATCAATTCTACAGCTAACACCCCACTCCAAAAGCCAATATCATCCTTCACCTGGACTACTAAAAGTAACCTCTTAACTGGTTTCTCTACAGTATGTTCTCCACAGTGTTACTTTTAAAGCATAAGTCATCCTAGTTGGCTTTTTTACAGAAATTGATGAGGTGATTCTAAAATACATGTGGAATTTCAAGGGACTCAAAATAGCCAAAAAAATATTGAAAAAGAAGAACAAAGTTGGAAGGCTCATATGTCCCAATTTCAAAACATATTACAAAACTACAGTTTTCAAGACTGTGTGGCCCTGGCATAAGGATAATATATAGCTCAATGGAAGAGAGTAAGAATCCAGAAATAAACCCACACATCAATGATCAATTGACTTTTGACAAGGGTGCTAAGATAATTCAATTTGGGAAATAGTCTTTTTATTTTTTTTTATTTTTTATTTTTTGCGGTACGCGGGCCTCTCACTGTTGTGGCCTCTCCTGTTGCGGAGCACAGGCTCCGGATGCACAGGCTCAGCAGCCATGGCTCACGGGCCTAGCCTCTCCGTGGCATGTGGGATCTTCCCAGACCGGGGCAAGAACCCGTGTTCCCAGCATCGGCAGGTGGACTCTCAACCACTGCGCCACCAGGGAAGCCCCTATTTTTATTTTTTTTTGGCCATGCCGTGTGGCTTGTGGGGTCTTAGTTCCCCGACGAGGGATTGAACCTGGACCCACGGCAGTGAAAGTGCCGAGTCCAACCCACTGGACTGCCAGGGAATTCCCAGAAATAGTTTTTTAAATAAATGATGCTGGAACAACTGGATATCTATGTGCAAAAGAATGTATTTGGGCCCTACCTCACACTATTTACAAAAATTACTTCAAAATGGATCAAAGATCTAAATATGAAAACTAAAACTATAAAACTCTTAGAAAGAAACGTAGATATAAATCTTCATGTCCCTGGGTTAGACAATGGTTTCTTGGGTAGGAAACCAAAAGCACAAGCAATCAAAGAAAAAATAAATAAGTTGGACTTAACAAAATTAAAAACTTGCTTCAATATATACTACCAAGGCAGTGAAAAGACAACCTACAGAACGGGGAGAAAAAACCTGCAGATCACATGTCTGACAAGGGTCTATTATTGAGAATATATAAAGGACAAAACTCAACAATAAAAAGACATAATCCAATTAAAAAATGGGCAAAACATTTGAATAGACGTTTCTCCAAAGAAGATAAACAAATGACCAATAAGCATATGAAAAGAAGCGCAACTTCATTTTTCATACTTATTAGGGAAATGCAAATCAAACCGTAATAGGATACCATTTAACACACACTAGATGACTATAATCAAAAGAAAGAAAATAATAAGTGTTGGTGAGGATGAGAACCCTCACACAGCTGCTATGGAAAACAGTCTGGCAGTTCCTTAAGACATTAAGTATGGAGTAACCACATGATCCAACAATTCCACTCCTAGTTATATTATCCAGGAGAAGTGAAAACACACATCCACACAAAAACTTATACCCAAATGCTCATAGCAACTTTATTCATAATTGCCCAAAAGTGGAAACAACCCAAATATCCATCACTGGATAAATGAAATGTGGTATATCCATATAATAGAATACTATTCAGCTGTAAAAGGGAATGAAATACTGGTACATGCTACAACATGAATGAACCTTGAAAACATTATGCTAAGTGAAAGAAGCCAGACACAAAACACCACATGTTATACAATTCCTTTGTGAAATGTCCAGAATCAGTAAATCCATAGAGACAGGAAGTAGGTTAGGGGTTTCGAGGGCCTGGGGGAGGAGAATGGGGAGTGACTGCTCACCGGCACTGGTAAGAGGTTTCTCTGGGGGATGACAGAAGATTCTGGAATAATATAGTGGCGGAGGTTGCACAATCACGTGACTGTATGAAAACCACTGAATCGTACACTTTACAAGGGTAGGTTTTACACTATATGAAATACATCTCAACAAAAGTAAAATATGGAGTATAAGCCACATCTTGTTACTCGCCTGCACAAAACTCTCCAATGGCTTCCCATCACACTTAAAATAAAATCCAAAGTCCTTCCTTAGACTACAAGACTCTATATGATCTGGCCCTTGGTTTCCTCTGCAGTGTCTTCACCCAGCACTCTTGCCATCTCTCATGTGTGCCAGTCACTCTGCCCTCCCTGCTGTTCCACAGCTCCCTCCAGCTTCAGGCCTTTGGATTTGCTATGTCCTTCTCTGGAATGTTCTTCTCCAAGATCTTTGTGTGGCTCATTTCCTCACTTTATTCTGGAACCCGACACTTTCTCTAAAAGACTTTCCCTAGGCATCCTATCAAAAATAACAGTACCATCATTTTCTAATCCTTTACCATTGCCCGTCATTATATAATCTGTAAATGTGTTTATTGTATGTCTCTCACTAGAATGTAAACTTTATGAGGGAAGGGCCTTTTCTTGTGTCCTGTTCACTGTTGTATTCCCATACCTATTATCTTTGCCCGGGACCTAATAGGGGTCCAGTATTTATTTATCAAGTTAAATAATGAAGAGGATAATCTATCTAGCTGGGTAAAAAAAGTACTTTAAATTAAAAAAATTACTTGTCTTCTTTTTAAGGAACTATAATTCATATCAGCTAGAAAGTAAGACTCGTATCCACTTAAAATAAATGATAGAGAAGGGAGAAAAGACTCAAAATTTTGAAACTCTTGTCAGTACTGAGGGGTAGATGAACCTTGGCGAGCAGGACACGTTAATATGATTTTTGGATATGCAAACATAAAGTCCAAATATGAGGTAGGCATGTAAGGCTAAACTGCCCTGTATGCTAAAGACGAAAATTTTAATTTCCTTCGAGAGCCTAAATGAAAAGAGGCCCAAGAAGTAAAACCTTGGACTCCATGTGAGTTGGAAAGGTGAGGGGAACCACACACATGAAAGGAAGCAAGAGTTCGAAAAAAAGATGTCTGGTGAAAATCTGGCAAGATCAAACAAAGGGTCCTTCCATGGAGGCTGAGATAGTGAGTCAGGTAAGAACAAACACTCAGAGCCAGAGTGTCCCTGGAAAGTGGAGGGAACCATAGGAACTCAATCCCAATTTCACTCAAAAAGTGACCACAACTGTCATATCTCAGGAATGAAAAGAACAAGGTAAAAATAGAACATCAATTATCCACCTTTTAGGAAAATGATGGAAATAAGTCATCAAGGTCCCCTCCTTGAAAAAAACTCACAGTTTGATGTGAATGACACCTCCTGGGATTATGCAGTGAAAGGCCTGAGGCTTTGAAACAAGGTTAACTCAGGAGGTGAGGCTTCCATCTCTGCTAGGTGCTTTAGTTATCAGAAAGGATACAGATATGGACAACCTACCACGAAAACAAAACAAAGTGTTAAGTCCCACCCAATTTCATCCAAGGTTATTCCTATTAGAAAAGGATTTATCAAGATATGCTAGTGCTTTGGACAGGACATCAATCAGTCTTAATTTGACATTGAATTAAACTGACATTTGATTATCCTTAATTTGAAAATAATAAATGTGAAAGTACTGTTTTGATTCTTTATTATGAGCATGTCTCGAACAAAATACACAGGAAAGCAAGGAGGAGCGCCGTTTAAATCAGTGGGTGGTTGTTTTCACTTGGGAAGCAGCACAGAACAGGGATCCTTTTTTGACCCACCCCTAACAGTTAGACAAGAAACTACCTTGTAATCTTGAAGGAAGGTCGAGGTGACCACTATTCCCCACCAAAGTCCAGCCATCCACAACTGGATGACACTCAAAAAAAATGTTACTCCAAATTCCACAGTCCTCTATGTGAAGAAATGACCTTGGGTCAAAAAAAGAACTGCTGAAAGAATCTATCATTCTTAAACGTGGCTCTCACTCCCGTTTATTTCTTATAACAACGGAGCAAAGCAGAAATCAAGAAGCAAAAACATAGCTCAGAATGCTGCAGCCAACTGTCTATTTTTTCACAATCTGCCCACTCCTTAAACAAACATGAAACGCTGTAACTAGCTGTAGTCAGATACTATGGGAAGCAGAAAGACCAGAAGAAAAACCTCAAACATCAGGCCTTCATCTTTCTTCTACATGAAATCTACTTGTCTTCGTGACTATAAATATTTCCTCCCAAGAAGCTAAAATCAGACATGATGTCACAGAATGACCAGGTCCACACTGTTTTTCAAAATTAGTATTTTTCTGACGAACACACAATGCACATATCGGAAAAACTATTATGTTTTATCAGAGGGGACCAAAACTAGAAATTCTGTTTGTATCAATAGGTAAGCCACAAGACATGCACTGGGTTCAATGTGAGTATGTATTCCTTTGGATCTTTTTAAAAACGCCTGTTAGCTGTATATGGTAATAATTATGGTGGAGTTGGGTCAGGGTAGATAGAAAGCTGTTTTGGAATCTACCATCTCTCTTGTTGCCCAAAGCAAGAACCTCAGGAGAAAACAAAAGAATCCTGGTGAGCAAAACGTCAGCAGCAAAAATGTACATTTTTCTCTCAAGTGTCGGTAGGAAGCAAATGAATGGGACCTCCGACCTGGAACCAATTAGCCCTGCAGTTAAAATGGCAGCCTGGGGCAAACTGAAGGGTTTGGTGTCAATTAATCTGTTTTCTGGGCTGCATACACTGAAAGATGTTCATTCTGTTTTGAAACAAAATTAAAGGACCCTGACCTAAAGTGAACTATGCCCCTAACTCTTTGCGGGACCCAAACTTGTGTATTAACATCACTTCAGACTTTAGCATCCCAACCTCACAGGCCCTTCGTCTTTTAAATTCCAATAATTTTACTTTTAGTCTACTTCAATGATTCTTATTAATGTCTCCACTTTGATATTGAATAATAATGATGATATTGACAACAGCTACCTCTTACTGCTCACTATGTGGCAGGTCCTAGGCTAAACCTATTATTACATCAATTCTTCATTATTGGAACCCTGTGTACTAAGTACTATTATTCTCAGTTTACCAATGAAGAAACTGAGACCCAGAGACATTAGATAACCTGCCCAAAGTCACACAGCTAAGTAACAGGGCAAAGGGAATGCACACCCTGATCTGCTGCTTCTTCACTACTTCTTCCACCTCCTAGATATGAACTCTGAAATTATTCCTTTTTTTCCTGCAATCTACTATCCTTCCACCCTTCAAGAGAGTCTGTTCAGGAATACTTCAGGATGAAACCCTCCATGTATTCCACAAGTATTTACTGAGTAGCCACCTTCAAAATTCCTTCAGTCATTCACAAAGATTTATTGAGGGCCTACTGTGCATTAGGTACCATTCAACGTGCTGAGGATACATCAGTAAACAACACACACAAAAATCCCTGCCCTGTGGAGCTTATATTCTACAAGGGGCAGAAAGACAGTAAACATAAGAAATCAAAAATAGGGCAATGGATCAAAGATAATAGGTACTAAGGGAAACATTAGAAAAAGAAGAGGAGAGTAGGGAATGTAAGGCTGTGTGTGTGAAGGACTGCAATTTTAAATGTTATGAAAACATAATATTGAGCAAAGACTTTCCAGGATATGATGGTCAGTTTTATGTGTCAACTTGGCTGGGATATAGTACCCAGCTATTTAATCAAACACTCACCTAGATGTCGCTGTGAAGCTATTTTGGAGCTGTGGTTAACATCTACAAGCTGTAAGGGGGAGACTACCCTCCATAATGTGGGTGGGCCTCATCCAATCACTTGAAAGGCCTTAAAAGCAAAACTGAGGTTTCCCCAAGATAGAAGAAGTTTTGCCCCAAGACTGCAACATTAGCTCCCACTTAAGTTTCCAACCTGCCTACAGATTTCAGACTTGCCACAATTACAGAAGCCAATTCCTTGAAACAAATCTCTTAGTATACCTTATATATGTGTGTGTGTATGTGCTACCATATGTGCATATATGTGTATACTGTATACATATAGTATACATGCATATATATAGTGAGTATACATATATGTATGTATACTCATTAATATATACATATATGTGTGTATACATACACACACACACACACACATTTCCTACTGGCTGTGTTTCTCTAGAGAATCCTGACTGATAACATGGGGTAACAGTGTTCCAGGCAAAGGGAAGGTAAGAGCAAAGGCACCATGTGCTGGACACTGTGTCAGACATCAAGCAGACAACTGTGAACATCAGATGTGACTCCTACCATTCTCAAGCTTAGCAACAAGACAGAAAGCGAGAGATACTGCCAGCTGACCCATCTGTCTTCTCCCAGAATCTCAGGCCCTTCCCAGATTCATTTGCTTTACTCTTCAGCCTTGACCCCATGGTCATTAGTTTCAACCCTTCTTTTAACTGGTGTTCCTAGTTGCCCTGGCCTTTCATTACACTTGCCACATTACTATCATTACCAGCTCACTTTTGGGTGATTGTGGAGTTTAGGAAGTATGTTCACATATACTTTAACTTGCCTTCACAGGAACTGTCCTGTGCGGAGGAAAGGTAAAATCATCCTTATTTCACACGAGGAAACTGATATTCAAAGAGGTGAACTAACGTGTACGAAATTACAGAGTTAATAAATGGCAAAGCTGGGTCTCAACCCACCATCCAGCTTTCTCCTCAACAAGAACACATTTTTTGAAAAAGCAATTTGTGGTCACCTGTAATTGTTCACCTCCCACCTGCCATTCGCTCTTCAGCCCATTTCTCTCTGACATTCCCCACTCGGGAACTGGAGCGTTTCTGCTTTCAGCGGGATGGGGTGGGGACTGTAGTTTCCCACGCATTACATTTATTAATCATGTCATATCACATATATTAACTACATATATCAAGGGTGTCAGTCAAGAGGTGCATTAGGAAGGTTATTTCCCCTTAAATACAGGCATTCCTCCAGGATTCTGTCTTCAGAGCACATTAACAATTACTAGTTGAAAGATCATGAAAACAGGGATCCCAGGCCCAACCGAAACAAAGTACGAAACTATAACTAGGCGCAATTTTTCAAGAAACGCGCGTGGATTTCCAGGGTAAAATATCTGACTTGCAGCCTCCTCTACAGTCTACTAATTTCCCATGAAATGCACAGTCTACTAATTTCCCATGAAATGCCTGCGAAGACATAAAGAAAAGAAGGAAAAAACCCCACCACTCCAATAAAACCCAGGACTGTCAGCCTGTCCCGCGCCCTGGGAAGGACGTTGGACAACTCCAAGGACAAGCTGACTGCAAGGACCAGCGCAAGGCGTGACCACCTGTGCAGGTGCCTGAAAGACCCCTCTCCCGGTTCAGAAAAGCTAAGCCCGTGCACACCCGATATCTAGGCAGCTGCACATCAGAAATCTGCTGCAGACCTGCTGCTTTCTTGAGACAGAAAGAAAGTAAGCAACTCCTAACGGCCTCCCAAGCAGCCCACAAACTCCGCCCACCTTTAACTTTTCTTGGACTCGAAGAGACGCTGTCACGAAACGCCCCAGCAGGAAGTAGAGGGGCGAGGGCGGCAGCACGATGCAGTCTGGGAGTTGTAGTCCATGCTCAGAATGCGCAGGCGCAGGGGTGGAGGCGGGCGCCCAGGAGCAGAGCCCCACGGGAACTGTAGTTTCTCCTGCATTACGTAGACTAAGAGTGTCAGAAGGTCAGACGGTGCCGTTCTGAGAGTTCTCATTTCAGAGAGCGAGGGTGCCCTCAGCGAATGCCCGACGGACAGGGAGACTTGGCTTGGCAACTGTGCGTGTCGTCTTCCGTTCGACAGTAGATCTCAGATGGGTTGAGACAGCCCCCAAGTGGACTGAGTGGGGCGAAGGACAAGCCACCAAATCTGCAAACAGGACTGTGGAACTGTGAGAAAATAGTGTAGAATTAAGGTAAGAAGCCGTCCCAAAGAGAGAAAAAACGGACTTCAGTATCATTCACCTCATGAATCAGAAGAACATTTTTGAGAAATTTTGGCCTCTTCGAAAAGGATACCAAAAAAATTATGTATATAACATGCAGGCTAGTGAAAGTATGGCACATGGAAAAATATGCAGCAAAATGTAAACATTCATTTTTTATTTATTTATTTTTTTTGGTACGCGGGCCTCTCACGGTTGCGGCCTCTCCCGTTGCGGAGCACAGGCTCCGGACGCGCAGGCGCAGGCTCCGGACGCGCAGGCTCAGCGGCCATGGCTCACGGGCCCAGCCGCTCCGTGGCATGTGGGATCTTCCCGGACCGGGGCACGAACCCGTGTCCCCTGCATCGGCAGGCGGACTCTTAACCACTGCACCACCAGGGAAGCCCTAACATTCATTTTTTAAAATGAGGGATTACTTTTTTTTTTTTTTAACACTATGTATTTTCTGAATTGTTTACAAGGACTAAGTATTCGTTTTTTGGTATAAAATACTTAAAATATGAAGAGAAGTATATAGAGCAATTTTTAATCCCCCTGGAATCTACCACAAAGCTTTGTCTTACTTACTTTAGGTCCTCCCTCCCTCCCTCCCTCCCTTTCTTTCTTCCTTCCTTCCTTCCTTCCTTTTTTACTCCTGCCCTCCCTCTTTCTTTCCTAAATTCTGAAAGAAAAAAATTACGGGGGGTCAGGAGGGAGGAACGCTACAAATAGAGATGTCCCTTATTTAGTCCTTTCTCTTCTGCGGAGAAATACACACACACACACACACACACACACATTCTGAAGAGTTTTTATGTATATGTGTATATATCAACATACAAGTGTGTGTATATTGTATGTTTTTCAGATAATGGTATCATACATACTGTACGAATCATTATGTAATTTGCTTTTCTCACTATGCTGCATCCTGTTTTTCTTTTTTTTAGGTTTATCAAAAAACAGAATACATATAATTCTAATTCATTTATTTTAACTTCTATAGGCTATTGCATTGTGTGACAATGACACAATTTATCTAATCTGATAAGGGATATTTACTCTGTCCCAAATATTTTGCTCTTATAAACAATACTGTTATACAGCTTCTTAAGAAAATGTGCAAAAATTTCTCTAGGGCATTTACCTGTGAAATTGCCAGGTCTTGGGAGTATACCTGCTTTTAGCTTCACCGGATGCTGCCAGAATGCTCTACAAAGTATTTGAACTGCTTTTCACTCCACCAAAATGGACTGTGAATCTCCTCTGATCCACATTCTTGCCATAACTGAGTGTTGTCATAACGTCTTCTTTGTTAGCCTGATAGACTTACAGTAGTATCTGGTTATTATTTTAATTAAAATTTACTTGATTTTGTCAGAATTTTAAAATTTTGAAAATGGGGCTCTTGTTCATTTTCTCCTTTGGTTCATCTAGGTATGGTAATTTTCTACAAGAAACATATTATTTATGTAGTAAAGTAATCTATTTTAGATTTACATTGTGTTTAGATAATGGTGTCTTTCTCTTTATTCTAAGTTTTCCATAATACTTTATATTATTTCTATATTTTAATTATTTTAAATTTTATTACAGTACTTCTCAATATCTTTCTTTATGCATGCCAAGGACTGAGCAACATTTCCCTGATAGTGTAGAGGGCACCATATTTCTAATGAGTTCTGCTTAAGGCTGTCTTAAGTTTTTAGCTGTTATAGCAACAAACACAGAGCACTGTGTATTGTGTACTCTTTAGTCAGAGTATGTGTATGTATTAAACCTGTAGCCCACAGAAAGCTCCTGATCGTTTTCTCCTGAATGGCTTCTCACCAGAAACTAGCTTTTCCTATTTTTGATTACTTTCAATATTCCTAATTATTTATTATTTTGTTGTCTTTTTCTTTGCCCATTTACATCTAAGCCAGTTCATTGTTCTACTCATTTTTTTTCCAGGCATTGACTTTGTATCTTGCTGTCATACATAACATTTTTAGGGATCAGGTTTATTGAGATATAATTTACACATAGTCAGATTCACCCTTCTTAGTATCAGTTCTATAAGTTTTGACAAACACATATAGTGATGTATCCACCACCACAATGAAGACAGATCCATCACCCCCAAAATATTCCTTCGTGCCTCTTTCTAGACAACTGCTCCAACCTGAAGCCCTGGCAACCACTTAAAGGCTTTCTGTCCCTGTAGTTTTGCCTTTCTTTGAGTCTGTGATTGTGTTTGCCTGCTCTGTTTGCTGTAACAAAATATCACAGACCTGGTAGCTTAAATAACAGACATTTATTATTATTATTATTTTAAATTAATTTTATTTATTTATTTATTTATGGCTGCGTTGGGTCTTCATTGCTGCATGCGGGCTTTCTCTAGTTGCGGTGAGCGGGGGCAACTCTTTGTTGCGGTGTGCGGGCTTCTCATTGCAGTGTCTTCTCTTGTTGCAGAGCACGGGCTCTAGGTGCGTGGGCTTCAGTAGTTGCAACACGTGGGCTCAGCAGTTGTGGCTCACGGGCTTAGTTGCTCCGTGGCGTGTGGGATCTTCCCAGGCCTGGGATGGAACCCGTGTCCCCTGCATTAGCAGGCGGATTCTCAACCACTGTGCCACCAGGGAAGTCCTAACAGACATTTATTTCTCACCATGCTGGAGCCTGGGAAGTCCAAGATCAAGGTGCCAGCAGATCTGGTTCCTGGTACGAGCCTGCTTCCTCACTTACAGCCATCTGCCTTCTCACTATGAGAGTTCTGGTCTCTCTTCCTCTTCTTATAAGGACACTAATCCCATCATGGAGGTTCCACCTTCATGACCTCATCTAAACCTAATTTCCTCTCAAAGGCCTCACCTCCAAATGCCATCGAATTTGGGGTTCAGGTTTCAACATAATCAATTTGGGGATGGGGGATATGAACCTTCAGCTCACAACAGTGATACGAGCGGAATTATACATTACATAGCCTTTTGGGTGTTGGCAAAATGCATTTGAGATTCAATGATGTTGTTGTGTCAATAGATTTTTTATTGCCGAGTAGCATCCCCAATACATAGATGTTCTGTAATTTGTTCGTATACTCATCAGTTGAAGGAAATTTGGGGTTGTTTACAGTTTGGGGCAAATACACATCAAGCTGCTATAACCATTTGTATAGAGGTTTTTGGGTGAAGATTAGCTTTTATTTCTCTTGGGTAGTTACACAAGAGTGGGTTTGTCATGTCGTATTTTATTTTATTTTCAGAAAAGTGTAAATTTATTCACTGCCGCATTATTCACAATGCAGAAAATAAGAAACAATCCAAGTGTTCATCCATAGGGAATAAATAAACTGTGGTACCATCATACAATGGAGTACTTTTCAGCAATTCAATGAGGGAGCTCTCTGTATACCTATATTGGAAAGCTCTTCAGTATACCATTTGAGATTTAAAAAGAAAAGGCAATGTCCAATTGTGTATGCTACCTTTTCCATAATAGAAAGTAAAAGTCAGAACATATATTCATACTTGCTTATTTTTGCTTAATAAAGCAAAGCCATGTCATAAAGTGTATGTTTAGGACTTCCCTGGTGGCGCAGTGGTTGGGAGCCCGCGTGCCGATGCAGGGGACACGGGTTCGTGCCCTGGTCTGGGAGGATCCCACATGCCGCAGAGCGGCTGGGCCCGTGAGCCATGGCCGTTGAGCCTGCGCGTCCGGAGCCTGTGCTCCACAACAGGAGGGGCCACAACAGTGAGAGGCTCGCGTACCGCAAAAAAAAAAAAAAAAAAAAAAGTGTATGTTTAACTTGATAAATTGCCAAACTATTAAGATGGATCAGTCAGATTTTTCCTTCTTTAGCCTGTCCTGTAAATGTTTGTGCTTCCTAGTATTTCCTCCTTGGATTTCTTCTCTTGCTACTCTTTGCTCTCCCCTTGGACAGTCTCAACCACTCCCTTGGATTGTGCTAACCATGGATGAACCTTATTCAATAGCTCCAGCCCTGATTTTCTTGCTTGTATATCCACCTACCTTCAGAATACCTATCTCCACATTTCTACAGCCTTGACCAGTTTGTCCAAATGAGCTGGCTAACACTATGACCATCACCGCTGTGCTCTCCTCTGTGGCTGACCTCAGTCATGAAAACCAGTCATTGAAGCCAATAATCCAGGAAATGTTCTAAGCTTCTCTCTTTCACAATTCACATTCATTAAGTTCTATAAATTTCCACTGCTTAAATAGGTCTAGATACTCTCCCTTCCTTTTCATTTTCCCACCATTATTGCCTCAGCTCAGAACCTTGCCTATATTACTGCACTAGCCCATTTAACTGACTTCTCTGCTTTATACAACCTCAAATGCTAAACAAATCCTTGCCCAAGTGTGTCTCTAACCTGCCTGCATCTCCAGCTACCTCTTCCACTTATGCCTACCTCATTCCCTATGTCCCAGTTGCACTAAACTATTAGAAGTTCTTTGGAAAAATTATGTTGTTCATCATATGACATATTCCGTGTCATTGTACATGCTGGCTAAGGGATAAGGTTATAAATCAGAGAATTTGGATGAAACCTAGTAAATTCAGAGAAGAGAAATTTGGAAATTTTTGAAATTTAAAACAAATAAGGAGTCCAGTTAGAGCCTCTGGCTTGTGATTTTTATTTCTTTAATTATTTAATATATGGATACTCTCTGCACTCTCACTGGAAGGGTGTATTGGGGCTGTCTTCAAGGAAAATTGTCGTATTAAAATTATAGTCTTCAACGCAGATATTCAGCTTCTTGTTATTTATCCTAGAGAAACACTTGTACTTATGCATAAAGGGGCATGTACAAGGATTTTCATTGCTTCTTAGTTGTAATTGTGGAAGATTGAAAACAACCTAAAAATTGGCAATAGGAGAATAATTAAACTATGGTGCATCTATAGAATGAAATGTGTTGCAGTAATTAAAGATAACATGTTAAATCTGACATAAAAAGCTCTCAAGGGTATACAATTTAGTGGGAGGGAGGAGAGAAGTAAGCTGTGGGATAAAATACATGGTATGATATGGTTTATGGCATTTTAAAAGGTCTAGAAGAATCATTTAAGACCAATGACAGTATTTACCTCCAGAGAGAGGATTGGGATTGGGGTAGTGATCAAAACAGATTTTGCTTAGTCTTGTGGTTTTTCTAACTGGCGTGTTGTCTTAATGTATTATTACTCACATTTTTTTTTAATTTATAAAATAAAAAAGCATGAAGAAAAGAGGGCAAGGCATTCAGACAGGTTTGGCACAAAAGGAGAAATGTAAATAGCAAAAAAAAAAGTTCCAAAAATGTTTTGAAGAAAATTTATCAAGAATCAGTGATAGCTCTGTTTGGATGATGAAGCTATGAATAATTCATTTTTGGCTTTCTACTCTTTCTACCCAGCTATATTTTTCAATCTTTTTAAATAATGGAAATACATAGATATTTTTAAAGGGCTAAGAAATGGCTGGAAAATCCTAACTACATCCACCTTTAATTCTCACTCTGCCAGGTGCCATTTGGCATATGAGGAAGTTTCTGATGAAAAACTCCCATGGAAAAGTGATATTTGAGGTGAGTGGCCCTCTCCTGTTGTCATGTGACAGACCAACACACTGATATGCTAGAGACCAACTCCCCCCTTCAAAAAAGCCCTGACTTGTGGCATTTGCTGATTTCCGCAGTGTTATTTATGCTTTGAAATGTGACACCCCCAAAATATATGTTGAAGTCCTAACCCTCAGTACAGTACTTCAGAATGTGACCTTGTTTGGAAATAGGGTCATTGTAGATGTAATTAGTTAAGATGAGGTCATACTGAGAGGGCACTTAATCCAATATTACTGGTGTCCTTATAAGAAGAGGCACAGAGACAAAGACACACAGGGAGAATGCCAGCGACCACAGAGGTGCAGATTGGAGAGATGCATCTACAAGCCAAAGAACACCAAAGGTTGACAGCCACCACTGGAAGCAGTGAAGAAGCAGAGAAGAATTCCACCCAGCATCTCAGAGGGCACAGAGCCCAGGTGACACCTTGATTCCAGACTTCTGGCCTCCAGAACTATAAGGGAATACAGTACATTTAAATCACTATATTATCCTTTATAATATCAGTTGCATTATTATATTGGTTAAGAAAATAATTTATAGTGCTTACTAAATAACTAATAAACACATAATAATAGTTAACTCTCAATTATGGTACTTTGTGTTAATTTTTAAGGCAGCCCTAGGAAACGAATACACCTGCTATAAATACTGCTGTCATGGCCAACTGACATGACTTCACTGAATGCAGAGTTAAAAGGGCTGTCCACAAACAATTCTCATGAGCCAGTATAAGCTGTACCACTGAACAGCTGATTTCGGGCTCATCTAAGCCATAGAGAGTTCCAAGTGTGTTCAGAGAAGAATTTGACATAGGTTCAACCAAGAACTTTCAGTATAGAAGTATCATCAGTGGACATTGTCTTATGTGGTATGCACTTTTAAAATCTCCATGTTGGGTTCAAGATGTACATTAACCTATTTCAATTCTGGAGAAGCAAGTAAGAACATGAATGTGAAACTACCTGATAACCATTCAGGTAGCAATGACAACATGAGGATATATAGGTCAAGTTACCCACTTGAGACTAGTTCCTGTGTAATTCTCATTTTTTTTCTTTTTGGGTTTATTTGAGGGGGTTGTTTTTAATTTTTGTTTCTTTCCTATGTTATTCTGACTGTTTCAGTTAGGAGTTTTAAAACTGCTTAGCGCTGATATATCCTGGATCAAGACACACACACACACACACACACACACACAGAGTGATTGATAATGGACACATAGGGGAGTGTCAGGCAGTTGTCACCAAAACGTACTCATCAACTTATCAGTGAATTTGACAGAGGAGATGACGTTCACTCAGTGATACTATGTGTGACAGAATTAAAAGATTAAGAAGAAAATGAGAATCACTTTACAGTCATTTCTGGCTTTTCTGTCAAGATTAAAACTGCTGAGATTTACGGAACCTCCTTCCAAGGTCAAGGTCCAGAGGAGGAGCTGCGGGCTGTGGGAGCTGGAACAGGACCAATGATGAGCACTTCAGATGCAAAGACAGAATGGCTTCGTATAGACCGCATTCCTGGATGCCATTTCCTCATGTAGCTTCCTGGTTCCAGCAAGATGATAAGCAGGACTTCCCTGGTGGCGCAGTGGTTAAGAATCTGCCTGCCATTGCAGGGGACACGGGTTCGAGCCCTGGTCTGGGAGGATCCCATATGCCGTGGAGCAGCTGGGCCCGCGTGCCACAACTACGGAGCCTGCGCTCTAGAGCCCATGAGACACAGCTACTGGGCCTGTGTGCTGCAACTGCTGAAGCCCGTGTGCCTGGAGCCTGTGCTCTGCAACAAGAGAAGCCACCACAACAAGGAGCCTGCGCACCACAATGAAGAAAGCCTGTGCACAGCAACGAAGACCCAACACAGCCAAAAATAAATTAAAAAAAAAAACAAAACGATGATAAGCAAATAGTAGAGAACCTTTCGACTTCACATTTGGCTAAGCCCCTCCTCTTTGTGGAACATATTAGATCTACCTTGATGTTTTTAAAAAAATACCCATCCCCAGCTAACTGTTTCCTGGAAAGAAATGAAGAAAAAAGAGAAGAAAAGAGAGAGAAAAAGAAAGAAAGGAAGAAAGAAAAAAAGGAAAGAAGAAAGGAAAGAAACGAGGGAGGAAGGAAAAAAAAATGGCTTGGCTTATAGAATAAGATCTCTCCTCCAGAGAGCTTAAAATAGGAATTACCAAAAAAAGCAACTTTTTGGCATGACAAAGACCATTGGTGGCAGTTGGAAAGAATATAAATTTGGAATCTACATCCGTTGAGTGTTAGTTCTTCTTCCTTACCAGTGTCTTTCAAATAACTTTCAAAATAAAATCTTATTTTGGCAAAAGAAAAAAAAAAAAAGAATCTCACTACCACCTTGCCATACACATAATCATTAAAATCTTTATTAAGTGCTGTGTTTCTCTTCAGAATAAGTTGCCAGACTAAAGGAATTATACAGACACAGCGCCACAGTTCTTGAAGCTAACAAACTCAAGTTTCCTTCTTAGGAAAGGATAAGGAGAGCTCATCATATTTACCCATTGGGCTGCTTCCCTTCTCGCTTTAAACCCTTAAACAGTTTTTCAGGGTAATGTCCACTCCTTCAAGAGGAATCCCAGAGCCTTTGGGAGCAGCGTCCAGCACACACACTTACTCTCCCATCTGTAATCTTCCACTTCCTGTTTCCCATCCTCCTCCCTCCAGCCGTATGGGATGCTATGCTGTTTCTTTCTTTCTTTCTTTTTTTTAATATTTATTTGTTTATTTGGCTGTGTCGAGCCTTAGTTGCAGCACAGGGGATCTTCGCTGCGGCACGCAGGCTCTCTGGTTGTGGCATGCGGGCTCTAGAGCGCACAGGCTTAGTTTCCCCGCGCCATGTGGGATCTTAGTTCCGGATCAAGGATCGAACCCGTGTCCCCTGCATTGGAAGGCGGATTCTTAACTACTGGATCACCAGGGAAGTGCCACTATGCTGCTTCTTGAAGGCGCTCTGTTCCTGCACCTGTCTCCTTGGTCCAGAGCACTCCCCCTCCCTGGACTGCTCTCCCCACCCCACTCATTACCTACCCACCCTCCAAGTCAGTCCAGAACCCTTGCCTTTTCTGCCAGGACTTCCCCTGCCCCTCAGTCCTTCTCTACCACATTATACTTGGTCATTACCTCTACTATACCATTTATCAATTTTGATTATAATCATTTATATTTCTCCCTTCCAGGAGAGATAAGCCTCTTAAACGCAGAGACAATTTTGTTTTTCTCTTTGTCTCCCCAGGGCTTGGCACATAGTAGATGTTTAAATACTACTGAATGAAAACCAGTAATTTATAAAGTGCTTGGCTATTTACAAAATGTTTTTCAAGTGCATTATTTCTATTACTATTCTAGAAGTGGCTCCATTTTTACCTGTTATTAGCCGTTATCATCAGCCCAATTATTTTGCAAATGAGGACACTAAGGTTCACAGAGGGTAAGGAACTTGGCTTAAGATATTCAGCTGTTATATGGTCAGGCTGGGCTACAAAGCTTGAATCTACTGACCAGAAAGCAGAGAGACAGGTACAGGAAGAATAGAAACCTCAGCAGACTATCAAGTTCATCAGATCTTTTTTACTGAACAGTATGACAAGGGAGCTAGGAGGCTGGGTATTTAAGACTCACTAGTTTTAAGATTTTAACCATGCTGGACCTCAGTTTTCTCCTCTATAAAATGACAGGATTGTACTATATAAGTAATTCTCAATTATCTTATATTTCATGTCCACTAATCTTTCTAATCCAGAGATTCCCAAGCTTTCCCGGTTCCTGGTGCCCCCGGGCCAAAAGAAATACCTGAACAATTCTCTTTATTAAGTAATGTGGTCTAAACAACTTAGTAGTAGTTGGCGTGGTATCCAACCATTGTCTGTGCCCCTCAAAAACTTAAAATAACCCACAGTGCCTCTGTAAGTTTGCTTGTCACACTAGGGTGGTTCAGCACACAATTTAAGAATCACAGTTTTAATCAAAGAAACTCAGCTCTACTCTGATAGAAATAAAAAGTCTCTTTTTTAGAGAAAAATGCTTATATCATAGTTATTTACACAAGTTTTAAACACATGATCATTATAATGGCATTATTGAAGGTATATTTTAACACCAGAGTTTTAAAACACAGATAATTCTGTTAATCTGAAACATAGCAAAATGTTGCTGGGAATATGGTTTACTGATATCATCATCATAAAGCACAAAATAAATTCTGGTAAAATATTATTAGAATTATTGTAGCTCTGACTAACACATAAAAATAACCATTCTATTAGAAGTTAAATGATAGTAATACTATTGACATTCACTTTTACAGCTATCATTATAAACTTCAAAGATAAAAAAATAAATCCATCACCAGGAAACATATAATGATTATTGAACCTTATTGTTGAGAAGCCTGTAGTTGCATTTTGCTGAATAGCATCTCAGTTCTTGGAATAAAGTTTTAAACAGCAACTGGAAGAACAGCTTTAAGTTAAAAATGTTTTATTTTTAGAGTTGTCATGGTGTAGAAGTTATTCTCACATAGCTAAGTTGCTGGAAAGAGTCCAAGTTTTGTGAAAGTTTTTCATTAAGTGTTTCATGTTGTCCCTGCTTTACACCCAAACAATTGCAAACTCTTCATAAGCTGTTGTAATACTGGTTTAGCTGATAAATTAAGAAAATCCCCCTTCTTTGAAATCCTAAGCCACAAAACATGTGTTACATTGCTAATAAGGAGGAGTGGACAGAGATGGGCCACCCAAAGGTTCTCCTATTCCTGCATGATCTGCAAGGAGAAAACAGCAATTTAATTGTAATTCTTGCTTATCCGGGTAAACAGTTACCACCAATACAAGGTACCCAACTGCACAGAGATGGAGCCTAGAGCAGCAGGAGGTGGTACATAAAAACACAGGTACTCCAGGAAACTGGGGGAGGGGCAGGACAATAATTAATAGCTGTCAGGTGTGGTTTGCAGGATGTAGGATGTGGCTGGTGGGCTAGAGGAAGAGAATTAGAAGAAATGATGCTCATCCAAGGTTTTTTTTTTTTTTTTTTTTTTGCGGTACGCGGGCCTCTCACTGTTGTGGCTTCTCCCGTTGTGGAGCACAGGCTCTGGACGCGCAGGCTCAGCGGCCATGGCTCACGGTAGCCGCTCCGCGGCATGTGGGATCTTCCCGGACCAGGGCACGGACCCGTGTCCCCTGCATTGGCAGGCGGGCTCTCAACCACTGCGCCACCAGGGAAGCCCTAGCTTTAATTTTTAAATAGTTTTAATTAATTTTGATTTTACTTTAATTAATTTTTAAAAGCTTTAATTTTAAAAAAAGCTTTTAGTTTCTTATTGTGGAGATATATATGTATATATATAACAAAATATACCATTTTAACCATTCTTAAGTGTAGAATTCAGTGGCATTAAGTACATTCACATTGTTGTACACTCATTACCACCATCCATCTCCAGAGTGTTTTCATCTTCCCAAACTGAAACTCTGCACCCATTAAACAACCCTCTGTTACCCTCTCCACTCCCACCCCAGCCCCTTGCAACCACCACTGTACTGTCTGCCTCTGTGAATTTGACTATTCTAAGTACCTCATGTAAGTGTAATTGTACAATATTTGTCCTTTTGTGTCAGACTTCTTCATTTAGCATAATGTCGAGGTTCACCCATATTATAGACATGTCAGAATTTCCTTACTTTCTAAGGCTAAATAATATTCCACTGCATGCATATATCACATTTTATTTGTCCATTCATCTGTCACTGGACGCTTGGGTGCTTCCACCTTTAGGTTATTGGGAATAACGCCGCTATGAACATGGATTTACAAATATCTGTTTAAGTCCCTGCTTTCAGTTCCTTTGGGTAAATATCCAGAAGTGGAATTGTTGGCTCATACGGTAATTCTACGTTTCTTTTTTCTTTGTCTTTTCTTTTTTCTTTTTTTTTCAGGAACTGCTGTATCATTTTCCACAATAGCTGCACCATTTTACATCTGTAGCAGCAATGCATGTGTTCTAATTTCACCACATCCTTGCCAACACTTGTTATTTTCTGGGTTTTGTTTGTTTTAATAATAGCTATCCCAATGGGTATAAAGTGTTGTCTCATTATGATTTTGACTTGCGTTTCCCTAAGAGCTACTGATGCTAAGCATCTTTTCATGTGCTTCTTGGCCAGTTGCATACCTTCTTTGGAGAAATAGCTATTCAAGTTCTTTACCTATTTTATTTTATTTATTTATTTATTTATGTTTGGCTGCGTTGGGTCTTCGTTGCTACGCACGGGACTTCTCTAGTCGCGGAGAGCAGGGGCTGCTCTTCATTTCGGTGCATGGGCTTCTCATTGTGGTGGCCTCTCCCGCTGCGGAGCACAGGCTGTAAGCACATGGGCTTCAGTAGTTGTGGCACGCAGGCTCAGTAGCTGTGGCTCACGGGCTTAGTTGCTCCACGGCATGTGGGATCTTTCCGGACCAGGGCTCGAACCTGTGTCCCCTGCATTGGCAGTCAGATTCCCAACTACTGCACCACCAGGGAAGCCCCTTTACCCATTTTTGAATTGTTTTTGTTGTTGTTACAGTCATTGAGTTGTAGGAGTTCTTTAAGTATTCTGGATATTAATCTCTTATCAGATATATGATTCACAAATAATTTCTCCCATTCCATGGGTTCCCTTTTCACTGTTGATAGTGTCCTTTGATGCACAAAAGTTTTTGATTTTGATGAAATCCAATTTACCTATTTTTGTTTTGTTACCTGTGCTTTTGGTGTCAGAAAATTTTTAGTTTTTAATTTAAAAACATCATGTCTCCTGCCTCATAGTTACCACTGGACCAGGTCTTTTTTTGCTAGGATTCTGTCGGAGGTAAATGCATTTTGAAGTAGAGAACATGGATAATTGCACACTTGGAATGGAAAACTAAGGTAATTATGTTCCAGATGCAAACAGAGAGGGTTCACCAATCCATCCTGGAAGTCTTTTGTCAGAATTGCCTAAATAGTGCAGGGGTGGAGTTTAGGACACAAGGCCTTTGGGGACCAAGCAGACAAGGCGTGGAGATGAGCTGGAGATAAGATAGAATGAAATAAGAATATGAAGAAGCCCTTTGTTTAGAAGGTTGGGAAGGGGGCAGCTTCACTTTGCTGAGGGATACAAGGTGTTAATCACACTCTGGTGGAAGACCCCTGCTTATTCTAACACAGAGAGAAGGGTTTGGCCTCTTCCCCAAATTCAGTTGTATTAAGGTGTGAACCCTCAGTGATATTGTAGGCTCATTTTAGACTATAGGACAATGGATTGCCATTACTCATTTCAACCTGCTCTCCTAAGAAATTCAAACTTACATTCAACTTGGTTTACCCTTTGCTTTCTAGAAGAAGTTGCTCTGGGTGTGAAAGTTCAAGGCAAAAGTTCATACCTTCCTACCAACTCAGGAGATCCGACAGAAGTCTTGCCCTCTGAGGGGCCCAGTCCAGAGCAAGGCCTAGTCCTTGGGCTGAATCAGCTGAATATCCTCCTGGATATATCCTTTCCCTTCCTCAAGACATTGACTCCGAATAGACACTCAAAGCTAGATCTCCCCTCAGGGTCTGTCTGGTCCCTTCACTGCTTATCCTCCGGTTACTTCTGCTGAGACCAGACTACCCCATCCCTCTGCTGACTCTGGAGAATTGAAAGCTACTCCCATGGTACATAGACTTCTTGCTACTTCACAAACACACAGCCTCACCTGGGACAGGATGCAGCAGGAAAGTTAACGGTGGTCATTGCTTGCCTCTTAGGGTCTCTAGACAGTTTGATCATTGCCTTCCAGGACTTTATTACCTTGCAGTCTCCTGGGCCAATCAGAAATATTTCCCCTGACAGGGTAATCAGCCCGGCGTGACCTACTTACTAGTTAAGTCTCCAACCTGATCAAAGGGCCTTCTGCTCAGACACCTCCTGCTCATTATTTAGAGCACAGACCTGTGTCCACTCGAGAAAGCCTGGAACCAGGAGAAAGGTGACTTCACGATCAGAGGACGCCACACTCCGTGTGATCAGCAGGTAGCAGTGATCCTGCCACATGGGCTGAAGTAGTGGCAATGGGGACACTTTGGGGATGGGGGGAGGGCCTTGGTATGAAAAGCATTTATCAGGGTGTTTAAGTGATAACAGGGAAAACTTGTAATGGGAAACTACTAAAATCAATTTATTGTAGAGCATCTGTGACTATGATTTCTCTTGGAGGACTTGGGGCCAGCCTAGTGAAACATCCAGATTTCTGGTTGGAAGATGCCACCAAATTTCCATAAATTATCCATGCACATCTTTTAGAAAGTGTTCAAAGCAAAATCTCTGACCTCCTGTCTTCTCCTGACCCCAATGTCCTGATACCATGTCTTTCCTGCCTGTATCTCTCTGATAGTTTGCCCAGAAAAACTCAATTCGTGTCCCAGTTCTATTTTAATCAGAGTCAAACCCTCTGGAGGGAAGGCAATAACTGAGCAGCTATTAGAAGTGGGGAATAGTATGAGGTTAGCCTGTTGTTGTAATGAAAAGCAAACAAGCAACAAAAGATAAAAAATAATGACATTACCTGCAAGGGCATTCACCAGGAACTTTACCTGCTACTTACAGTATTTTTAGAAGGAAAAAAGAAATAAATATGGTGCTAGAAAACCTCAGATATTTAAGTGATTTTTGCCAAAGTCACACTGTCAAAAACAAATTAAGCAGTTTGATATTAGATATTTTTTGGAAGAACGTGGAGAATGAACAAACCAGCAAAGAAAGAAATTGTTCATGGAAATTAAGTCTCCTGACTTCCAGATCAGATTCAGCTAAAAATACTCTTACTTTTATATATGCCTCATCTTCATGTCACAATCTTGATGCACCTGGAGTTTGCACACACTAATTGCTGTACCATGCTGTATGCAGGTGTATGATTCATTCATCTTTGAAAATCTTATTTACTTTTTCAAGTCAATTAGTTTCTCTGAAACATCGTGTTGCTGCCTAATAGTCAACAGTTCAGCATCATTTTTTTTTTTTCTGCTTCAAGAAATAGCAGAGAAAATGACAGTAGCAGTTTAAGGTGGGTTTTATTTCTCCATATGTAAATATATATATTGTTTGATCAAAAAATGTATTAGTATTCAGGTGAAGATTATAGTGATCTTTTTGAACATCTGTTTTATCTTGACTAGTTTTAAATTCAGGAGCAGCAATTTCATCGCAATTCAACTTGTTTCTGTTTTATTATATCATACTACGCTAATCTTAAAGGCCCCTAATAGCTTTCATTCAATTTAGACCAGAATATCACAAATCTCTAGACTGAGTAGTATAATGCCCACTATTCAAATAAAAGCAAGTTATTGTAACATAATGACACCTCCAAATGCTAAAAGCAGACCCATGGATATTAAGTTGAGGTAGAGAGACCAGTATTCCTACTTATTATTTTAGGGCAGAAATATCCCAGTTACACTGATTGCAAAGTAAAATGGAAACCATATGGTGGAGAGGGACTTGGGAACCACACAGACTGGATTATAATTCCAGCCCTTACACATAGAAACTGCATGACTTTGGGTAGATTATGAACTCCCCCAGAATTTGAATTTCCTCACCTGCAAAATGGCGATAAACATCTACACATTATGATTGATGTGGCATAAAAGAAAACTAACACAAATGCCATGGGCAGTGCCTGGTCCTTAGAGCAGGTGGCATTCAACAAAGATTAGTCCCCTTCCCACCGTTTCTTTGCCTGCACTACAACATTGGAAATATACAGCTATAAAAAGTTGTCTTGGAAGAGACTGAATTGGAAACTTGTGTTATGAAAAACAGGATTGCAAGGGTGTCAATTCTGAGGCATGAGGATTTGTGAGCATATACTTGGAGCTTTATGCCTGCAAGATACTTGTAGAGCTTTTATAGCTTTAAGAGAACAGTCTGGATGCCATCTTCTTCCTCTGCCATAGAACTTCCTTTCCTTTTCTGAGATTTGTGGACAGTACCTTGTACACCTCTAAAATAATGCAATTCTTTCCCTATTATCTGGACTATTCTAATAGTTACAAAACAGTATTTCACCAGCAGAGGCTACTACAGTTTATATAAAGGTTACAAACTGAAACTTCCTCTAAGATTATGCAATGAATTTCGGGGGGGAAAGGGAGGAAATACTTTAAGTTTAAAATTTTATAAAATAAAAAATGATTACTTGTTGCATATGTCTATCATACTATGTTATATTTATATACATTTGTTTCCTATTTTATTTATTTATTTTTAAATATTTATTTATTTATTTGGGTGCACTGGGTCTTAGTTGTGGCATGCGGGATCTTCGTTGCCTTGTGCAGAATCTTCATTGTGGCATCTTCGTTGCGGCACGTGGGATCTTTTAGTTGCGGCATGCAGGTTCTCAGTTGCAGTATGTGGGATCTAGTTCCCTGACCAGGTATCGAACCCGGACCCCCTACATTGGGAGCGCGGAGTCTTAGCCACAGGACCACCAGGGAAGTCCCCTGTTTCCTATTTTAGTGTGTAAGTTCCTTGAGGGCAGAGGCTGTCATAAGTGCATGTCATAAGTATGTCATAAGTGTGTCATAAGTGTCATGGTGCCTTGCTAAGCACAGAGTACACAGTAGGTGCTCAATAAACACTTTTAAAAATGTACTAAGAATAAATCTTGGTAGACATAAAAATACATGAGTACAATCTATTGACATGGCCAGGCCCACAAAATTCAATTTCCAGCTGTCAAAATCTTCCCCGTCTTTCAAGGCCCAGCCCAGAAGCAAAGGAACTTCTTCCCAGACTCTTCCCTAATCCTTCCACAACACCGAGAGGTAATATTCCTCACTTTTGCATTCTCATAGCGCTTCATACCTCTTCTTTTTGAACACCTGCCACTTTATGCCTCGTGTTATAATCTGTTCAATGACTTAGGTATAAATTATTATTAACTCCTGACTATCCATTATTGCATCATCCTCAAATGCCTCAGAATCCTCACCAAATGCATGTCGAATTCACCCTTTATTCAGCAGCTAACCTCTGAAATCCTAAAGTTAAAAAACAAAGTTTTAAAGTAGCTTCAGAACCCTTTTGGAAATACATATATTCATAACAAGATGAATATAGGAAAATACTGAACTTCATGTAATAGAAGGATACTACCTGGATTTGCATCTGGGCTCCATCATTTATTTGCTGCTGGATCATGGTCAAGTTACGTAGCCTCTCTGTGCCTCAGTTCCTTCATCTGTAAAATGGGGATGATAATAATACCTAACACTTATGGTTGGAGACAGTATAGGCAGAGGTCTTTGAGGAGAGCTTGTCACATAGTGAGCGCTCAGTCATTGTCATCTACTATTTAATCATCACCATCATCGTCATCATCACCATCATCGACTCAGAGAAAGATTCCTACTTTATATTCAGCTTCTCAAAAGAATACCAGATATTGGTGATGTGAAAGGAAGTGACATTGATACGATGTTTTAAAATTCTATTGTGGTAAGAACACTTAACATGAGATGTACCCTCTTAACAGATTTTTAAGTTCACAGTACAGTATTGTCGTCTATAGCACAATGATATACAGTAGATTTCTAGAACTTACATCATTTTGCATAACTGAAACAGTGCCTGTTGATTAGCTGTTGCTCATTTCCCCGTCCCTGCAGCCCCTGGCAACTACCATTCTGCTCTCTGCTTGTGTGAGTCTAACTGTTTAAAATACCTCAAATAAGTGGATCATGTAGTATTTGTCTTTCTGTAACTGGCTTATTTCCCTTAGCATAATGTCTTCAAGGTTCATCCATGTTGTCACATATTACAGGCTTTCCCTGTTTTTAAAGGCTAGAGGTATATCCATTATATGGATGTAGCATATTTTTCTTTATCCATTCATCTGTTGATAGGTATAACAGGTATTTATGTTGTTTCCAAATCTTGACCATTGTGGATAGTGCTGTAAGGAACATGGTAGGGTCAATATGTTGTCAAGATCCTGATTTAAATTCTTTTGGATAAATACTCAGAGGTGGGATTGCTGAATCACATGGGAGCTCTGTTTTTAATTTTTTGAGGAACTTCCATACTGTTTTCCATAGTGGCTGCACCATTTTGCATTCCCTCCAACTTTGTACAAGGGTTCCAGTTTCTCCACACCCTCACCAACACTTGCTATCTTTTCCTTTTTTAATAGTAGCCATCTTAACAGGCGTGAGGTGATGTCTCACTGTGGTTTTGACTTGCATTTCCCTGATAATTAGTGTGTTAAACATCTTTTCCTATACCTGTTGGCCATGTGTATGTCCTTTTTGGAGAAATGTCTATTCTGGTCTTTGCCCATTTTTGACCAGATTATCTGTTTTTTGCTATTGCATTGTATGTGTTCCTTATATATTTTGGAAATTAACCACTCTCTGATATATGGATTGCAGATATCTTCTCTGTGTTGTAGGGTGCCTTCTCACTCAGTTTTTATTTTCTGTGCTTGGCAGAACCTTTTAACCTGACGTAGTCCCATTTATTTATTTTTGCTTTTGTTGCCTATGCTTTTGGTGTGATATCCAAGAAATCACTGCCAAGACCAATGTTCTGAAGATTGTCCCCTATGTCTTCTTCTAGGAGTTTTACAGTTTCAGGTCTTACATTTAAGTCTTTTATCCACTTTGAGTTGATTTTTGAATATCGTGTAACACATGGGTCCGGCTTCTGATATGTATTTTTACATTGATAAATTGGTGCTTTACTTTGCCATTCAGTTTCTGCAGTCCCCACTTCAACCTCACAGTCCACCTTTTTTTTGTCTTCTAAAATTCCTTCTCTTCTTGTAAGGTTCATCTTTGCCTGGACAAGGCCCAGTTCCCTCTGCTTTGCCGCATTGCTTACTGACCCAGATCTGCACCGCTCCCGATGCCCTCCTGCCCTGCCTGCAGCCAGCACTGAGTCAACAAGCAAAATCTCACATGTAATATTCTGAGATTCAACCCTCAGGTAATAATTCTCCTGCATTTAGTCCTACATATCCTTTGGTTCACAGAGACATTGAGTCTAGTGCCTTGAAATGGCTGACCTAAATAATATCCCTAGATTTTTGAAGATAATATAAAGTTTATTTTAGTAACAACCGTGAGTCATCACAGAAGCTAATGAACTTGGGAATTCTATATAAAATCATCCACGCATATAAAGCCTATTTTCCAAGGTTCCTTTTTCTCAGTTCAAGGCCACAAAAATTGGAATGTGATAGAACTTGACTCCTACATTTGCCATATGTCTAAATAATATGAGTTATAAATGAAGCCAGCAAAGTGTTAAATAAAACGTGCTCTGTTCTCCTACCTTGACAAATATACCACAGTAATGACCTATAAAGGCCAAGGTTGAAGTTAGAATTCTCAGACTCCTTGGTGGTCTGTACAGGAATGTGGTAGCAGAGGGAAAGCTGGCCCCAACCCTGGGCCAATCGCCTTCCCCTTCACCCGAGCCCTGTTCTCACATGAGGGGCCTTGCATCCCCTGTGTGGACTTCCTAAGCCCCATTCAAGCTCCATCCACACATCCTCACCCCATTCAGACAGCAGCACTTTGGGTACCGTTTGGCTAAGCAGCCTGCCTTTGAAGATAGAAGAAACCATGCAGGCTCACAGCCATTTGAGGAAGGTCCTCAGTATGCAGTCTGTTCCAGAAGAGAGGGCACAAGCTCTGGGTGGGAAGCGGTGCAGTGTGGGGAAGGCCGGAGAGGCACATTCTAAAGCACAAGGTCTAGGCAGGGGCCTTCTTGCCCAAATCAACTGCTCAGTCAACAGTGGTGCATCATGGGCTCTCAGCCCTTTCATTTCAGTCTCAGCCACAGTGAACCGCTCCGTGGAAGCACAGACTTTCCTTGTGCTGTCAGCATCTTACCTCAAGCTCAAGCTCAAGCCAGACTTTCTGCCCCAAGGTCATCTCCAACACACACAAATGCAGCCCGGAAATACCAGGAAGTTCACAGCCTAGGAGGAAACCTCAACTAGTCCAGGTCAGAAGCAGGTGGGCAAAGCTTCCCATTTTTTTCAGGCAGACAATTCTGAACAGCTTTCCCTGAGCTTCTTTTGAGATCCCGGTGGAAACAAGCCCACCGCTCACAGCAGCAACCTCAGCAGCCCACCCTGGTCTCAGCTTTTCCTCCTTCCCTGTCTCACTCTCTTGCTTCCTGGTATCACCACCCAAATAAACCACCCACAGCCCTCAGGCTCTGCTTTGGGGGTACTCAGAGGAATAAAGGGACAAATCCAGAAAACAGAAGGACCAGCGCCTTCCAAGAACAATCACATCATCGACACAATCTCACTGGTGACCTTTACCAACGATCATGTAAGCACGTTTTCTAAGGGGAAAGTGTCCTCGACATTTATATTACAACCTAAACTCTTACTAAAGAGGTCTTTTGTTTGGTTTTATTTTTCTTGGAGGGGGCGGTCCCTTTGCTCTTTCCTCTACCTCAGTGTCTAAATTCCTCATGTGACGCCTCACTTTCCTGGTTAAAATTTCCCTGAATTGACTGTGGCCTGTTGGGAGACAGGATGGAAGGAGTTGCTTATGGAAAATGAACAAGAAGGGGGAGCAGACCAAAGGCGAAAAGCTGCGACTAATTTTGACATCAAAGATGCCAATGAGGGGCTTCCCTGGTGACGCAGTGGTTGAGAGTCCGCCTGCCGATGCAGGGGATGCGGGTTCGTGCCCCGGTCTGGGAGGATCCCACATGCCGCGGAGCGGCTGGGCCCGTGACCCATGGCCGCTGAGCCTGCGTGTCCGCAGCCTGGACTCTGCAACGGGAGAGGCCACAACAGTGAGAGGCCCGCGTACCGCAAAAAAAAAAAAAAAAAAAAAAAAAAAAAAAGATGCCAATGAACATGACAAAGTGCAAACAGCACTTTTTACAGCTGACCATCATGCTGAAGACTGTGGACTCCAGATTTTCCTGGACAGTCCTACTTCAAATTTTTGACATGAGATTTGGAAACACATTCCTCTTGTCAGACCATTGTCCAGATTTAAGCTTCAGAAAATAGGGTCCCAGACCATCCACGGCCGTGGCCAGGCGAGGGGCTGCTTGCTGTCGCCTGGGTACCTTGTGAATCCAGGGCCTCCTATGGGGCACATAGCATCCAGGTCCTGGGTGCCCATGAGAAGGGGCTCTTTGACAAGGCCAGTCAACACCTCTTCTTGCACAGCCTGGCCCGGTTAGGTGTGCGCCACTGCAGAAAGCCCCTCTGGGCCGGGTTATTACCAGCCTCTAGAACCACCTTATTCTGCACCAGCTTTTATTAATGGCTCTGAGTGGAGACCCCTTTGCCCAGACTTTGGCCCCTGTGGGAGGGAGCCTGCTACCTGGGGCTGGCTTGCCTTGACTCTTTGACAGCTTACTTCTGTTTAATTTCCGGCAATTTTTTGAGTTGGAGCAGGCAGAGGATTAAAAGAGAAAAGCAAATTAAAAAAAAGAAAAAGCAAAAGAAAATAGGGTCACCATGCAATAGGAGGCCTAGTTAGGGTCATGGGGCTCTTCTTCCTCACAACCTGATTCTGCCCTGAGGCCTTCAGCCACTCCTGACCTGAAGGTGAACCTGATCACCTCCTATTTCCACCCACATTTCAAAACCAAAAATGGGGTGGGTGGCAGAGAGAAGATCAACCTGGGAAACCAGTCGTCTTAGAGCTGGAAGCAACCTTTGACTAATCCCTCACTTAAAACATGAGATTCTGTCATCGGATTATAGTCTAAGGTAATGTATTGGAGTTTTCTATAGATTTGGAAAAAAGAATCCTAAAACCTGAAATGGTTGCACATTGCTATTTAATAACGTTTTCTACAAGCAAGGGGCTATTTTGTACAGACTGGTGTGGAGGGATCCTGCAAGGTGTAACCGGAGGGAATTGATTTCATTACCTGTGCTGCCCCCTAGTGGTGGAGATAAAAAGGCACACCCAAGGACAGGACACAGGCATTAGGGCCTCCAGGAAACAGACATTTACAGACATGAGAATAGACAATTACCCATCATTAGAAACAATGCCACAATAACCTAGGTTTTGTCCTCCTCTTCAGAAATTAGAATAGCATCCATATGATTATGAATAAACATCTTTTATGTACAAGCACTGGAAAACCACATTTTAACCTTCAACACAAGACCATGGAAAGATGTTTTAAATATTCCAAGTATTATTCAGCAAACATTTATCGAAATGAGCCACGAGCCTGGCACTGTTCTAGGCTCTTGGGATAAAAGGTGAATAATACAGAGCCTTTGACTAAAAGAACTCACAGTTCTTGCCCCGGAATGAACAATCAACAAATCATTACACAGTGTGATGTGCACGATAATAGACAGTATAATGATATTTTTCATATTTTCCATCTAAACAATAGCAATTCAACAAAGTGAAAATGGAGGAGTACAGGGATATTCTCTTCCCTCTCCTAATATCTGAAACAAACCTTGCATATCTGCCGCTCCAGGCTCCTCTTTTAAGATGCAAACACCCAAGAAGGCTGATGTCCTTGTCAAAGCCTGAAGTCAGCCTGAGGTCACAAGATGCAATTTTCAACAGATAATTTTCCTCATCTTCCATAAACTTTTAAATGTAGTCTTTGAAGACAAAACAAAACAAGAAACCACCACCAAAAAAAAAAAAAACCCACTTGCCTACTAGTCACATTTTAAAAAACACCTATTAACTTTACCACTTTATTATTTTTCCAGTATCAGTGTAGAAGCAACAAATTGTCTTTTTACAATAATATTATTAACAGCATCAAACACGAGAGATATCAGAGAAGAAAAGCTAACTTGCTAGATATAGGATTGCCAGAACAAAACAATGGAAAGGGAAAACTTTTAAAACAGGCCAAATTACAAATTAAATAGAAAATAGTTGGAAGTATGGTAATGAAGCAAACAGAAAAAACTTAGCAAGCAGTATTGGGAAAAGAAAATAGTGTCCAGAGTTCTGGGTGTCTTTGTCATCAAAATGAAAGATGGAAAAGAGGCAATATGCATTGATCCAACTGTGTTAACAAATTTCAGTAAAAAGCAAATTGAGGGACTTCCCTGGTGGCGCAGCTGTTAAGAAACCACCAGCCAATTCAGGGGACATGGGTTCGAGCCCTGGTCTGGGAGGATCCCACATGCCCAGGAACAAATAAGCCTGTGCGCCACAACTACTGAGTCTGCGTCTAGAGCCCACGTGCCTAGAGCCCAAGCTCTGCAACAGGAGAAGCCACCGCAATGAGGAGCCCGCGCACCTCAACGAAGAGTAGCCCCACTCGCCACAACTAGAGAAAGCCCACGCGCAGCAATGAGGACCCAATGCAGACATAAATAAATAATTAATTTTTTTTAAGTAAAAAAAAAAAAAAAAGTAAATTGAAATATATTCATCCTCAGTAGGTAAACAAAAGGAATAATGCTTTAGATTTGGGCAAATTTGGTTAAAAAGATGGAAGCAATTTTGAACCATTTAAAAAGAAAGAATCAGGCCAAAATTTAGGATTAATTTAATTGGGATTTAATTAGTAATTTAGGGGGAAATGTTACCTAAACAAGTGATGACCAAGGAATGACAGACACATTCTAAAATATCAAAAGCTAACAATGTCTTCATGTCGGTGTCTCTGAGAAAGGACTAAAAATGATAGTTTTCACTTTTAAAGAAGGTTGAATGAAGTTGGATCACAGAATCTACCTCCCTCAATACCTAATGATATAAATAACCCCAAAAGAAACAGCATAATTGCCTTGGAGTAACCAACATGGAAAAGGGTATAATGCCAGGCTATAAACTTCAGAAGGAGATGTTGGTTAATGATAGAGAAAAAAATTTTTGACAAGGCTCTGCCAGGTATCAAACCTACTCTCATCAACAAAATGAGTCCAGAGCCATTGGACAGCACAGGTGCAGAGTCTAGGACCACAAAACCATAAGGACTTCCAAGAATGTTCACTGTTGTCTCAAAATGAAAAAAAAAAAAAAAAATGAAAATTAATAAAAATTTCATTGCTGTATTATTAAAATCCCTTCAAATATTTTTATAGGAAAATTATATGTAATGTGAAATATGTGATCCTTTTAACATGTTTGATACAGTAAAAAACAAGAGTGTCTCCAAAATCGAAGACCTGCCATAATTTCTAAGAGGCCCTGCTACTATTTTCTGTATTGAGAAGAAGGGAACTGAGGGAATAGCTTTTTCTAGTCATGGAGTGAAAAAAAATTGTTCTAAAGGTCAGCATTGACTTCACTTTTGCTTCAGTTATTTTTTTCTGTTAAATTCAAACAAAATATGACAACTCAAAAAAATTTTTTTAAATCTTGCTGGATAGGCTCCACAGGAGAGTGGAAATGACAGAAAATTAAAAACTTAAGAACAGTGACTAGAAATTACTCAACCTGAAAAACAGAGAGAAAATATTTTGGGGAAAAAAAAAAATGAACAGAGCCTCAGGGACCTGTGGAACAATAGCAAAAGTTATACTACTTGTGTCATTGGAGTCCCAGAAGGAGAGAGAAAGAATGGGGAACTGAAAAAAACATTTGAAGAAATAATGACTGAAAGATGTAAACCTGTTGATTCACAGAACTGAATGAAATCCAAATCAAAGAAATCCATGCCAAGACACATTGTAATCAAACATCTGAAAACTATAGACAAAGAAAAAGATCTAAATGCAATCAGAGAAAAATGACACATTTCCTATGGGGAACGGCAATTCAAATAACAGCAGATTACTCATCTGAAACCGTGAACCATGGAGGTTGGCAGGAAGTGGCACAACATTTTTCAAGTAATAAAAGAAAGGAGGAGGTGATGTGAATTCTGTGTCCAGAGAAACCGTCCTCAGGAAGGAAAAAGAAATAGACATCCTCAGATGAAAGAAAACTAAGACAATGTGTCACCAGCAGACGTACCCTTAAAGAATGGTGAAATGCAGTTCTCCAGGTAGAAAATGATAACAGAAGAAGGCCTGGGATTTCAGAAAGAAAGAAAAAAAAAACAGCAAGGGAATGGGTAAAAATATGGGTAAATATAGTCAGCTATCCTTCTCATGAGTTTCTGAAATCATATTTGATGGTTGAAGCAAAAATTAAAACAGCATCTATTTGGTGCTCAATATATGTAAAAGAAACACTTAAAAGAATTATGTTCTAAAAGTAGGGGGTTAAAAGGACCTAAATGGAAGTAAGTTTTCAATACTTCACTTGCAGTTAAACATCAAAATCAATAGATTGTGATGTCATGTATGTATCTTGTAATACCTAGAGCAACCACAAAGAAAGGTATACAAAGCAATATGCTCAAAAAAAGTGCAAATTAAACAAGATGGAATCCTAAAAAAAAGAGGCCAGGCACCCCACAAAAAAACAAGAAAAGAGAAATAGGAAACAAACAGAAAACAAATAATAAAGTAGCAGACTTCAGCTCCAACATTTCAATAATTGCTTTAAAGGGAAACGGTCTACACATACTAATTAAAGGGCAGAGATTAGTAGAATAGATTTTTTTTTTAATTAATTAATTAATTAATTAAGTTTTGGCTGCGCTGGGTCTTCGTCGATGCGCGAGGGCTTTCTCCAGTTGCGGTGAGCGGGGGCCGTTCCTCATCACGGTGCGCAGGCCTCTCACTGTCGCGGCCTCTCCCGTTGCGGAGCACAGGCTCCGGACGCACAGGCTCAGTAGTTGTGGCTCACAGGCCCAGTTCCTCCACGGCATGTGGGATCCTCCCAGACCAGGGCACGAATCCGTGTCCCCCGCATTGGCAGGCAGATTCCCAACCACTGCGCCACCAGGGAAGCCCCAGAATAGATTTTTAAAAAGAAAAGAAAGTGTAACCCAACTACGTGCTGTCTACAAGAAACTCACTTCAAACACAATGACATAGGTAATTTGAAAGTAAAAGGATAAAAAAAGATTTGTCAAGCTAACATGAAAAATAGTGAAAGCAAGAGTAGTGGTATATTGATAACAGAAAAAAATTAAATGGACTTCCCTGGTGGTGCAGTGGTTAAGAACCCGCCTGCCAATGCTGGGGACACGGGTTCGAGCCCTGGTCTGGGAAGATCCCACATGCCACGGAGCAACTAAGCCCGTGCACCACAACCACTGAGCCTGTGCTCTAGAGCCCGCAGGCCACCACTACTGAGCCCACGAGCCACAACTACTGAAGCCCGCGTGCCTAGAGCCCGTGCTCCGCAACAAGAGAAGCCACCACAATGAGAAGCCTGCGCACCGCAACAAAGACTAGCCCCCACTTGCCGCAACGAGAGAAAAGCCCGCGCACAGCAATGAGGACCCAACGCAGCCAAAAATAAATAAATAAAATAAATTTATTAAAAAAAAAATTTAAAGAGGGTTATTATATAATGATTTTTAAAAATCCACCAAGAAGACAGAGACACTAAATGTGTATGTACCAAACAATAGAGCTTTAAAATTCAATTAAGTGTAAAACTTTTAATCAAAATTAGCATTATAGTGTTACCATTTACTCAGAATTACTTTAGTCTATCCACCCTTCCATCCTCTATCTTTCAGTCTTCCTGTTTATCCGTCTATGAGCCCAGAGGGTGAACGGCACGTATTTTCCTCTATTAACGATGGTGGTTTGTAGGCTGTGGGGTTGGGAATGGCTCTTTACCATCTTCTTCGTCCTTGCTATGATCGTTGATTTTTTATTAGATGAGCACTTTTTAGAAAAGTAAAGTCATAGAAATAAGCAACTAAATTAAAGTAAAATAATATATAAATTAATTTGTTCAGTGTTTAAACTTTTTATTGGCACTCTGTTAGATTCAAATTAGATTTTGGAATAGTATCTCACAGAAGGCAGATGTGCTCAACTTATGTTAACTCTGCCTTTGCCTGTGGTTTAATTTAAGCAATTTGCTTTTGTAAAGGGACACAGATCCAACCTATTTTAAATATATGTAAATGCTTATTTATTTAATTAAAATGAGATAGTGTCAAGTACTCATTTGAATAACGCAGAGCATCTTGATCTGTGTTCTGGGGGACCGTGTGTTATATGTGTGTGGAGATTACTGATGCTCTCAGCCATCAGGGAGGCCTCAGTTTGGCCTGGGGCCCTGGGCATTTATCTTAGGCCACAAGCATTGTTGTCCGTTAACCCCTATCTGCTATAGAAATGTTATTTTCTGTGCATGCTATGATTTAAAAAAAAGGAGCTGGGCGATTTATCACACCCTAATGCATAAGCCATGTTGGTCAATGAAGGTGAAGCTTCTTCTGAATTAACAAGAAACCTCACTAATATTTATGCCAATTTAAATATAATTAAACAGAGCAACTGATTATTAAGTAAAACAACCCATTTGAATTGCAGAATTGTAAGGTTGTAGGTTACATTTCACAGATCATAGCAATAATCTAAGTCTATCATTAAGACAAGAGCCAAGAACATCCAAGACATTATTAAAGAGGAAAGAGAAGAAATTTACCCTGCCCAACATCCGAACTTTTATGAAGCTACAGCAATTAAGACAGTGTGGTATTTCTACAAAGATAAACAAACTGACCAATGAAACTGGCCCATGAAGGAGAATACAGAACTCCCAAACAGTCCTCACATATTTAATCTTTGATATATTATATAGATGGCATGGCAGATCAGCAAGGAAAGGAGGGATTTTTCAATAAGCACAACTAGAAAAAAATTGTTATTGGTATAGGGAAAAAATAAAATTATAGTCCTAACTCCCTCTATATACAAAAATTAATTCCAGAGGATCATTCTTTTTTTTTTTTTAACATCTTCATTGGAGTATAACTGCTTACAATGTTGTGTTAGTTGCTGCTGTATAACAAAGTGAATCAGCCATATGTATACATATATTCCCATATCTCCTCCCTCTTGCGTCTCCCTCCCAATCCTACCGCTTTAGGTGGACACAAAGCACCGAGCTGACTCCCTGTGCTATGCGGCTGCTTCCCACTAGCTATCTATTTTACATTTGATAGTGTATATATGTCCATGCCACTCTTTCACTTCATCCCAGCTTGCCCTTCCCCCTCCCCGTGTCCTCAAGTCCATTCTCTACGTCTGTGTCTTTATTCCTGTCCTGCTCCTCCTAGCTTCTTCAGAACCTTTTTTTTTTTTTTTTAGATTCCATATATATGTGTTAGCATACGGTATTCGTTTTTCTCTTTCTGACTTACTTCACTCTGTGTGACAGTCTCTAGGTCCATCCACAGAGGATCATTCTTAAATGTCAGAAGCAAAATGTTAAAATGTTTAGTAGAAAGTAGAAGCAAGTGAGATGCAAAAACGTATTTAACTATTAAAGGAGACTAAAATTTTGGACTATAGCAAAATTAAGAAATTCTTTCATCAAACGGTGAAAAGAGAAACTATAAAATGGAAAAAGATATTTGCAGCACATAAAACCTACAAAGCATTAACATATCAGCACAGTTTAAGGAGCTCTTACAAATTAATGAAAAACAACAATAGAAAATTGGCAAAAGACATTAATAGGAGTTTCACAGAGAGGAAACATCCAGCCAATAAACACATAAAAAATTGCTCAATCTCAGTAATTAGGAAAATGAACAATGAGACGTTTTGCGTCTATTCTATTGGCAAATATTAAGAAGTTTGACAATACCAAATATGGAGAGATTGTGGATCAAATATGAAGAGAAAGCTATTTATTATTTGGTCAGAGTTTAAATTAGAACCACCACTTTGGAAAACAATTTGGATTATCTCATGAAGTTGAGCATTCTCATACTTTATGACAGAAAAATTCCTCTAAGTATAAGCTGTAGGGAAACTTGCCCATGTGTACTGGAAGACAAAAAAAAAAAAAAAAAAACCCTCACATAGTGCCATTCATAATAGCAAAAATCTGGAAATACACCAAATGTTCATTCATAAGAGAATGGGTAAATTAACAGGAGAATGGATATAAGTTATACATTTAAAAAAGAAAAACAACCAAGCAATATGTTGCTTAAGCAATCATATATATGCGATAAAACATTTTTTTGAAAGCCCAGGAATCATAAGCATAAATTCAGGGCAGTGGTTACCCCTGGGCTGGGGGGTATGAAGCAAGGAGAAGAACAGGGGTAGAGCAGATGTTAGTAGATGTTAGGCCAGAGTTCTTATTCTTGGGTTGTGTGGTGGGTTCACAGGTGATCACTGGTTTATTCAAATGCACTCAAATATATTTACATAGAGGCCCAGGGACAGTCAAGGATGACATATGAACCAAGATGTGCCACGAACCAAGCATTATGGTTAACCCATTTTGTGTACTTTAAGTCATTTTAAAAACAGAGAAAAGTAAACCAACAGAAAAGAATTTTTAACAAATGGAATATTGGGCTTCTTGTCATTTTCTTATTCTACAATTCTTCATTACCTCTTTAGCAATGTTTTATTTTAAATTTGATTCCTTGTAAGATTTCTTACCTTTGGTTCTTCAGATTTCTTTTCCAACTCTATTCTTAAATATATAGTGTTCACTATTTGTTAGTATCCAGGTGAGAAAATTCAGAATATGTACTTTTATTTTTAAAAATATTTATTTGGCTGTGCCGGGTCTTAGTTGCAGCATGCGGGATCTTTTCGTTGCGGCATGCGGGATCTTTAGCTGCAGCGTGTGAACTGCAGCTTGTGGGATCTAGTTCCCTGATCAGGGATCAAACCCGCTGCATTGGGAGTGCAGAGTCTTAGCCACTGGGCCACCAGGGAAGTCCCCAGAATATGTGCTTTTAAAGGTTCAGTTCCTGCAGCATGTTCTAAGTCTTCATGTTTCATGTAAACTATTATTTCCTTTCCAATTATAACTGTCATCTAGAACACAGTGGCACTATACCTACTCTACAAGTGTTTGGGTGGATTTTTAAAGTAGCCTAAGGTAGGATTAAATGCTAGTTTCTAACAGTACAGATCCATCAATGGCCTAGCACGCCAATCTTCAGTTGCTAATTATCTCTGTTTTTTTCCACTGAGTTGGAAAGGGAAAGTACAAACTCTGTGAAGTTAGACTAGTTGTGTTACCCATAACATTTGGAGGGCTTTGTTCTTTCAGCCTTTTGCTGTTCAACTGTCACACGCAGCATCTTAGGTGAAAAGGTCCTCTTGTATGGGGATTTTCCCATAGTGCCTTGTGATGCATGAGCGCAGACGCTGCATTTAGAAGCATTTAAGTATTTTGTATATCAGTGTGACAATTAAAGGAACAAATTGTTATTGTATGTTTAGTTCCTGAAGATAAGACCACAGTGACAGTAGTGAGGTCAAGACATGGTATCCAGAGAGGGTGAGACTTGGTCTTTAAGAGTGAATTCCCTTTACCTCTCTGCCATGATTCATTGACCAGAAAGTTTAGATGGAGCAATGCAGCAAATAACAAATATCCTGGTGTGTAATCACTATCGTGCTGATACATGTGATGGTCACCAGACCTGTCTTCCTGTTGACAACAGGTAGGTTGAAGAAAATGTCTCCTTGGGGATTTTCTTGAGTCTTTAAATTGTATCAGAATGAACTTACTTAGAGCTCAGGAAGCTTGGAACACAGGTTGAATTTTAGTCTTTGGCAGATCTAGGTTAGAGTAACGGGCCTGTCCTTTGTCCTTATAGCCTCAGGTCACCCTTGGGAAAACACCATGATGCCACTACTGATTTTGAACTTGATGGAGAGTGGGTTGCTAACCCCTGTGTCTAGGGAGAAAAAGACATTAATGCCAAGAGTTATGAAATGAGTGGGACTGACATCTGCTTATTATGGGAGGTAGGGGTTTAAGATATAAGAACTTAGGATTTGACAGCCATATTCGTTCGTGGGGCTTGATAAAACCCTGTCCAGTGACCTTTAGGCAATGTGAAAACTGATTAACCCAAATGTGAAACCAGTGTTATTTCACGATCATCCAGAACAATTGGTAGAGCTCTCTTACTTGTGAATGAAATATCACACCTCAGAGGTATTGTTATAATCCAACACAGCACCATTCAGCTCACGTCTATTCTTCCAGAAGTGCCTGAAATACCCAAAACCCTACAAATTAACATTTCATATGGTGAGAGTGCCTGTCTTTTTTAAGGTATAGATTTCATGTTTATAAGAGCTACGGGCAGGGCCAGTTTTTGGGGTTTTTTAAAATTTATTTACTTTTGGTTGCGTTGGGTCTTCATTGTTGCACGGGGCCTTTCTCTAGTTGCGACGAGTGGGGGCTACTCTTCGTTGCGGTGCACGGGCTACTCTTCGTTGTGGTGTGCGGGCTTCTCATTGCGGTGGCTTCTCTTGTTTCGGAGCCCGGGCTCTAGGTGCACGGGCTTCATTAGTTGTGACACGCGGGCTCAGTAGTTGTGGCTCACGGGCTCTAGAGTGCAGGCTCAGTAGTTGCGGCGCACAGGCTTAGTTGCTCCATGGCATGTGGGATCTTCCCGGACCAGGGCTCGAACCCGTGTCCTCTGCCTTGGCAGGCAGATTCTTAACCACTGCGCCACCAGGGAAGTCCAGGGCCAGTTTTTTTGTTTTTTGGTTTTTATTTGGCGGTACGCGGGCCTCTCACTGCTGTGGCCTCTCCCGTTGCAGAGCCCAGGCTCCGGACGCGCAGGCTCAGCGGCCATGGGTCACGGGCCCAGCCGCTCCGCGGCATGTGGGATCTTCCCGGACCGGGGTACGAACCCGTGTTCCCTGCATCGGCAGGCGGACTCTCAACCACTGTGCCACCAGGGAAGCCCCAGGGCCAGTTTTAACACAGATCATGGCAAGTTTATTTTTCAAAATGCAATTTTGATATTTTACTATTCCTGTTGGGTAGTGGAGGCATTGTTGATGTATAGGGCTTTACAAAATGTTTACACCATCCCATAAAAAGCCCACTCGCTCTTAATGGACAAGGTGTTTCAAATGTTGGAATACAGTCTTTTAAAACTTGCTGAATAAGTATTTGAATGTGAGCTGCTTCTACCCATCCTGAAAAGATACTAGAGCATGTATCTATAAGGATAACATTTTATTTACTGGAGCATATATCTATAAGTATAACATTTTATTTGAATAGATCGTCTGAATAATTACAAATATCCTTCCAGGAGAAGGATGAGCTACCTTCTTTGTCTTTAAGGTTTTTCTCTTACTGTAAGCTTGAAAAATAGGGCAGTTCTGACAGTCCTGGTGAGCTCCACTGGCAAAACTGTAGAGCATGTTACTCACATCTAATTATTCACAGAACCCCTTCTTTGTTCCTGTGTGCCAAGCTGTGAGTTAAATTAGTGGGAGATGGAAGTAATTTTTTGGCAGTACCAAGTGGCCATCGAGGGAGTGCCAAAGATAATTTGGGTACAAAGTCACCCTAACAGATTCCTAAGTATTTTCCCCCGCTGAATTTAGTGTTGTCAGAGAAGACTGGTCATTTTTTTAAATCCAGGGTCCAATCTGGGGACAAGGAATAGCAATGACTTGTGTTAGCGACCTAGCAATTTAATCGTCACAGAGGTGGTCATAGAAGGGCCATTTGGACATCTCACCTCCTGCGCAAGTGAGACACCCTTA
The DNA here is from genome assembly GCF_059928025.1 of Delphinapterus leucas. Taxonomy (NCBI): domain Eukaryota; kingdom Metazoa; phylum Chordata; class Mammalia; order Artiodactyla; family Monodontidae; genus Delphinapterus; species Delphinapterus leucas. The sequence continues at coordinate 12,935,066 of NC_143149.1, forward strand.
TGGTTTTATAACCATCATTACCTCAAAGCATAGCCAGTGCCATTGAAAATGTTAACACTTTTTTTTTTTTAAGAGGAAACAGTACTCACTTGAGGAAGAAGAGGTTCTGCTGCCTGGGTGCCCTTGGTGTTCAGCTGGGTGTGGAGCGAGGTCGTTTCCTGTCGTGTTGGCTTGAGCGGGCTGGTTATTGTCTAAAAGTTTTCTGTCTTCCTAGGCACCCCTTTCTTTGGAAGCTTTTTTTTTTTTTTTTTGGTTTGCACCCACTGCCCTTTCTGTGTTGCCAGCTTCTCTGTTATTCAATCCAGGATGCATGAGACAATAAGAAAACTCGGGGAACTCACTGCCACATCATTCCCTGGGTTCTAAGTTCATTTCCCCATCTCCCTCCTCCTCTCCCCTTTCAGAGTTTTCTATATTTGCTTTATAACATCCAGGCTTTCTAGCAGAAGGAATAAGAAGAGTGAATTGACTCCACCTTGGTCTCTCCAGTATCTTTATATCATTTAAATAGGAATCCCATTGGAATTGAGACATAGCATAAATTTCAGAGGCCTCTAGGGATGCACAGAGTACACTTCATCAGAGTTTTCTCCAGTAGAAACCCTGCACCTGGGTCATTTTTAAAAAATCAACTTTTGGGAATTCCCTGGTGGTCCAGTGGTTAGGACTCCTTGCTTTCACTGCTGAAGGAGCAGGTTTGATCCCTGGTCGGGGAACTAAGATCCCACAAGCCGCATGGCGCAGCCAAAAGAAAAAAAAAATCAACTTTTGTTGGTTTAATATTTAATAATGAATATTTTATATACAATTGAATGCACTTAAGACTGCACTTTGATGTGTTTTGACAAATATATACACCCATGTAGGCATCACCACCATCAAGATATCGAATATTCTCATTACCTCCTAAAATCTTCCTTCTGCCCCTTTGCAGTTTCTAGAGTCCAAATCTCTTCCCCAGGCAAGTACTAATATGATTTTTCTCACTGAGAGCTTGGTTTTTTTGCCTGTTCTCATCCCTTATTTAAGTGGAATCTTATAGTATGTACTCTTGTCTGGCTTCTTTCACTCAGCAAGATGCCTCTAAGATTCAACCATGTTGTGTATATTGGTAGTTTGTTACTTTTTACTGGTGATGACTATTCCATGGTACAACTATACCTCAGTTTGTGTATCCATTCACCTCTTGATGGACATTTGTGTTGTTTCCATTTTGGGCCCTTATGAATAAAGGTGCTATGAACATTCACGTACAAGTCTTTTGGTGGACGTGCATCTCTATTTCTCTTGAATAAACACCAAGAAGTGGAACGAGCGGCTCATATAATAAGTGGATATTTAACTTTTAAGAAAGTGCCAAGCTGATTTCACAAGTGGCTGTCCAAGTTTGCATTACCAACAGCGGGGTATGAGAATCTGATTACTTCACATCACATCCTTGGGCTCTGGCCGGGGTCCCTGCCTCCAACATTGATGAGGATCCCTCCAAGCCAGTATGGTTTCGGTGCAACGCTCAGCCGATGGCACTTCTTAGTAAAGCTAGTCCGTGCCCACTCCCCACGGCCCCCCATCTTAGCTCTTTAAATTCCCTGCACTGGAGTGCTGGGTTAGGACAGACTCTGGGATCTTCTCTTGCACAGACCCAGAACCACTCTTCCCATTTGACTTTTGACCCCGACAGGTCTTTCTCAAATCTAACCCCACATTTTTTTCAGCACAGGGGAATGCTTTCTTTTTTTTTTTTAAACATCTTTATTGGAGTATAATTGCTTTACAGTGGTGTGTTAGTTTCTGCTTTATAACAAAGTGAATCAGCTATACGTATACATATGTCCCCATTATCTCCTCCCTCGTGCGTCTCCCTCCCACCCTCCCCATCCCACCCGGGGATCCTTCTTTAAGGGAAAACTAATACTGCCAGGTGTTGTTAAGAAGCTCAGCCTGAAAGAGATGTAAAAATCTTCTGGAGGGGTACTAGAGACTGGTAAACCAATCAGGTTTCAGTGATCTGGATAGGAGGTAATGAACAAGATAACTTTGTAGCTGTTTTAATCCCAATAGACCTGGAGCCTATTAATATTAATACAAAATTCTTTTCATTGAAAATGAGGGAAAAAAGACTTTATGCAAAAGAAATATTCAATTAATTCCAATAATTCAGTTTCAATTAATTTGAAAATAACTTTTACCATCTCTTTCTCTTTATAGTGGTAGTCATCAGGACATTAAATTTTATTTGGAAAATCCCTCAACCCACCCCACACTGGCTAGTATTTGTTCCATTTTCTGGTGGTCACCTACTCGTTAGACCACCTACTAGGAATCCTACTCAATTGATACGTCTCTCCTTAAACAGCAGGGACATTTTGGTCATGACATCACTGCAAGAGGCCCAGAGAAGGGGGCCAGGTGCATTTAGTCCTGTGTGGGCCTTAGTTTCCCCATATTTAGATTGAGAGTATTTTAAAAAGTAGATCTCAGGCCACGTGACCTGAATTCTTGTGAATGTACATTACAGCCTCAAGAAGTCTGCAGAACAGGATGGAAGGTGTCTGAGATGGTAAGAGATGCTTCCTCCAGGGCAAAACATTTCCTAAAAGGACAATTTTCTTTCAGGGTGTGGTATCCGGAATTTTTTTGCTGTAATTCTGTAGAATACGTTAATCTAGCAAGAAGAAAAATCACCTGGTGAACTTCCAGCTGAATCAAAGCTGATTCAGAAAGTGTCTACCAAGTGTTACTCACCTCCGTGCTCAGCCCTCAGCCCTCACTTGGAGCTGGGCATGACCAGGCAGGCACAGTGGGTAGAATTCTCAGATGCCCCCCCAATTCCTGCCCGCTGGTGTCCATGCCCTGTATGATTCTCACCCCTTGAGTGCAGGCGAGACCTGGGAATATGGTGGGATTTCACTCCTGTCATAGGTTAGGTTACGTGGCAGAGTGAAGGGATTTTGCAGATGTAACTGTCTCCAACTGGTTGCCTGTGAATAATCAAAAGGGAGATGATCCTGGCTGAGCCTGACCTGAGCAAGTGAACACCTCAAAAGGGGGCCTGGGCCTTCTCTGGAGGGAGGAGATATTTGAAGTGAGAGATCCTCCTGCTGGCCTAAAAGCAAACAGCATGTCATGAACCGCCTGTAAAGGGGCCCTCGAGGCGAGGACCCGAGGGTGGCTCGTAGTTGCTGAGGGTGATGTCCGGCTGACAGTCAGCCAGAAAACAGCCATAAGGAACTGAGTTCTACCAATAACTTTAATGAGCCTGGAAATGGTTTCTTCCTGAGTCAAACCTCCAGATGAGAACACAGCCCACGGGCACCTTGATTTCAGCTTGGTTGGCCCCTGACCTGAGGACCTAGCTCCACTGTGCCTGGACTCCAGACCACAAAACCTGTGCGAGAATAAACGTGTTGTTTTAAGATGCTGAGTGTGTGGTAAATGGTTTTGCATCAGTAGAAAATGAAAGCAGCAGGGACCAATCCATATTCACATTCTTGCAGCTTTCTGCAGAAGCTGCTTGCACCTTGAATTCACAGCACTAGCACAGCCGCCTTGCACGCACATACGTGCAGTGAATCCAACCTATTATGAGCTCTAGGAATCTGAGGGAAGCCATGGACGATCCCTTAGGAAATACATGAGCCTTGATGTAGGACAGAACTGATTGCTTGTGAAGTCCTAAGCCGTGTGCTATATATGCATCCTCTCTAATCTTCCCAACCACACTGCAAGGATGATGTTATGGTTATAATTATTTTATGAATAAGAAAACTGAGGTTCACGGAGGTGAACGAAAATGCCCAAGGTCATGTAGTAAACGAGCAGAGACATCAGGATTCGTGACTGGACCTTGCTGATCCCAAAGCCAGGGAACTTTCAATTTCACAATGGCTCCTTCCTGTTTCTCACCTCCACTTTGTTTTTGAGTTCCTAAAAGCCACATCATCATTCGGCTTCCCAGTTGCCCAACTCTGTGGCATGCTCACGCAGTCACTCCTTGCTTGGAGCGATGCCTGGAGCCCAGACTCTCCTTGTGGGTCTTCTTGCTCATGTATGTTTGCTGCTACCCACACACAACACCATGGACAGGTGCTCCCGACTTCATTCCGCCAGCTATAGGAGCTGCTGCTGCTTTGCTTTCTGGATCCTAAGGTGACAGATGGGTGAAAGAAGAATGGAGTTGGATAGAAAATCGAAAAGGAAAGCAAAAAAGAAAATTATGGTGTGTTAAATGCATTGCCAAGAGACTTCAAAATGTTTTAGTTAAGAAAACCAGTGTATACATCACAGGATAGGGGGCTGCCCATTTTCAACCAAATTTGACTCCAACTCTGTAGGGTGCCAGCTCTATCCTGAGGCTTGTTTACCTCCTTTAAGGTGGCTTCTTTAAGTGGTGCACTAAAGTATAGTTGTGGGTCATCTTGAGGGCAGGTTCTGGAAAAGTGAGTCTCTGCCATTTGTTCACATTGTTCATAACGATCTGAGATCTTGCATTCTTCTGCTCTCTCCTCCAGCTACTCCCCCCCACCCCCACCAAGGAAAGATCCTTTCTGATCGTCTGTCACTTTGACCAACTCTCCATACACATGCTGATGCAGTATCTCACAAGGACAAAGCTCTGAGGATCAGGTGTAAGGTGTTTTCCCAATCTGTTTTACAGACACACGCTCCCTTCTAGATTCCAGGTGCATGCTTTGGCTTGTGTTTTCATTCAGTGTCCTTTAAAGAAGTGAGTAATCGGGGGATTGTAGAAAGAGCAACGACTTGGGAAGCAGAAATGCCTGGATTCATGTTCAGGCACTACCAACCACAGGCTGTGTGACCTTAGGCCAGTTGTTTAACCTCTGAGCTTTCAATTACAAAATTTCAACTTCAGTTAGCAAATTGAGATGATAATGCTACTTCCTAAGATTCTTGTGAGAATTAAGGGAGATACTGTTTGTGAAGAGCTTGGCATAGAGAAATTGCATAAGGGTAGCTACTATCATAGCACATGTGGCAAAATCTGCATCCTCACTTCCTTTCACCCTGTCACAACTTCCTGTTCCCGCACTGTCGATTTGGCTGTGAGACGCAAGGCCTTCATGGCCCCAAGGAGACTTGTTGCATTAAGTTCTTGTGTTTTGATGTTTACCAGCTGAAGGCCAGGTGTGACAGAGAAGGCTGATCTGCCTCTTCCCTCTCCGTCCTCCCCGCCACCAGGTGAAAATCCTCCAAGCTGGGGAAGGGAGGAGACCTGGTTAGGAGAGAGCCGGGGTGAGTCCATGCTGAGGGCCTCACAGAAGGAGCCCTGCTGTGCAGCCCCTTAGATTTGGGGTTCTGCAACTTAGAACAGACTGGCACCCCATTTCCTGCTTGGATCCCTGAAGGAGAAGCTCCCGCCACGCCCGCCCCATCATGGTAGCTGTAGAATAAAGGCATAAGCGGTAGAAAGGGCTTAAGTAGGTGGGCTGGGGGCAGCCTCCCAGACACCCTGCTTGTCCCACCAGGGCTCAGGAAACAGCTCAATAACCTTCCTCTGTGCTCTGAGATGCAGCTGACTTTGATGGGTGAAGGGCAGCAGGAGAATATGCCGGCCTGGAAATACCTCTTCGGCATAGGATTCGTTTGAGAAACTACAGACACAGGAGAAGCTCTGGAAACAAAGGAGAAGTTACTCTTTTGCAAGAGAAATGTACATTTACAAAGGAAATTTCCACTTGTAGGGTTATCTCCCTCTCCGTACCAGGAAGGGAAGGAAAACCCTTAATCACAAGGGACCTATCAACGGAGGAGGTACAGACTGAAATCTGTGTGACAAACCTTACCCTTGTTTACCTTGCTCTTCCTGGCAACCGTCCCCATAACTGAGCTCCCCTCTCTTTTCTTTCTTTTGTCTTTAGTGAAGAGGTTATTCAAGCCAGTGGTTTAGGTCATGTTGGGGAGTTACTCAGTTTTGCTGGGTGTCTCCCATGTACACACAGGTTCACAAACTTCTGTTCGTTTATTGTCCTGTGAATCTGTCTTTTATTACAGGGACCTCAGCCAAGAACTCAGAAGGGTAGAGGGAAAATTATTTTTCCTCCCCGACAAGGGCCTCGTGACTGGGGATGAGAGGACGCAGAGTGGCCACAGAGTACACCGTGAGAGCAGAAAGCCCACGGGAACGCTGGTGTCCTGATGGATGCCGGGGGGGGGAGGGGAGGAGGACAGCCACACAGAAAGACATTCATCTCAGCAGGACCCACGGGGCACCTGTGACACTGGAAGACCAGATACCTCCAACCTCCTCCTCCCTGCGTGTCATGATGCTTCACAAACTCCCAGGCAGGGAGTGAGCCCCAAGTTGGATGGTTTAACTCTGAGTGGATTGGGTTTGCTCTAAACCGATGAGTTCTCCACTACCAAGCAGAACTGAGGTTCAAGTAACTTGACATATTAACAGAGTGATAAAGACAGTTCGTGTATCCAGTGACCCCACCCATGTCACAGATCTAAGCCTAAATCAGCCTGCTTTTACCAGAAACTCCTGCCAAGGAAACCTGACATACACAACTCACAATCCTCCAACTCAGCTTTAGCTAGTTTACCTTACCCTAGAAAACAGGACCGGCTAGTTTTGTAAGGAAATCCCCACCCTCCTACCCAGTCGTGCTGTTTCCACGTGGCCTCTTCTCTCTGTAAACTCCTTTGCCCAAAATCCCTCCGGAAGTGGGCTCCACTGCTTGTGAGACGCTGTGCTCCCCAAATCCTTGAATAAGGGACTTCAAACTCATTACTAACTCGTTTTCGTTTTGTCATTAAATGAGAAAGTTGTGAGGGGAAGCAGAATATGCCACCCCAAAGTAGCCACTTTGACGTGGATGTTTTGGCCTGAAGGCAATGAAGACCCAGCAGTCTCTGGAAAAGCTTTTTGCCTCTCCCTTAACCGCCTAAAGGAATTTAGATAAAGGGCTTGTTGCAGGAAAAGAGCTATTACTAGAGAGAACTTTTATATCAGAAAGACTTATCTGCAAGGCAAGGCAAACATTTGTTTACCAAACATTTTTTTCTTCTCCTCTTCCTGTGATTTGTCTTCCTGCCCTTTGAAGCCCAGACCCCTACCCCTTCTTCTTGGCTCAAGAAGGATGGTATGTAAGCCTCACTTAGAATAGAAGGGGCACAAAGTTGAGAGCTCTAAGTACAGATAAGTCAAGAAAGTAGTTTCCCTAGTTCTACTGGCATTTCCAACAACAGCAAACTGATGGATACGTAGAATAACCTGCCATGGTTCTCTAGAGCTTTAATCTGTCAAGACAACTTTTCCATCGTTATCTTTTTAAAAATTCTCATGTCACTACTACTGGAAGGAAGATATTATTGCCCCCATTTTAGAGAAAGAGAAACTGGAGTTCAGACTGGGGAAGAGGCAGCTAGCGAGCGGATTCCAGCGCTGGTACTACCCAAACTACACGAAACCAACCCAGTGGAGGAAGTGGGCACATGGGAGGTGAAGCGGGGCGGGGGGGGGAATTCTGAGCTGAAATGAACTGTGACTGTATTTAGTGAAAAACATTTCTTAGTCATAGTTTACCTGTAAGCTTCACATGCTGAAAAAAATGGGTTGCCCAACAAACATAAGACCTTCAAAGACAGTGCAGGTGTCAACTAGGAATTTCCCAGAATTGATGTGATTTAAAATTATGCTCCTGTCCAACTAAGCAAGTTGATATCAGTGCAGTGGTTTGAAGGGACTTTTACGTCAGGGCTTGAACACAGAGTAGATGCCCTTAAGGCTCATAGATAAACTTTCCCAATAAGCTTCCATCAGTGACTTGATGACTTTCAAGAAGAAAACTGTAAAGAGAATCCCTAACACTTTTAGTGGTTAACTTTAAGGATGTGAATGTATTATAGTAGCTCTGAGTCTAGCCTATCTTTTTTATGTTTTCCTTGGGTAAACCAAACCACTGTTTTGGTTCAACTATTTCAACCTATTAATTCTGCTCTATGCTTGAGGGCATGTGAGGAGATGAGAGAACCCAGGGGGTAAATCAGGTTCTAATTTTGTCCCATTTTGTACTTACATGAGAAATTCAAATGAAATATAAAGGATATTTGATTGCTTTGAATATCAGAGAGATATACCCAAAAAGTTCATATTAAATTTCTCACATTAAAGGTTTTTTGAAAAAAATTTGTTTAGAAGGTACCAAGGGTACCTTCAACAGGGATTAACTGAAACGAAAATAGGCAAATGGAATCTGTCCTTAATGGACAGACTTTTAATATTTAGATCATTTAATTTTGTATCAGCCTGGGTTGGGTCAAGGGTGTGATGATAAATCAGACCAGAGCTGATACACACAAGCCAGACAAATCTGATTTGTTCGCAGTGCAAGGTCCCAAGCTCATAGCTGGGGACGGAGAGCCACGAGGAGGGCGAGCAGGAGATGGGGAGAGCAGGGTGAGGCATGGGTGCAGAACAAGATTTTGGTACCCAGACTGCCCCCATCACTTACCCCCGCAGGAGTTCAACCCATTCTCACAGATTTACAAATAATTGAAACTCTCAACAGACACCACTTGCACATTTTATTGCTCAGTCTCTTACGTCTGAATTTGCATCAGCAACAGTAGCTCTGGAAGCAAATGTTCAAAACAGAGACCCAGCAGCATTGGCTGGAAACAGGCAACTACGATTTCTACCTGGTGCTTTTGTCTATTTTATGTTCCAATTACAAATTGGAAACAAAAAAATATATATTTTAAAGTTTTGAGCAGAATTATCGGTTATTTTTTCTAAGCTTTAAAAATGAGCAGGGACCTTGGAAAATGTGAGATTATGTCCCTCCTTATTTTGGGAGTGAGGAGGAAATGAAGGAGGTGGGAGTTAAAATGCCCTTTCTTTTATGAATGGTGATAACAGGTGGTAGTTTTAAACAGTGTTAATTGGCAGAAACAGAAGGTGGATTTTTAAAAGTTCCCTAAAAGCAAAGGTTTATAAACAAAACTACATTTTATCACATTATCTTATACTATACTCCTGCACATGGAAGCTCATTTCAGCAAATCAGTGCCCATAGGGAGGAGGACACATCCAGTATTCTCACCCCTTAGTTCCATGACCTCAGTTCCAAAATGGTCTTTCATACTACTTCACTCTTCAACTTAATCAGTCACATCTTTTTCATGATTGAATTTGCCCCACCTCCCATCTATTCTCTGACTACAATCTGCAATCCTTTTAGTCTTATTGTTCCACTACTTGTACGATGAGGGTTCTTCAAATTCATCAGGACCATTCGGCCATGGACCACTCTTCTTATTCCCTAAAATTACCCCCCTTCTGTGTTCAGTGCCCTGTCTCTCCAGCTTAGCTTCCATGGTCCATCAGTTGAGTAGTAACTCATTTTGCAGTCTCCTGAAGTCCGTGGCTCCTCTTTTTTTTTTATAAATGTGGGAAAATACCCAAAGTTGGATGAAGCCAACACATACCAAGCAGCTGAATTATCCTAGATAAAACCCCACAACAGGGCAGGCTGGTACCACTGTGATTCACCATCACTGGTTTCAACTGGGTCCTAAACGCTGCCCAGCGATCTCACTAAACTTCTCCCGTCAACTCACTCTCCAGCTCTTGACAATGGTTTCAAAGCTTCCTTATTCTTCTAACCCTTTGAACAGTTAACTTTGAGCACAGTCATTGTCTTCTACTTCTTAAAAAATATAGAGTGTTATAACCTCCTGCTACAAAACTTACAAGCCTAGCTTTATTCACATCCAGCGTCTCATATTTCCTCCCGTTAAAAACAAACAAAAAAACCCCACCTCCTCTCTGCATCCCCACAATCAGCTCAGATTTAACCCTCTCATTGCTTAGGAACCCTACACTGTCAGTTACTTTTCCCTCCAGTATTTTCAGTCTTTTTCCTGACTGGATTCTCGCCATCAGCATTTAAACATGCTCAAATCTCTCACACAACACAACATTTCAACTCATTTCCCCCTCTAGCTACTTCTTCCCCCCAACCCCGCCCTTCCTTCGAAGCCAATTTCTCAAGTTTTCTGTACTTTTAATTTCCGTCTCCTCACTTGGCACTCATATAGCAGTCCTCTCTAAGCTGGCTTCTGCCTCAATATTTGCACAGAATCCCCTTTGTCAAGATCACCTATAACCTCCTGTCACAAATCCAATGCATATTTCAAATGTTCATTTTCTCTGGATTTTCAGTAGTTTGCCCCAGCAGGCCACTTCCTTGGGAAGCAGTTTCTTCCCTTGACTTTCTCACCCTATACTCTCCTGTTTCCCCACCTTCAGCCCTGGCCGTCCTTTTCGGTCTCCTTTCCTGGGTCCCTAGATGTTGGAGCCTCTTCCCGCTGCACTAGTACTCTGGCCCTAGGTGGGATCTGTAGGTATAGCATCCTCAAGGCCCCACTCTGCAGCATCTCCCCGTTAGCCTCACCTGCTCTCCTTCTGCTGACTCCCCTCCACCCACAGTGGCCTCCTCAATGCTCCTTAAACCTGCCAGGAAGAAATGAGTCTTTGGAAATATTTCAGTAAAATCAGTGAATTAGCTTTCAATACATTGGCCAAACATGCTTCCCTCTTGGGAAACTGTATATGAGGCTGTTAGGTCCCTGAGCTGACATTTAAGTCACCTAAAACCAAAGCATAAGGTGTAGATCAGACATTGGCCTCTTAGCTCAAACATGCTACTTAATAGCTTTTGCACCAACTTTAAATCTGGAAAAACATTTTCTTGAAAGGGAGATGCTTGCTTTTTCTGAACATCCCTAAGCATGTCAGTTCCTCAGTTCTTTCAATTATCAACGTAGCAGACGGTAGAGATTCTGTGCACAAAAATTCTTTGATGGATATTTCTTGGTCTGCCTCATCCTGTGATAATTTATTACAATCATATTGCCAAGGATAAGGATGGAACAACTCGAGAGTGAATTAAGAAACGAATGTGAATGGTCTAGTTTGCTCCTTGAGCTATAAAAAGCTGATGCTGAGTATTACTTTAGGCTCAAGTTCTAATATCAAGCGTGTTACGATTTCTCAGCTAATACCTACAGAGGTTGAAGCAAAGAAGAAAATAAACAAGCTAAACAAAATCCTGCAACATGGCTATGGACAGCCATGGCATCCCTCCCAGCCCTACCCCAGTATGGAACCACGTTCTCATTCCTGAAAGTTTTGTGCCATCCCCATCCCCCCTTGATTTGATTCCATTTTTGAAGCCAGGTAATAATACATTGACACGGTTCCAAAAAGTCAAAACGATATAGAAGTCAACACAAAAGAAATTTCACTTCCATCCCTGTTCCCATCCACTATTTACATTTATATTAGTGCCCTTTATCCTCCTGCTGTTGCTTTATGCATATTCTTATGCTCTCCCCGCCCTCTAGACCTTTTTTACACAAATTACAGCATACTGTCTATGGCGTTCTGTGTTTCGTCCTTTCCCACCTGATCATACATGCTGGAGACCTTCATCAGTTCAAGAGGGTCCTCCTCGTTCTGTTTTACAGCAAGTCGTGTTCCACTGTGTGGATGTATCAGTGTATCTAACCTATCGTTTTTACAGCTGGGTTGCTGTATTAAAACAATGCTGAGGTGAATCATTGCATATATACTTTTGTACATGTACGGGTGTATGGGCAGTTTGAGCTCCAAGGCCTGAGATTGCTACTTCAAGAGTAAATAATTGGATAGGTATTGCCGGATTCTCCTCCACACGTGGTTGTGCGGTCCCACCAACGGGGGATACATTTCCCCACAGCTCAGCCAACAGAATGTTGTCAAATGAGGTCTTTTGTCTGTCTGCTAGATGACAGATGATACCTTAGTTTAATCTGAATTTCTCTTGTGATGATTAAGATTTTCATCTGAGGTGTAAAGGACATTTGGTGTTTTTCTATGAACTGTCTGTTCATGGCCCTTAGTCCATTTTTCTATTGGGTTCTTGGCCTTGGTATTTTTCTTTTTAATATTGAAGACTTCTTTATTTAGCAGAGATTAGAATGGGCTCTACTATCAACGTACTACAGAACTATAGCTTTAAAAGACTCTTAAGGGAGTTATTCATGTCACCCTCTACTCCTTGGAAACAGGAATCCCCTAGTCCCAATTAGAGAATTTTATTAGTTTTCTGACTTAAAAGTAATGTACATTCACTATAGAAATACTGGAAGAAATGTAAACCACTCATGTTTGCACTTTCTCATATTTCTTTTCTAAGTACATAAAACACAAAGGGGACTTCTTCCCCTGTCACAGCTCCTCTCCCAGAGCTGACCATCTGGGGACATCACAGGTGTTTTTCCAACCCTCCCCCGCCCCCAGTTCTTCCCCCCACCCTCTATTCGCCCTACTAAAAATTTATGGGTTGAAATGATTCATTTCAGCAATACCCTTTATACTCTGCTACTCCCCATTCCTCCAAGCAAGGAAACAAACAAAAATATGGTCATATCTAGGGGCTGTGATCTCTGCAAACTTCGTATCCTTCCTGGCATCATGGTAACTTTAGAAATGGTCTTCTGAGAGGGACCTGGGAGAAAAGGAAGGCTGCTTATCCTATTCGGTAATTTGCCACCATCTCAAAGTATTTGATTAAAGGGTCCTATTGCATCTTCTCTGGCCCTTCCAAATCAAGCACTTGGTTAAAAATATTTTAATTTCAGTGAGTAGCACATCAGAAACAACAACAAACACTTGAATGTGATGGTAATTTTAAGTTAAAATTTATATTTGGAAATAAAAATTCATAATAACAAATTTTTTATAAAATTGTCACATAGGGGTCTCCCTGGTGGCACAGTGGTTGAGAGTCCACCTGCCGATGCAGGGGACGCAGGTTCGTGCCCCGGTCCGGGAGGATCCCACATGCCGCGGAGCGGCTGGGCCTGTGAGCCATGGCCGCTGAGCCTGCGTGTCCGGAGCCTGTGCCCCACAACGGGAGAGGCCACAACACTGAGAGGCCCGCATACCGCAAAAAAAAAAAAAAAAAAAAAAAAAAATTGTCACACAGGAACACACTTTAAGATACTTCACTGACTTCGAAAAAATTACAGACATAGCCAAAACAAATAGCTTTCATTTATAAACGTGAGTTCCTTTCTTTCAGCAAAAGAAGGCTCACAGGAAATGTCAGACTGAAAAGCAGCGGGATACAGCGATGCAGGGACAGCTCAACATCTCCTCAGCTAGGAGGCTCCTAGTCTGCTGTCCATGGCTCAGGGCCATGCTGCTTCTCCTCTCTGGCCTTCAGTTTCCCTGGGCACCAAAGGAGGGAAGACTGAATGACTGCTAACGTCCTGCATGCCATGGTCCTTTCATTTCAGAGAACCTTATATGATCACAACAGTATAATTCTCCTTTGATTATAAAAGTCAACAAAATACAACTTAACATGCTCAAAAATTTTACTACAAAGAGTGCTATGATTTTTCCCATCCTTGGCAAAGGATGGTTGAGGGCCCATATTATTGGGCCACACTCACCGCTTATGTTGGAAAATGAGGAAATGCTAATGAAATTGTTTTTATGGGCTGACATTCATGGATGGCAGAAAGGGACATTCCAGGAGTCCAGGATTTGCTCTTCGGGAGTACTTCAGCTCCCAAAGCTTGGTGGCTAAGTGCACACGTGGCCACACCCATGTCTGCGTGCCGTCTGTCAAGGTCACTGAGCACTTGTTATCGTTGAAGGGGAATGAGAGACCTCAGGATTTTCCCCCAACAACACTCCGAGCGTCTTGTAAATCATATTCATATTCATACACTTAAGCATTAATTTACATACTTAATTTCTGACAGGCTGACAACTGCAGCCCTTCTCCCCCTTGGTGTAAAGTGAGAAGTGAATTGTTATTCAGTGTATCCAGTACAGTGGTAATGGTGCTAGCTGTATTTTATATAATGTGCTATCTGCAGAAAGGCAGATAAGAATTTAACATCCAATTAAAAGCTGTCATTGAAAAAATTGAAAAAAAAAAGTGCTACAACTTTTATTATGACTCTCACCATCTTTTGAAAATTTCCATTTCAGAAGTTGGATTTGGTTCACTTTCTTGGAGCTTCTTGCCTTGGGAGCATCCTCCATGTACACCTCCATGTACATGAAGAAACTAGCCAGCATTCCTTTTCCTGAAGCCGTAGTCTATGGCTCTGCCTTCATGACATAGGCTGCGCTGTGTCCCTGTTCAGGCTCAAGCCATCTTCTAATTACAAGTGCCCGGCTGATTGATTTACTGTTTCTTCCTCACACCTCACTGTGTATTCTGTAAGTTGTATTTTAGTATGTTCCTATATAATTTCTTCAATTCATGCTGCTATCAGTGTGATCAAAGTTTGAGGTTTTGCATAAGAGCCCTTCAGATACTCTGTGGGAATGCGAGGCCCAGCAGCTGGTGGGAAGAGTTGCATTTCAGCACCTTATAGTCCTAACTCTGTCTCCCTCTATTAATGTTGCATTTAACCTGAGAGAGTCGACTTAGTTTTCTTGCATATTCTCAAGTAAAACATTTAGTTCCTTTTTCAATACTAAACATGATTTTTTTCTTTTTTTTTAAACAACAAGGACATGCTCGGGACAGACATCACAACACCATGTGCTCAGACGGGTGATGTAAAAATACTATTGTCTTGTCTCCAAATACTAATTCTAAGATCAAGGTCTTCAAGCATTTGACCATGCACATGGACCACCAAGTTTGAGGATACATTATTCCACATCATCATGTCTATAGTTTGACAAAAACCAGAACATGTTCTCTGAAACAAGAGCATTGTCAATATCACTGAAACACATTACAGCAATGTTTAAATTCTTCCATAATTCCTTGAAAATTTGTAGCATAGCATAATCACTAAAACTTGCTAATTATGAGAGCTGTTAATTTACAATCATTTCCTCTCATAATGACTGTACCATTATCCATTTTTATTTATTCTTAATTAAATTCAATTTCAACTACCTGATTGTGTTTGAGGTAGCTTCATAGTAGTTTTATTGCTATGAAAGTGACATGTTTCCATGTATCACCTGGGGGATTAGATTAGATTTAAATGAGAGAGGAAAATATAGTTTATCAGTCACACCGTTTCCTCACTTGGCATACAGATTAAAAAAAAAAAACATCCATTTCTTCAGTGATTAAAAATACAGTTCTTTTGTGAGCATAGACACAATACAAGGAATCTGTTTCTTTGCATGAAAAGTAGAATCATTGGAAAAGGACTCGAATTCTATTGCTACCTTTCGGTTAACCCGAGTGAGAATATGCATAAGCTCAAGCTTGTGAGCGTACTGTTTCAGCATTGCACAAAGTGACTGGATGAACCAGGATCCGTCCTTTGAATTTCGCCAGGAATAGTAACCTACAAGGCAAAATGTAACCAAAATATCATGGATATCCAATGTTAGTTGATTTAATAAATTACGACATAATCATGAAGGTAAAAACAAGCATAAGCATCCATAGGTATTATTAGCCATAAAAATAAACAAATAAATAAATAAATAAATGACACCTTTGATTCCGGGGGAAAACAAAACAAAAACCAAATGGGTGCTTTATGTATACCTCTGCTTCGACAAGGAAAAGAGTTGGGGACTAACTTCACCACTGAGTTACTGAGAATTTTACTTCCTGGGCTTCCCTTCCAATAGGGAAGAAAAGGGTAACGTGCAGAAGATGCAAAAGCAAAGAAATGAAAAGGATCATTATAAGTAGCATCGTGTTGCAATCAGATTATTGGCTTATCCAAGAAATAACTTGCTTACATATGCACACACATTTGAGTGGCCTAAATTTGTCTACAGGGCATCTGAATAGAGTATAATAAACACATTATAGTATATTCAAAAGTCCAAAAAGGGGAAATAGTGTATTTATTGTTCTTTTCCCAGATTAACTATTGGATCCATTCCTTTTTTTCAGCTGTGCCGCACGGCTTGTGGGACCTTAGTTCCCCGACCAGGGATCGAACCCAGGCCCATGGCAATGAAAGAACTGAGTCCTAACCACTGGACTGCTGGGGAATTCCCTGGATCCATTGCTTTTAATTTGAAAGTACTTTATCTGGAAAGATGCCTGGGGGTTAAAAGAAGTCACATTGACTATATTTAAAAAGGTAATACTGTTTAAAAATACATTTGCCCTATATTTCCAAACTTTGTGACACCCTTAGTTGTATAAGTAAACAGTTGTATGATCAATAAATATTTATTTATATGATGACACGTATAATACAACCACAAAAAAGTGGAGGTTGATAACCTATTCATAAATCATTTTTAACTCTTATTTTCCCTCATTCCATTTCTACCTGCGCATATGCTATTCAGGCTTATCCTTTCAATTTCCTATCTTCCAAAGAATTCCTGGAAAACACAGTTCTCCCCTATTCCAGGAAGTGGGCAAAGCTCTGACTTGTCCTGTTTTAATACAGTTTCCATGTGGTATCAAGTTCATGAATGACACTATGTAAGTATGCTTTCCTATAGATGCATATTTTCTAGCCCAACTTTGCTAAAGACAACTTTTTGAGACTTGTCTGTGGTTAAGGTACCCTAAAATACAGACAAGTTGGCTTTTTAAAAAAAAATTTATTTATTTACTTATTTTGGCTGAGTTGGGTCTTCGTTGCTACGTGCAGGCTTTCTCTAGTTGCAGCGAGCGGGGGCTACTCTTTGCCGTGGTGCGCAGGCTTCTCACTGCGGTGGCCTCTCCGGCCGCGGAGCACGGGCTCTAGGCGTGCAGGCTTCAATAGTTGTGGCACGTGGGCTCAGTAGTTATGGCTCACGGGCTCTAGAGCGCAGGCTCAGCAGTTGTTGCACACGGGCCTAGCTGCTCTGCGGCATGTGGGATCTTCCTGGATCAGGGCTCGAACCCGTGTCCCCTGCATTGGCAGGCGGACTCCCAACCACTGCACCACCAGGGGAGCCCCAAGTTGGCTTTTTATGGATATCAAAATCATGACAGCCTGTGGAACACACTCTTCATTGTTTAAAATCTACATATAACATTCAGTATTAGTAAGTTTCTTACCAGGTGCTGTAGAATATGCATACAAGAAGTCCGCCTCAACCGGTATTTTCTGACAGGCCATGTCATCCTCAACACCACTGTCTGTCTCAATACCACAGTCCAGTTCTGTGCCTCGGCAAGCCTAGAGGTTAGAAAATAAACATTTATTTAAAGAGTTAAAAAAAAGAAAAGAAACTAAACATTTGTTTTAAAAAATATGTGTGTACATGTACAACTGTTATTTCTAAGAAATGCAAAGGATCTGTAAAAATTGATGTTAATTATGCAGAATCCTTTTGCTAGAAGTCTAAAATTAAAATTTATTCTCTATCTCCTAAGTGGTAGTTTAAATAAACAAAAAACTAACAATAGTTCAGTAGCTTCAGGGAAAAAAATAAATTTTTTTGATAATCCGCAATTGAGTAAATTAATCCCTAATGAATCCTCAATAACCAGGTTGCTCAGTTATATATTACCTGAATAACGAAAAGTTTAGGTTTGCCAGTTAGGCTTATACAACAATCCCCTCTGAAGAAACCTGTTAATTTTTTCAGATCGACAGGTCCATTTGTTCCAAAAATTTTTCCTTCCTCGCCATGGCTTAGAAGCACGCAAATAAAACTGCTCCTTTTGCTATGATCTTCTTTAGAAACTGGGAAAACGTTCACAAACAAGAAAAACCATCAGAAAACCAATGCAATTTTATTCAACCATTTCATATGCACTGTATGGGAATAAGATGAAGAAACCTGAGAACAGAACTAAGAGATCATGTAAACCCAGCTTAGGGCAGAGCAACACACCTCAAACCACTCTAGTGAGTTGGTATGAATAACTTGTTTTACTTACATAAAATATGTAGAGTAAAAAAAATATATATATATATATATAGAGAGAGAGAGAGAGAGAGAGAGTAGGATTGTGTACAGTTTAGTTCCAGTTCTCATGCTTTACTTTTATATGTGTATAATTACAGCTAGATTGTAACATAAATTGGACAACGAAGATCATTCTTTTCATTATTTCTTACCACTGTACATTAATTCCAAAATTTCTTCACATGTAAGATCATTTTTATTCCTAACTTCGTATTTCAAGTTCGTGAAGGTTTCCCAGAGGTTTGCTGCATCTACGTCTGTACCAGACCGACATGCCATCCCTTGAACAGAAAAAGTTACTTTTAGTTGCATTAAAAAAAAAAAATTTGACTTAACCTGGTGGCACAGTGGTTAAGAATCCGCCTGCCAGTGCAGGGGATACGGGTTTGAGCCCTGGTCTGGGAAGATCCCACATGTCACGGAGCAACTAAGTCTGTGCACCACAACTACTGAGCCTGTGCTCTAGAGCCCGCGAGCCGCTACTGAGCCCACATGCTGCAACTACTGAAGCCCGCGTGCCTAGAGCCCGTGCTCCTCAACATGAGAAGCCCGTGCACCACAACTAGAGTAAGCTCGTGTGCAGCAACGAAGACCCAGTGCAGCCAAAAATAAAAAATATATAAAAATAAATTTAAAAAAGACCCATAAATTGCTTTGAAATGAACTATTCAGTGATTCACACAAGCTACAGTAAACTCTTCCTTGCAAATGCTAAGAAAATTCAATATTCTGATCGTGGTGACACAAAGTCTCTTTCATTTCTTAGCATATAAGACACTTCATAACATAAACTGTTATAGTGTTACAGTCACAAAGACGTCTTTCACAGCTGCTTAGATAGTGAAAAACAAACTTAAATGCCTAACAAGAGAGGTTTGGTTAAATAAATTAAAAGTCATTTATATAATGGGATACTATACTGCCACTGAAATTTTGTAGACAAAATTTTGCCATGGGAAAATGGTCACTTAAAAAGCATAGGATCCTACTTTAAAGAAAAAATTATAAGTATATATATATATATACACACACAAACACACATACATATTGTACATACACAAACACACATATACCACCACACACACATATGTATCAATACACACCTCACAAACTCAGAGGAACTATTTCTTTGATTTCAAGTTCCCAACAATTCTAAGATACATTAGTACTTTCATAACACCTTTTCAGGAAAAACCCCACAAACCACTAGCCACTTTAGCACGGTTCATCAGCCATTCTGCTCTGCGTGGTCTCCATTAAGCCCTCTAACCACCATGAGACCGTTATCATGACTGGCTTCATTTGCACAGATGTGGGAGCACAGAGGAGTCCAGGAACTTGAACAAAGTACTGAAGCTGGTGAGCGGACTGTACCCAGGAGTCCTGGGCTTTCCTCATGCCTTTACAGCGCCGTCCACATACACGTACGGATTGACTGAACAGTGAATTCAGATTTAAAAATCCTAAAGTGCTGCAGGGGGAGGGCACACATTGAGTAAACTTAACACAGATGCATAGAAAAAAGACTAGATGTTTCTAGCTCCAAATTATCGTTGATTATCTGAGCAGTGTGATTAGGCGTGATTTCAATTTTTCTTTTGCTAATCTGTAATTTCTGAAATGTATATTATGGCCATATATTATTTTTATAAAATTAAAGTAAGCTCATCAAGGTTTTGACATTGGAAAGGCTGAGGACACCATGCAGCTGTGTGACAAGGTGACTGAACTCTGGTCCTGGTTTGTGAGCCACTTAGTAGTTGAACAAAAAATACCAGGCTGTCAGAGGTGGCTGTGAGAACCTGATCTTCAAATTTCAAAGCAGAAAAGGGGCTCACTCTAAGGCTAAAGCCAGACTACAGGCCTAAGTATTTTTGGGGGGAGAGTAGAACAATTTTCCCCCTCCCCCTTTAAAGATAAGTACTCGGGATGTACTAGAGATACAACATACAATGTGATAAACATAATTAACACTGTTGTATGTTATATATGAAAGTTGTTAAGAGAGGAAATCCTAAGAGTTCTCATCACAAGGAAAAAAGCTTTTTTCTAGTTCTTTAATGTTGTATCTATTGGAGTTGATGGACGTTCACTAAACTTATTGTGATAATCATTTCATGATCTATGGAAATCGAATCATTATGCTGTACACCTTAAACTTATAAGTGCTGTGTGTAAATTATATCTCAATAAAACTGGACGGAAAAAAAACTCCAATAAGTTCAACAATGTAAAATTCTATGGGACGAGGGCATTATAACTAGCAACGTGAGGCAGAATACCTAACGGTTGAAGGTTGTATCTCAACTTAGAGCCGAAAGCAATACAAATGGTGCCATTCAGGTTTAGACACTCATTTTCAACTACTTTTTCCTCACTCCTTATAATGAATCTAACATCAAATCCAGCTTATCTTTCCAGTGTAACCTGGCTTCTTTCCCTTTTCACCAGCACTCTGGTAGATAGCCTCCTAAACTGAATCAGCAGATTCTAGTTTCTTTAACTAAAATTAATTCTAATACAATTAATATGCAAATTCAAAGAATTATCAGAGCACCAATTTAAAAATGAAAAATGAAGAAACAGCCAGAGTGTTCATTCATATGGTAAATTATGCAAGTCAAGTGAACATTATATTTAGGGAATGGAATATTATATAATCATTAAAATAACAGATATGAAAATGATACAGCAACACAAAAAATGCTTATATTACATTAAATGGAACAAGCAAATACAATATTGCTTACTATTATGGATAAAATTAAGCTTTGAAAGAAACTGTCAAGGAAAAAATATCAAGTAATACAGTAAGATGTTAAATAGCTTTTTAGGATCGTGAGGGATTTTATTTTTTACATTCTCTTAAAAAAAACCTCTGAAAGTATTATTAGATTCAAGCCATACATAGTATAGAGACTGAGAACGGGATCTGGTGATCAGGCTATGGTGAACCTAACAGCAACTTCTACAGAGCGGTTGAGGTAGAAACAGAGAAAACAGAATCAAAGGGATGGAAGGAAGTGAAGATGGCAAGTTTAAAGTACGTGTTTTTAAGATTTAGGGAAGGAGACAAAAATCAGATCAAAGCTTAAGAGGCAGCAGGGTAAAAGAAAGGTCTCTTTAAGGTTGGGGAGTCTGTCTTCTTTTCAGGGGAAGAAGAGAAAGTCAACAGAATGAATGAAGGCACAGGTGAAGTGGCACAGAAAGTGGATTCAGAGCACCAACGCTGAGTCCCAGTTCTGCTACTAAATCATCTGTGGGACTCTGTGCAAGGATTTTTAACCTTTCGGCATCTAATGGTGGTTAGTTTTCAGGTGTGCTCTAAGAATTAAACAAGACAATTTCTGTGAGGTGCCTTGCACAGTTCCTGGAATGGAAAAATACTTCTACTTACTATTTGTTGAGATCCTTCCATTAACATGAAAGAGGGAGCAGGAAGATAAAGAAGCAAGGGTTACACCGAAGTCAGGGCAGAAGAGATAAACATACAGATAGAAGAGGGAGAGATATTGATGATGGGTAGAAGATTAAGAGTTCATGTTGAATTGTAGGACCCATAGGGTCCCGCTCTATCTCTACTTCATGGCTATTCTGTGTCATTAGTTTACTAAATAATAACATCAATTCTGTTTTTTATACTACACCAAATATAAATGGTACAAATACTTGTAAAGGATTAAAAACTATCTTATGATACATACCAGTACTTTCATGAAAGTTCTTATTATTAATTATTATACATAAACCCCTTTCAGGATAATCCATTTTGTAACTATAGTCCAAGGATATTCCAGAGTCCATTGATTTGCTTCCATGTAAGATCTTTCTGTTTGGAAATCAAACAACAGTTTACAAAGAGAGAAATGACCAATGCTGCTGTTCACATTGACACAACTTCTCTAACACATAGGAACAGTTAACGTTTGTTGAATATAATATGCCAGGTTGTGTGCAACAGGCTTTCCCTCACTAAAATTTCACAAAAACCCATTTCACAGATGAGGAAGTGACCACTATGAGGCTGATGGTTATGCAGATACAGTGTCAGACCCAAGGCTGAAAGCATCTGTTGAACTTCAGAGTTCAGACTTTTAATCTCTGTATTTTGCTTTCCTCTAAATTTTATTAAAATTTCATCAAATTCATTTTATACTTAAATTTTTTTAAACTTTCTAAAATATTTTATCCTTCAAGGTAAGAGTGAAATCATAAAAATTACCCTGAAATGATAGGGAAACCAACAAAAGGCAACTATGACTCAAAACACAATATTTATCACAATTCCTAAATTGTTCCTTAAACCCTGTGCACTGAACATACTAATAATTTATTGCTACATAGAATCACTGTTGTAAATAATTGAAAATACTTGTCTAAAGGTCACTTATCCAAAAACCTCTGTTATCTAGACCAGGGTCAATAAACTTTTTCTCAAAGCGCCAAATATTAAGTATTTTAGGCTGGCTGGCTGCCTGTACAGACTCTGTTGCAGCCCACTCCATCCAGCTGGTGGAAGTCGCCCAGGACAATATGTAAACGAATGGGTGTGGCTATGCTTCAATAAAACTTGACCAAAACAGTCTGCAAACCTGATCCTTGACCTGGACCAGGAATCAGGAAACAACAGCAAAAAACTGATACCTAACGTCCATGTACCCACACACTCAACCTGGGAGTATTTCACATTATATGCAATTCTAAAAATACTGTTGGAAAAGGATAGTAAATTACTACCTTTTAAAATAGTAAATTATGTTCTGTATGATAGGAAAAGGTAGGAAAATGTGTAAATCAGTTTAAAAGGGTTTAAAAAAAGGCAAGAAACCTCTAAAATGAGACTGCCTTTCAAAAGGTTAATTTCTAGGCAAATTCCTTTGCTAAACAAATATTGCAAAAATCTTTATTGGTAACCTGTTAATAGCTCTGCTGTAACAGTATTGTTTAGTACTAAAATTAGTTTATAATTCCCTGGGTGGTCCAGAATAATAATACTGGACCCCAGAAATAAACTTTTAGAATTAAATGTACCACAAGAGATCCCAAATGGATAATAACAGACATGAATTAAGAGTGTTTGAGTTCTATCTTTTCCCTTTCTCCATCTGCTGGTTATTGGAAGCATTAATGAGCAGAATATTCCAAAAAGGAAGACGGAGACAAAGGGTAAAAGATAATCTATAACCAGGCAATTCTTCCCCAGACTGAGAACTGGCATTTTATTTTAGCCTTAAAACTCACAAATAAACAGGAGGCCAAAAAACTCCCCCAAACACGAACCTCTCATCCTGCACAGAGATTCGGAGGGTGCCTCTGCCTCTCCTGGGTCATCCTTCTGCTACTAAGGCAGGGTTTCTGACAACACGTCAGGCACCCTCCCACCTCCCCGCAGTTCCGTGAAAGTTTTATTTTAAGGAGGAGATTCAGAGAGGATAATTTAACATGTGTATAGCCATGCAGCTGTCACAGGAGGTAGGAAGTCATCTGGGCCTCTCTGGCTTGAAAGCCCATATTCTTTCTGCTTCCTCAAAGTTTGCTGTACTACATACACCCATCTTTCTCTGCTTGTATGAGACTCCATTTAAATACTCACGTCTCTGAAGTTTTAATGGATTTTGAATCCACTGAATTTTCATTGTTCTCCATGGATACTTTTATTAACTAGAATATAAAGAAAATAGATGTTAATCAAAATCAGTCATTATAAGATCACTGCATTAATTATTCCAATGATTATGTCTCTAAATAAACACACTATACGAATATTTTCATATTAGCAGTACCATCACTCTCCCAGCTTCACCTCTACCGTTCAAGGCTTCTGTGAGTCAAACCTGAGAACAATCCTTTGTAAAGGTATGTATAAGGTCGCCCATTTCTCTCTTTCGTTTTTAATTGAGCTATGAAGTACACATAGTGCACAGATAGGAAGTGTGCAGCCTGATACATTTTTACATTTGGATACCCCACCAGATCAAGATACACACGGCAACTTGTTTCTATTACAACAGATCTGGTCATTGGTAAGAACTCTGCCTTCCAACTCAATGCAGTTAAAACAAAAACCGAAAACGGTATACCTCACATAACACTATTCTACGATGCTTGGATTCCCAAGAGATTCAGCACCAGGAAGTTCCAAACCTCCACATAATCTTTACTCTTAAACTAGACATGAAAATCCCACTTTCTCATTTAAGGTGGTGGACCGGCTTTAGGAAACCTGGAAGTAAAAACTAAAGTTCCTGCTTTCATTCTTCTGTCAGACAATTCTGTTTACCTCCCACAGTGAGTGAGTCCTTCTAATCAAGGCAGCTCTCACTTACAGTGCATTTATTATACAGCAGGTACTGTGCTAGGCATCTTATCTTTTATTTTCCCAACAATCTGAAAAGTCAGGAAACCCAACTCCTAGTGATTAGGTGGCTTTGTCCACAGACGCAAAGCTTAGTGATGGAGGCCCCCTTCTTCCCACTCTTCCCTACTGCCTCTGAAGAAGCCAGTTCCTTACTACCTGTCTGGAGTTCTACCATGTCTTCTCTAGCTTCCCCAAAGCAAAGGTACTTCTATGGCAATCTGCCTCCCTAAATAAAGAATACAGAAAAACAAGGACAAAAATTTTTTCTCCAGCCTCTAGAAGTCCTGCCTATCTCAAAAATTCCAATCAAAATAGAACTTTTAACCTAACTCCCACGCTAAAATCAGAAATCTTAAAAGAATACACACCCCGTCAACAGGACTCACTCAACCACAAAAGCCTTTACAGAAAGTCCTAGGCTCCCTCCCCCTTTTTAAATTTAAATTTTTAAAACTGTGATAAAATATACATAAAAATCTATCATTTTAACCATTTTTAAGTGTACAGTTCAGTGACATTAAGGACAGTCACAGTGTTGTATAAACATCACCACCATCCATTTCCAGAACTTTTTTATCTTCCCACACCTCCCCATTACCGAAGTCCCCCCTTTTAAGGTCTCTTGAAAGTTAAGGAGACATCTCTTCTCTTCTCCAAAGCTCAGTTCCTTCCTCCTCTGTCCCTAAGTACTGTGTGCACCTATCGTGGGGGAAGATGGAGAAAAAAATATGGAGAGGAAGTGTCACCATTTTGGAACCACCGAAGGGGATAGCGTTTCACCTTCTCTCAAAGTCAGTCTTTGCTGTGCATTTCTACAAAAGCTCTTTGCTTTTCTATCATCTTACTTCCTGCAGTTTTTCTAGAAAACTAAGGCAGGATGCTGTGTACAACTGGGATGAACCATCTTGCAGTCAATAAGCAAATACTTCGTGAGCACGTGCTTTGTGCCAGGTGCCATTCTAGGCTCTAGGACAGAGTGGAAGACAAAACAAAATTCCTACCTTCAAGAAACTTTCATTCTAGAGAGGAAGAATAATTACAGATAATAAGATTTCAGATACTGATAGGGGCTATGAAGAAAACAAAATAGGGTAGAGTAATAGAGAGACTGGTAGTGTGAGCTACTTTAGCTGAGGAGGCTGGGAAAGCCATCTCTGAGGTGACACTGACAGAAAGAGCTAAATGACATAGAGGCCACCTAGAAAGGCTGCCTTGCTGGGGAAACGTCCGGCAGGTACAAAGGCCCTGAAAGAGTTTCGTGTATTCAAGGTGCAGAAAAGAAAACCAGTTCGATTAGTGCATGGAAAAGGAAGGGAAGGAGTGAAGGGAATTGAAGTGGGAAAGGCAAGATCATATAGGGCCTCAGGAGCCAAGAGGAGCTTTGATTCTATCCTTGTTGCAAGAAGGAGAAACCATTGGAGTGCTTGAAGCAGAGGAGGGACAGCATGCTTTAAAAAGATCACTCTGGGGCTTCCCTGGTGGCGCAGTGGTTGAGAGTCCGCCTGCCGATGCAGGGGACACGGGTTCGTGCCCCGGTCCCGGAAGATCCCACATGCCGCGGAGCGGCTGGGCCCGTGAGCCATGGCCCCTGAGCCTGCGCGTCCGGAGCCTGTGCTCCGCGACGGGAGAAGCCGCAACAGTGAGAGGCCCGCATACCGCAAAAAAAAAAAAAAATCACTCTGGCTGCTGAGTGGAGAATCCACTGCGGAAGCACAGAGGCCAGTGAGAAGCCCTCTGGAATAGTCCCGGAAAGAGATGATAAAGTTTGGACTATAGTTAAATAGTGGATATAGGTAATTAAGAGTCTGCAACTTGGGGAGAGAGCAGGGCTGGAGATATACTGGGGCACTCTGATGATTAGAGGGTTACTGGAGGAAGTGGAGCCAGCAGGAGACTAAAAAGAAGTGAGTGAAACAGGTGGAAATCAGGTAGCTGGGGTGTACCAAAATATGCAGAAGCCTTCCAAAGAGTGTTTGATCATTTCAGATCTTGCTAAGAGGTCATTTCAGATGACGACAGAGACCATTAGCTTTGGCAAGAAAGTAATGGGCATAGTGGGGATTGTCAGGAAAAATTGTCCCAGACTTGGAAATGGGTGAAAGAAATTACTGGATGTTATTTCAGGGTGGTACTAGGCATTGGCTAGAGAAAGCTTGGGGATTATCTGATTTTACAGGGTGTCTTTTTTTTCCATTTTAAGACTTTATTATTAAAAAAAAATTTTTTTTGGAGTATAGTTGATTTACAATATTATGTTAGTTTCAAGTGTACAGCAAAGTGAATCAGTTATACGTATACATATATCCATTCTTTTTTAGATTCTTTTCCCATATAGGCCATTACAGAGTATTGAGTAGGGTTCCCTGTGCTATACAGTAGGTCCTCACTAGTTGTCTCTATATAGTAGTATATATATGTCAATCCCAATCTCCTATTTCTCCCTCCCCTAACCCATAACCATGTTTGTTTTCTATACCTGTGACTCTATTTCTGATTTGTAGATAGGTTCATTGGTATAGGGTGTCCTCTTTTCACTGACCTTCTCCTGACTAGACTACTTTACAACTTTGTAGGAAGTTAAGCCACAAAAAAAAGGAAGCCAGGCAGATGATTCTTATTGGTAGCAATGAAAACAAGTTTTGTCTTGTAATGATGTAACGGGTTTGCAACTTGTAGAAAAGATGACCCTCCCAAATTACACTTTATTGCCTTATAGGGTATTAACTAGTTTTGCTTCTATTAGCAAATTCATTTCATCGTACCCAACCATTTACATCTATGTTTATTGTTCAAAGTCTCCTTTGAACTGGTCTTAACAACGGACTGGTTCTATTATCAATTAATTGAATAAAATGTTTGACATATTTTATATTTACACAACAGTCAAGTTTCATACTTTTTGAAAAGTATACTTTAAAAGGATCAATGTTGCTGCAATGGGTTGAGGAGAAAATGGGAAAAGAAAAATGAGTAAAGACAACAAAAGTGAGTCAGCATAGTTTTACCATGAAGGGGCAAGGAGAGGGGATGGTAGCTGAAAGGGGACCAGGGGTAGAGGACATTTCTTGTTTGGCTTGGTTTTAAAGATGAGCCATTTAAAGCATGATTTTATGCTGATGAGAATGATCCATAGAAAGTGAGAAATTAATAAGGCAAGAGGAGAAAAAGAGTGAAGTTCTTGGAGGGATGAGGGGGGTCTGTGAATCTAGCTCACATATGGGGAAGTATTAGCCTCAGAAAAGAACAAGTGAGGGCTCATCCACTATAATAACGCAAGGAAGACAAATTATTTGGGCACAACGTATGAAGGCTGGTGAACTGGACGCAAGGAGGATGAGGCACTTCTCACGTGATGGCACCCATTTTCTCTCTGTTTAGAAGAGACAACTTTGAGACAAAAATCCCCAAATGTCTTAACTATACCTTCATGAGTACTTACGCGTGCATTTTACCAAGTAATACAAAAACTCATCATGCATACGTCTAGCAAAGCTGTGTGAGACAGGCATTCCCAGACATGAATAGAAGGGACATAAATTGGTATCACCTCCCGAAACATGTCCCTCCTACACTCCTCAATAAAAGGCTTGACATCTGCTCTAGGAAACTTACACTTCTAAGAATGCAGCCTAAGGAAATAACTCTAAGGATGAGGGAGAGGAGGGAAGGGGAAGGATATGTATTACTCATCAAAATATTGAAAATCTGTGCAGAGAAATAGTGAAGTCATGGTGTATCCAATACACTGGTTCTACAGTATCTTTACCTTTTAACCTGTTTATTAACAGTGGCTATCTC
The DNA here is from genome assembly GCF_059928025.1 of Delphinapterus leucas. Lineage (NCBI taxonomy): Eukaryota > Metazoa > Chordata > Mammalia > Artiodactyla > Monodontidae > Delphinapterus > Delphinapterus leucas. The sequence goes on from NC_143149.1 coordinate 12,963,100, forward strand.
TGCGTGATGGGACCACTGGCAACTTAGTTACTCCTTAATATTTTTCATATTTTCTATTTTTTCTATAATGTCTACTTTTTTTAAGTTAGGAAACTGTAGTAAACATTATTTTATAAAATAATATCCTCCAACAATGGTAGACTATGCCAACCAGTATCGTGTTAGCCAGTTTCAACTCTCAGCCCTGTTTCAAGAGCGATAAAAATAGTGGTACTTTACTACTATGAAAGCAGCAGCCCTTCCTTGACTGCTGTGTACCACGTCCCAGTCTATCTCTCTTTCTCTTCTTCTTTTGTATGTATAATAAACACATAATAGGCACATAGAAATCTCAAACTTCCTTCAACCATAAATACGGAGGCCAACTTGCCCCAACACAAGTCAAAATAATTATCCATCCATGGTTGAAAAACAAAGTTGTTAATTTGACTAATTGAGAGAACAATACAGGTTGGCTAACAATTCTGGAAATGCAGGCAGATACATAATAAATGGTTTATTGGCATTATATTATAATCCATGAGAAAATAGTGTTATTTATGTTTCAAGACTTTCTGGCCAGCCTGTGGAAAATCTGGAGTGAAAACACAGTGGGATGGGAAAAAAGACAATAAAATTTCTGAAGGTGAACCCAGAGCTCCTGCCAGTGTCTTTCTGGTCCCAGGGTTTTGCCTCAAATTGGCGCTTTGAATGAGTCTGCCAAATGCAGGGTGCACAGTAGCTGTTCAGGAACCCCGAAAGGCTGCTATGTTCCCACCAATGATCAAGGGCATAAGACGTCTTACCAAACACTTCTGCAACAGCGCAGTGATTCTTGGACTGAAATATTAACTTCTAACAATCTTTTATTTCTTGCCAACAATAAAGCTGTGGGACAAAGCGATTCTATCCTTATGACCGGTAATAGAAAGTTTAGATTTAAATAGTGGCAAGCTTTCCAGAATTTTAAAATACAGTTCACTCTTGAACAACTCAGGTTTGAACTGTACAGGTCCACTTACACATGGATTTTTTTTTTTTAAACATGTGGATTTTTAAAAGTAGCAAATACTATATCACTACACCATCTGAGGTTAGCTGAATCCATGGATACAGAACCATGGCTATGGAGTGCCAACTAAAAATTATACACTCGCATTTTCGACTATAGGGAGGGTCCCCTAACCCCTCCTTGCTCAAGAGTCAATTGCATTTGGCTTCTTGGTTCATACCAAGGTTAAGATGTAACCTAGGGCTTCCCTGGTGGCACAGTGGTTAAGAATCCGCCTGCCAAGGCTGGGGACACGGGTTCGCGCCCTGGTCCGGGAAGATCCCACATGCCGCCAAGCAACGAAGCCCGTGCGCCACAACTACTGAGCCGGCGCTCTAGAGCCCGCGAGCCACAACTACGGAGCCCGTGTGCCACAACTACTGAAGCCTGCGTGCCTAGAGCCCGTGCTCTGCAAGAAGAGAAGCCACCGCAATGAGAAGCCCGCGCACCGCAATGAAGAGTAGCCCCCGCTCGCCACAACTAGAGAAAGCCCGCGCGCAGCAACAAAGACCCAACACAGCCAAAAAAAAAAAAAAAAAAAAGATGTAACCTAAATATAAGGTGACTTTCAAGTAGTCATTTCCTTTTCATACATTTAATCAACTTTCTTTAACCAAATCATTCTTTTTTTTTTTTTTTTTTTGCGGTACATGGGCCTCTCACTGGTGTGGCCTCTCGTGTTGTGGAGCACAGGCTCCGGACGCGCAGGCTAAGCGGCCATGGCTCACGGGCCCAGCCGCTCCGCGGCATGTGGGATCTTCCCGGACCGGGGCACGATCTTCCCGGACCGGGGCACGAACCCGTGTCCCCTGCATTGGCAGGCGGACTCTCAACCACTGCGCCACCAGGGAGGCCCTAAGCAAATCATTCTTAAAAGTTAAAAACGATTCATCTTGATTAGCCTTAATACAAGTAATTGTAATTAATAATTTCCAATATTAGACATCAAATAGACAATTTTGTTTCAGTAAGGTACTTGATGGCTGAAAGAAAAAAAAATTTGAATTTTTTAAGACTAGTATTTAAAACAGTTTCTATCTGATAAGGATTTCTCAGGAACAAATACTATGACGTATTTTGTTCCCTTTTTTTAAAATTTTTTTTAACCAATGATGACGACTTTATGAAGTCATGTGGCAGGGTCAACAAACAAACTCACACTTTTTCATAAACAAGAAATAAACCCCTTCCTTTAAAGTCTTTCACAGAATCGCACCTGATCCACCATGCCAGAATTAATCTCTTCCACCTATATATTTACTTAGCATGTAATTAGAACCCTTCTTGTATTTTCATTTTATCCTGTTTTGGATTTTTTTAAATTAATTAATTAATTTATTTTTGGCTGCACTGGGTCTTCGTTGCTGTGCACGGGCTTTCTCTAGTTGCAGTGAGCAGGGGCTACTCTTCATTGCAGTGCATGGGCTTCTCATTGCGGTGGCTTCTCTTCTTGGGGAGCACGGGCTCTAGGCCCTTGGACTTCAGTAGTTGTGGTGCACGGGCCTAGTTGCTCCGTGACATGTGGGATCTTCCCGGACCAGGGCTCGAACCCGTGTCCCTTGCACTGGCAGACGGATTCTTAACTACTGTGCCACCAGGGAAGTCCTGGATTGCTTTTTATGTGTATTTGTTACTCTCATAACACCATGACATAATGATGGTTTTTCCTCTCTCAATTCCACCAGTAAGCAAGTAGCATGCTATATTCTGGTCCCACTGGATTCTTTGAACGGTTTAAAAATAATTTTCTCTCAGGGTCTTCACACTTGCTATTCCCACTACCTGGAATACTAGTCTCACCGATATATTATGTTATATAATATTATATAAGATAATATGATTTATTTCACTCGGGTCTCTATTGAAAGGTCACCTCTCCCAAATGTCTTCCCTCATCCTATTTCACTTTCTTTACTCCGCTGATATGCAATCAACAAGGATCCTGGAGCAGAAATCTTGAGGAATTGGTGAGACAGAAAGTAGGAAATATCAGGGAAAGATTCCTGAGGTGACAGGAATGATTTTGGGAAATTGAGCTGAGAGAACATTAGAAGTGGAATAGAAGTGGGTAGAAGTGGAAGGAAGGAGAATTTTAGGGTCATCTCTTGGTGAGCTGCATTTGGAGCAGTTGAGGGATTGTCCCTTTCTTTTCTTATGGTTGGCTGAATAGTGAGTAGTCAGAGTATTTCCCCGCAGGTTTTAAGGAATAAAAGTGTAATTGAAACCTGGTAAACAGAGTACCCACATTAGCAAATAACACAAACTGGAGTTTGGCATCCAACTTGTTTGCCAAACCCAACTGATTTGGCACCTAAACTCCGAAGATAAGTCCAGCCATCCCAGTGTCCCATCACAAGCAACACAGGCAGACAGAAAAAGGGAATAACCAAGAAATCATTGACTGTTCAAGCAAAACTGACACCATGAAAGAGACACCAAACTCAACAAAAATATTAAAACAAACAGAAAAAGAAGTAATTATGAGTTTTTCTGAGCCTACTGTGTGTAATTTATAAACTAGAAACACTGGAAATCAGCGAGAAGGCAGATAATGACTAGAACAAAAAAGTCATTGCTCAGTTTTGGGTTTCAAAAGAGAGATTTAAATTCCAAACTGAGACAATGGTTTGAAAGCCAAACACATTTGACTTTAGTTGAAAGAAAAGGTTGTCTGCTGCCAGTGTCCCTGTCCTCACGGTGAGACACAGCCGCGCCCCGCCTCTGCAGGAGACCCTCCACCACTAGCAGGTAGGTCTGGCTCAGTCTCCTATGGGGTCACTGCTCCTTCCCCTGGGTCCTGATGTGCGCGCTACTTTGTGTGTGCCCTTCAAGAGCGGAGTCTCTGTTTCACCCAGTCCTGTCAGTTGACCTTCATTTACTACGGAAAATTTATATAATGATAAAATCCTCACTGCATCAGACTTGCTCACATTTGCTTTCTGCTTGTCACCATCTGCTTTTCCCACGTGAAAGCACCAAATCCACACGCTTGGGAGCAGAGCTTTGGTTCCTGCAGAACTTACTTAAGAGTGACACTCAGCATTACCTCACCTCCATTAGCTAATGCCTGGCTGAATATAAGTTATTCTGGACATGGTGATCTCATCTCAGAAGGATAAAAAAAATTGTCCCCCAAGGGAAAAAAATGCCCTATATGATGATGAGAGTTTAAGTTCTTAGAACACTTTCATTTGACAAACCACAAATAGGAAAATATACAATAGGGCTTAAAAAATATAGTGTGTGTGTGTGTGTGTGTGTGTGTGTGTGTATGATGAATTACTACTCAGCCAGAAAAAAGAAAGAAATTTTGAATAAATCCATAGAAACAGAAAGTAAATTAGTGGTTGCCTAAGTTTAGGGGTTTGGATAGAAATTGGGGATGACTGCTGATGGTTAGGAGGTTTCTTGGGGTGATAAAAATGTTCTAAAATTGATTGTGGTGATGGATACATTACTCTGTGAATACACTAAAAACCACTGAATTCTATAGTTTAAATTGATAAACTGTATAGTATGTGAACTATGTCTTAATAAAGCTATTTAAAAAGTAAAAAAAAAAAATAATAAAAATAACAAATATATTGTAGCACCGCAATGGACTTAACGCTAATTGTTTCTTACTGTACTGAGTATGTAATTCTTTCCATCAATTCAGGATGCTGATGATAATAAATTTCTAGACATATATTGGGTCCCAGAGAAGTTCTAAGTAGATCAATTGACATTAGATGGCAACCTGGAACCTGGGTCTTAGAATCAGGTCTCTGAGTTCCTAGATCCCTTTAATACTTGCCACTGAAGCTACAATAGTCAGATTTTTCAAAAGTTAAAAAATGTTGTCAGTAGAAATTTACTGTCACTCTAAAATACATAAGCATTTCAGGCTGTGTTTTCCTAAAGTGAAAAGTTGCAATGATTTCCCAATTTTTTATTGTGGTTAGCCAACTAAAGGGACCGTTGCATAATGCCACAATGAAGTTAAGCAGAATAAATTATCTACAGAGTTCAAAGAGAGGAATAAAAATTAATTTTTAAAATTGAAATTTCTATATGAAGTTACAAAGTATCAACATTTTAGGAAAAATAACCAACAACAACCTGTTATTAAAAATGGCTTGAGGGACGGAGGGAGACGCAAGAGGGAAGAGATATGGGAACATATGTGTACGTATAGCTGATTCACTTTGTTATAAAGCAGAAACTTAACACACCATTGGAAAGCAATTATACTCCAATAAAGATGTTAAAAAAAAAAAAAGGCTTGAGGACTTCCCTGGTGGTGCGGTGGTTAAGAATCTGCCTGCCAGTGCAGGGGACAGAGAGAGGTTCGAGCCCTGGTCTGGGAAGATCCCACATGCCGAGGAGCAACTAAGCCCACGAGCCACAACTACTGAAGCCCGCGCACCTACAGCCTGTGCTCTGCAACAAGAGAAGCCACCGCAATGAGAAGCCCGCGCACCACAACAAAGAGTAGCCCCACTCGCCCCAACTAGGGAAAGCCTGCGCGCAGCAACAAAGACCCAACGCAGCCACAAATAATACATAAATTCATTTTTTTTAAAAAAATGGCTTGAAAGTTGTGCCTATGGTAGAAATTTCAAAATGAGATATTAAATTAGGATAACCAGTTTAAGTTATTCCTACTTAGTTAACCTGTCACCCATCAGTGGGTTGTCCTTGGTGCCTGTCCTATAAGGAAACTGAGGTAAGGTCTAAAACCTGGTCTTTGCCCTACCAAAAGGGTTTTAAATCTCAAAATGAGACATAAGAACCAACATCACTCACTTCTGAATCATCTCCACAAATACGAGTATCTTCAAAAAAATTATAAGTAAAAATTTACCAAAACAGGTAGCCAAAGAAAAGCCCAAAAATCATAACACAATATGTGATTTGAGCGTTGTGTAATAACAGGTCCTCTTACTGTTGGCTAATAGGGGCTAGACTCTGAGCTAAAAGGTCCATTTATCTATGCATGTATTCATTATTTACGTGTTTCTAGTTCTTCCAACGATGTTTCGAGGCATAATGAGATTCCATTTTATAGTTCAGTTGACTGAGGCTGAAAGCAGTTAAGTAACTTTTAAATGGCAGAGCCTGGATTCAAACTCAGATCTGTCAGCTTCCCACACCTCTACATGGCTTAGTTCTACATAGGAGGGGTAATGCTATCAATAATTTCAAGAAAGGAAACAAAAATCCACAACCTAGAAACACTAAGATGAGAGAGGAAGCATACATAAACATGACAGAAACTGACTGCAAGGACAGTGAAATAGTATAAAGTGCACTCATTCCAACTCACGAAGAAACCAGGAATGATGTTTATGGTGTTTTGGGTGCCCCTGGGTAATTTACTTCTAAAAGTAAAATTACTCACAAAATATGAATAACTTTCATATTAAGCATTTAGGATGTCATTCAGACACTTTTTTCCTATGTCTCTATTTGCCTCTAAAGGAGAGGTGAAGACTTTTCACTATGACTTGTGGGGAGATTATTCAGTCCTCCCTCAGTATCCATGGAAGATTGGTTCTAGGACACCCCCCTTCCTCCTCCTTCCAGGGATACCAAAATCTGCAGACGCTCAAGTCCTTTATGTACAACGGTGTAGGAGAATCGGCCCTCCATATCTGGTTAAGAACCTACAGACAAGGAGGGTGGCCCATACTTTGGCCAAAGAACTTGATAAACATCAGGATTATATTTATTACCAATTAGAGAGGACGAAGTCTCAAAAGCAGTCATGTTTCCAGATTTGGTAAGTGAAACAGAAAGAAGAAAATACTTTTTTCACAACAGTTTGGATAAGAGGAGATTTCTGCTGTGACGTACTAGAGGTTTTATTGAAATCATTTCCCATCTGGTCCCTGCAATTGCTTTGGGAAGAGTCACCAAACTGGATATTGTCATTGGGCCTGGTAAAAGTCAGACTTTTAATATTTATTTTGTAATAAAGGAGGAATCTCACACATGGCAAGTAAAATTAAATACAGAAGAAACTTAAGTAAGTTCAGTTGTGCCACACAAACAAAACCATTCTTTCTTTTTCTCTGGGAAGGACCACACCACCAGGAAGACACAGACAGGAGGGCTTCCCCACTACTCAAAAGCCACAAGCCAGAAAGGACACAATGCTTACTAAGTGCAAGGGGCCTGTTTCCCTCACCTACCTGAAGTCTTGTCCTAAGATGGTATCTCTGGAGGGGCAGAAGGAGAAATGCGAAAGTCCTTGCAGACTTAAATATTGTGTTATGAAATAAATGTAGAATGAAGGATCTTGGAGGCCTTTTATAAAAATTATAGATAACCTGTAAGGCCTCCTCCCTCCCACTGAGAATCACTCCTCTAGAAGTGATTCAGTTTTACAACCACCTGCCAGAGAAGGTCTGAAACTGCGAAAAGCCAGGGTCAGTGGTATTTATTTATTTGTCATTTGTACCATAACAATTGACTGAACACCGACTGTGTGCAGAGTCGTAAACCCTGAGTGTTTGAAGTAGTGGAGACCAAGATCCTACCCCTATGTGTGACTCGCACGAGAGCTCACTGTATTCAAAAGTGGCTCAACAAGACCGATGGCCAGTGTTCAGTACAAAATAGATAACTTTATTTTACTCTACCCTAATGCAGAAACTCTGTAAGCAACTTGAAGATCAAAATAGGCAGAGAATTAACAACATTACTTAAGAGATTTACAAGGCACTGTCACAGACATTATCTCATTTTATCCCTATAATAACCCTGCGAGGTATGTATATTACTCCTGCCTAATTTATGGATGAAATAGGAAGTGTTGCCCTTGGGATGTGGCCTCGGGTCCTATGACAGCAGAGTACCTATCCCCCTCCATTACATTTGTATTTGTTAAATGTGTACACCAGTATCTAACAGTCTAAGAATTCCACATCTTTTTTTAGATCCAACACCAGTGCTTCCCATCTTTGAGGCAGAGCCTAAAGAACTATCTGATACTGGGCACCAGAACTGACCTAATGCCATTCATGAAACTAAAGACTGCTTTCCAGCATCAGAAAGGGGATGAACCAATAGGAGATTGTGTTAAATTGGATTTGAAAGCAAAACAGAAAAAAGGCATTGTAATTGCCTCTATCAGATGTCAGTCTCTTAAAATCGCAGGAGGGGTCTTCCTCGGTGGTACAGTGGTTGGGAGTCCGCCTGCCGATGCAGGGGACACGGGTTCGTGCCCCGGTCCGGGAAGATCCCACATGCCGCGGAGCGGCTGGGCCCGTGAGCCATGGCCGCTTAGCCTGCGCGTCCGGAGCCTGTGCTCCGCAACGGGAGAGGCCACAACAGTGAGAGGCCCGCGTACCGCAAAAAAAATAAATAAATAAAAAATAAAAATAAAAGAAATAATAATAAAAAAAAAATCGCAGGAGGTAAGACTTCTTTTTCAGGATAGCAAATCAAATCTGATGTAATTGGATACAATGTTTCACTTCTTTCTTACTGGGAACAGGTTTTATTGCTACACTCCAATAAACTGTTCATTCCTTCATTCATTAAAACACATTCTAACTTTCAAAAGCCTTCATTGCAAAAGAGCAAAGTAAAACCATCAGGTTGGGATAGGGATGATTTAAGCTTTGTATTTCATTCTTAGACATCACGTAACTACAATACATTCAAAGTGGCTGAGCGCATTTTGCCACAGGCTGGTCTATGCAGCTTGCTTAGCACCTCCTAATACGATCCTGCATAAACACATTGTTGCAGCAACTCTGCATTTCAACTCTACCATTCCTTTCTAGTCCGCATCATTTAATTATAATTTGCTAAGCCACCTTAAAATAGGATTTTTTTTTCTACATAGGGCGTAATTATTAAAAAGCATAATACTGTAGTATTGGCATTCATTTGTGCCAGGCCCCAAATATGGGGAAAGACAATACGGAACAAGATAACGAGAAAAACACAGTTCCTTGTGGAATCTGCTTAGGAGCTAATAGGGGAGAGTGTAAAAATAAGCAACTGCAAAGGATATGACACTTTCCTCTTAGGATGAGACGGATGCCAAAGGAACACATAATAGCTAGACTTAACCTTGAAATGTTTAATGAGAACAGAAACATAAATAGGAGTTCCTCAAGCAAGTGTGCGGTGATGGGAAGAGAGACGAACGCAAGAGTGTTCCAGGCAGAGAACAGTTAGTGTTAAGCTCAGCATGGCTCTGCAGAAAGTGAAACGGTGCCATAATGAAAGATTAGGCAGGGGAAGGGGACCAAGGAGCCAACCTATGCTTGGCTTTGTTAACCATGTTAAGGGACTGGGTTATCCTATGACCAAAGGAACAGCTTTCTGGATTTTTATTCTGTAAAGATCCCTCAGCCTGTGCTATAAAGAATGGACTGGAAAGGGGCCAGAGGGGCCTCCTGTAGCCAGGTGAGAGCTTAGGGTGTCTTAAATCTGAGATGGAGAGAAGGGGGCCAGATCCAGTGGATATTTAGGAGGGCCAGGAGGCTTGGCGGCTAACTGGAGGAGCCGGGAGAGGAAGCTGATAAGGTTGGTTCCCAGTTTCTTGGCTTGGGAGCCACTTATTGAGAACTGGGAAAGAGACAGCTGCCTTGGGAAGTAAGGCTTGAGAGCACACTCACTGAAAACAAGAGTGACTAAGGCACTCTTATTCAACATGGGCTGAGGGGATTTTAAAGCCTAAGGGATTTGGGCCATGGATACATAGTCACCCGCAGGAGCTAGAAGGATGCATGGAGGCCTTCAGGTCTGAAAGTGAATAGGAGTTTAATACTTGAAACTACCTCTTTGGAAAGCGGAGTCACCCGTCAACCTGATAATATCTAGACAAAGAAGGCAGCAGAGACCAAATCCTCACCAGCAATGGGAGGATAAGCCCTGAGGGCCAGAGCCCTTAGGACAGCACCAGCCCGCCTCCTGCCCTCAGGTCATCTTTTCTCCGCGCCCAGCCTCCTCACCACCTTCCCGATTAAAATTTCAGCCTTCGATCCCCGCTGCCTCCCGCTCCCGGGTCCGACCTCCTACCCCCCCGGCCTCAGCGCCTCCGCCTGGGCCTCCCGCCCCTCTCCTCCCCCGGCTCAGCGACCCGTGTCAAGCCTCCTGCTACCAGGCTTCAGCGACCCGACCCGGGTCTCCCGACACCCCCCATTCTCGGCCCGGCCACCTGTCCCCCGGGCTCGGCGTCTCCGGCTGGGTCTCCGCTCCCCAGCCTCCCGCTGTCCGCCCTCCATATCCCACGCGGGTCTCCCACCACCCCCGGCCCAGCCTCTCGATCCTCGGTCTGGCCTCCCGTCCCCCAGGCTCGGCGTCTCCAGCCGGATCTCTGCTCCGCGGCCCGGCCTCCCGTCCCTGGGCCGGGTCTCTCGATCTGCGGGCTTCAGGGCTCGTCCCTGCCCCCGTTGTCGCGCCAAAACAAAGGATCCGCCGCCCGGACCAGGTCAGTCCCCTCCTTCTCCCCGGGGCAGCTGCAGGCCGGTGCAGGCCCCCGGGGCAGGCGCTGAGCTTGGGAGAGTGGAGGGAACCAGCCCAGGACCTATGGCGCCAAAGCGAGAAGCGTCGAGGGCATATCTCACCTCTCAGCCCCCACGCCGTTGCCACCGACTCGCTCTGCTGGGATCGGTTCCTGCTCTGCTTCCGCCGCAGCCGCGCTCAGAGGTAGGCGCCCGAGCAGGCCCCGCCCCCTCTGGCCCCACCCCGGCCCCTCCCATCAGCTCTGCAAGCTCAGCGCCGCGCCGACACGTCAGTCAGGCCCCGGCTCCCTCTGCCCGAGAACACCGCCCCCTCACAGGCCCCGCCCCTCCCGAGCACACCGCTCCGCCCGAGAACACCGCCCCTTCACGGGTCCCGCCGCGCCTGAGAACGCCGCTCAGCCCGAGAGCACCGCCCACTCACGGGTCCCGGGAGCTCCTGGCTTCCAGGCACGCTTCCGGGCCATTCTAGGCCCTTCCCGGCCTCCGCTCCCTTTCAGTTCCCCGTCCTACCCCAGAATGCTGTCGTCTCACTGGCCCGCGCTCTCCCCACTTCCCGCCCCGGCCCCGCCTCCGCGCCAGGTTTGAAGACTCGGTCCCGCCACAGTGGGCGGGTTGCGTGTCCTGCCAGCCGCAGAGGACCCACGGCTTCCCGCCCACGGCGAGCGTCTCTGGAGGTAAATGGAGGGAAACCCGAAGGCCTCGCCGGACCCCGGGGGCAGGGAGAAGGGAGTCACGGGCAGGCCCTGCGGGAGGACGGAGAGCGGGTCGCGGCCTGCCGGTAGTCCCCGCTTCCCCTCGGGCGACCGGAGGCCTTCCCTTAGGTCACCCCGAATTCCCTGTCCCGAAACCAAAAGCTTTAACCGCCCAGCTGGGCCTCCGCCTGTCTTGGGTCACGAACTCTTTTCAGACTCTGAGGCATTTTCGCAGAAGAATGTACCAACCCAATTGAGCACGAAATTCTCCATCAAATTTCAAGAGGTTCAGGACATTCTGACAAGTCAGGGGCCCCAGGTGAAGAACTCGCCCACTTCCAGCACTTTTGTTTACTTGGATATAAATGAGGGTGCCGTTTTGTTCACAGATATACATCGTTCTGAGTATGGCGACCGTTCCTTGAGTGCTTATCTGTGTTCTCACATAGTGGCAATGCATTTTCTTTTTCTTTCAGCAGCCCCTGCAGGTAGGAATTCCAGTTTCCACCTGGGCTTAATTAAAAAGGCTAAGTAGTTTGCTCTTGTTAAGGGCTACACTAGTTAAACTCAGATCCTAGGAATAAAACCTAGGCCTTTATCCCTGCCAAGTTGAGAGAGGACCAGTGTTTGGCAGTCCTTTTTCTGCTGCAGTAAAACTGAAGAATAGGACCCACTCCCAACCTGCACGGTGGTTGGCATGCGGTTATTTGTAAGGCAGGCACTAGTGTACTAGTTTTTTTTAACCAGTCCTGTTACCCCGTAGTGATGCACAAACCCCTTCCTGTGCTAAACTTTCTTACCAAAATTATGCTCTAGTTAAAGCAGCGGCAGCAGCAGCGGTTTTCTGTTTTTTTGTGTAAATGACACTTATTAGTTTGGAGAAACTTTAATTATAGTAAAATAGCTGGCTAGAAGCAATGTCGGAAGTTTCTTTCTACAGAGGTGTCTCAGGTGGCAGAACCTGATCTGGGCCTGGGAGAGGAAGACTTCAGGAAGGGTGAGTGGGGCATTCCAGGGGAGGGAAACATGCAGGAGGGCTCCTGGAGTGGGCCAGGTGCAGGCAGTGGTCATCATCATTCATTTGGTGAGAAGGCTGAACAAGAAGAAGTCGAATGGGTAAGTGGTTGAGGGCCAGATTCTGGAGAGTTTGGACTTCTTGAGGTAAACTTTAGCGTTCATTAAGTGATGCTCTGAATCATTAATGAGTGTCGCTAGGAAAAGCTATGAAAATGGTCTTTTAAAAAATTTATTGGCGTATAGTTGATTTACAATGCTAATGAGTCCGTTTCAGGTGTAGAGCAGAGTGATTCAGTTACGCATATATTCATTCTCTTTCAGATTCTCGTATAGGTTATCACAGAGCATTGAGTAGAGGTCCCTGTGCTGTACAGTAGGCCCTTGTTGGTTATCCGTCTCGTAGATAGTAGTGTGTGTGTGTTCATCCCAAGCTCCTGATTTACAAGCCCCCCCGCCCCCCGTTTCCTCTTTGGTAACCATCAGTTTGTTTTCAATATCTGGAAGTCTATTTTTGTTTTGTAAATAAGTTCATTTGTATCATTTTTAAAAAAAATTAGATTCCACATATGAATTATATGATATGTCTTTCTCTGTCTGACTTCACGTAGTATGATAATCTCTAGGTCCATCCATGTTGCTGCATATGGCATTTTGTTCTTTTTTTACGGCTGAGTAATATTCCATTGTATATGTGTACCACATGTCTTCATCCGTTCCTCTGTCGATGGACATTTAGGTTGCTTCCATGTCTTGGCTGTTGAAAATGGTCTTAAGGGTGATTAGTCTGGCAGAATTAGGCTCTTTGGATGGGAGATCCTGTGGGGATGGTAGAAAGGTAGAACTGGAAAAAACAGTGTTCCACTGGATATTTTCTTCCTTATAGGAGACTTTTGGGAAATTTAAATATGAGTTACTCTGTTCAAGCATAGACAGGCAAGGTGACTGAAGTAGGAAAAGAAGAAAAGAAAAAGTCAATTAGTATATTTAATAATTTTGTAAGGTGTTATTCATCTGGGAAGTAAACTATTATTACTGTAAATGAAGTTTAATCACATACTTTATTATGAATACTTTAGCAGTGGGAGAAATAGTATAAATGTATTACAAGAGGCCATAAAGGGAATTATATTAAGAAAACATTGCCAAATACCAGAACATTACTAAATATTAGAACTGGAACATATATGCAGAAAACACAAGATACTGTTGCATCTATTCTCAGGGCAGAGGGAGAAGTTCGAGTTGGGGAATAGGAATTGACTTGTGATTAGACAAGAAAAGAAACTAGGAGAACTGGGCTAGAGAGAGCCATGCGAGGCAGGCTTCATCTGTCCCTAGAAACCAGTACTCGTGAACCATGGGCCGCATGGTCCAGCTGCTCCTGGGGACCAGGCCGTCAAGTGTCACCGATGAACAAGTGTAGGCATAAACCTCTGGAAACCAGGACTGCTTAGGTCGGCTGAGTCATCTCTTCACCCTCACTCTCACTGTCCTTTCTCCCACTATAGTTACTCTGAAAAGACTAAGCCAACCTTTTTTCTAGCCTGACCACCTTTAGTTTTGAAACTGGTATCAAAAATGGTTAAACAATCATTCCCGTGCGATGCTAAGAAATAAATAATAGAGCTCTTAAGCCTGCTATTTTAAAATACAACAAATATTCTTCTTTAGGTCTTGGAAACTGTTACAAAAGTAGTTATGGTCCCTGTGTGAAAAGGGGTTTTCATGTGTAATTATATGTATATAAAAAAAGACAGCACTGTTTCCCCACCAGCATTTCTGAAATGGTGATATGTTCTCCCGGGGGGTAGGCATGAGGAATATGATAGTCCAAAACGAGAATGCCAGATGCCTTCCTGTTCTCCATTTCCTTTGCTTTTATTATTCAACCCCGCTGCTTGAAGAGTCTAAGCCCCAGTTGTCTTTCAGCCCAGCTGTTAAAATTTTAAAACTGTGTAAATAACAAGGGGGCATAACATATTTTGAGCTTCTCTCTTTTTTTCTGTTGACATGCGTGGTTTCCTCAGTCCAGTTAAGTGTTAAACTGGTTTTCCATTCTGACTCTGACTTTCATATATGATATACTCCCATGGTCATACCAATATTTTTACAAAACCAGAAAAAATTTTCCCGATGTCATTGTAACTAAGTGTGAACATCCACATGGTTACTTCTAGTCAGTTATTTGCTAGATACTAGAGTCATAATTCACCTCTGATCGCATTATGTGTTTATTTTCTTCGTTAAGTAATTGGTGGGCTTTATTAAAAGTCAGTTTCTTAGAAGAAAGTTTCTCAGTTAGGTTGTCTAAATGGAGGGGATTTTTATCTGTGTGTGAAGCAGATTAAATAAACTAATACTCAGAATCTATTTAGCAATAAGGAGCCCTGTCACATATATTGAAAAACCAACACAGTTGTATTAAAAATTGCCCCATCTCTTCAATCCAAAGAAATTGTATTCCTTTCCTAGGCAAATCTGTTATGAAATTTATGTTGATAGCTTTAGAATTTTATTTCTGTTTCTTGGCTTATAATTTATAATATCCATGTGGATTAAGTGTAATTCTGAGAGTATAATCTTAAGTCTGTTATGGTTGAAGTCAGATTTGAAATCTGTGGATAATATGCCTTTTTTTCTAACAATGCATTAGGATATTCCTACCCTCTCTTAATCTTTTTGGGTGATTCTATTTTTCTTTCCAGGGAATATTTCATTTGCCAGTGAGTTTATGTTGCAAAGTTTTCTGCTAAAATTCAAGAGCATATTTATCAATGCAAGTACTAGATAGGCATTGACAAAGGTAAATAGGGATTTTACCTTCAAATGCTTTAGTGTATGATATTATGTCACTTAAAACCTAATATATCTGTTTTCTACATACATAAATTACAACATAGATGATTTTAGTGAAGAAGGAAACTATTAGTTATTTCTATTTCTGTGTAAAACCCAGGCCAAAACTTGCTGGCTTTAAAAACAACAAATTAATTTTTTCTTAGAGTTCTGTGGGTTGCCTGGGCAGTTTGCTGGATCTCTCACCTGAACTCACTCAGGCTTACTCAGGCATTGAATTCAGATGATGGCTGGATGATCCAAAGTGGCTTAACTCACGTATCTGGTAATTGGTGCTTGCTATCAGCTGGGGTACCTTGGTTCTTCTCCAGATGACCTTTTATCCTCTGTGAGGCTAGAGTTATAGCATGATGATCTCAGAGCAGGACTCCATGATAGCCAAATCTAATGCAAAAGCACTTATTAAACCTCTGCTTGCTTCACATTTGTCGATGTGACATTGGCAAGTCACATGGCCAAGAGTCTTATGGGAGTGGGCTTAGATGGCATCTCTTGATGGCAGGAATGCCAGAGAATTTGTCCCCATTTTTTCTCTATACTGGAAGCTTTTCCCCCCTCTTCTAAAAACCTATCCTTTTTCCTTTGTAAGTAAACCGTAATCCCAAATTGGAAAGGTATTGCCTGGTCCCCTTACTTTGGCATGGCTAACATGGAAGCATTGTTTGCAAACAAAAACATGTATCATTAGGAAACAAGGGTTAAAATGTAAACATTTCAATTGACTAATGACAAAAGTAGTCATTAAGTTAACAGATTAACATTTATTCTTTTTTTTTAAGTCATGCTTATGATTACCATACATGCCAAACCAAAACTAGCCAATATTGTAATTCCCACTCATACACTGGTTATCCTCCCAACTAATAGTTGTTTGAGTAGAAAAGAAGAGCAATGGGCAGGAAAAAGAGGAAAAGGGAGCTAAGAACTAGACAGTGGTGCCTAGAAATGAATTCTACACTAGGAAATAATAGCACTGGAATGATGCCCACCACCTGGGTGAGGTACATGGCACTTGATGCAACAAAATGATTATAATAAAAACCATAGTGATGCAAAAAACTCTTATATTTACATGAGGCATTGGAATTTGCAGAACATTTTCATGTCTTATGACATGTATCCTCAGGATGACTACATAAAAATGTTGAGTCCCACTTTGCAGCTGATTACAATTTAGGGAGCTTCATTAACCTGTTCAAAACTGTAGCATGATTAGATGGAAGAGCCAGGATCTAAAGATTTCTCATAACCAGCCCTGTCCTTGTTTCACCACAAAACTTCATGCAAAACATAAACTATAAAGCAAAGAAATAAGCAGAAATGAGCTTTGAAGTTTTACCAAACAAAATATATTTTAAACAAAGAAACTGGCATCCATGTTTGTTTGTTTTAGTAGTCATTCACAGAGATCCTACCTGGGATAGGATTTAGTCTCCCCATACTTCTGAACCAATGAAGAGAAAATGGGAAGCAAGGCTGAAGCAAATTGAAGAACGAGCATCCCATTATGAGAGGGAACCATTGTCCTTGGTATACAGACCAAGATTGTCTAAGCCAGAAGAACCACCATCCATTTGGAAACTATTTCATCGGCAAACTCAAGCTTTTAATTTTGTTAAAAGCTGTAAAGAGGTAATTTTTCTCATCTTTTTTTTTAGGGCTACTATACCTTAAGATTTCCAAAAAAAATCTGTTGTTTGTCTTCATTTCAGTCCACGTATTTTACCAGAAGAATTTAATTGCGATCTTTTTGTACTATTTAGGAAAGATATCCATGAATCATTAACCATTTACTTTATATTAATAATGAAAAAAATGACATATCTAGTGCCAAATAGTTTAAAAAATTTGTAATGACATAGAAATGATGCTCTGCTTAGAGGAGAAGTGACTGTATTCATGGACTGAAAAATAATAGAATGAGTGTAAGAGTTAAACTAAAATAATACCCACAGAAATATCAGGAAATGAGTAAGTAGAGTGTGAGATTTTTTTTTTTTTTGGTCTGCGTTGGGTCTTTGTTGCTGCGCGTGGGCTTTCTCTAGTTGTGGTGAGCGGGGGCTCCTCTTCATTGTGGAGCACAGGCTCTAGGCGTGCGGGCTTCAGTAGTTGTGGCTTTCGGGCTCTAGAGTACAGGCTCAGTAGTTGTGGTGCACGGGCTTAGTTGCTCCGCGGCATGTGGGATCTTCCCGGACCAGGGCTTGAACCAGTGTCCCCTGCATTGGCAGGCAGATTCCTAACCACTGCGCCACCCGGGAAGCCCGGAGTGTGAGATTTTAAGGATGAAATTAGGGATTGGAAATTTGAATTTAAACAATCGCAAATGAAAATGTCTCAAATGTCATTTGAGTTAATAAGCCCTAAAACTTAAATCATAGTACCAAAGCACACATATTTTTACCTTTCTACTGTCCCTTTTGTGCTTTGGAGTAGTAGAGTGGATTTATCATAATTTCCAACACATTAGGGAAGTGGGAGGAAGAAGTGCTTGCTACATGCTAGCCTCACAAAGGGAATGGTTCTCAAAAATAAACAAGCATGTGTATTGCACATCTTTTTTTGTTGGGCACTGTGGGGAATATAAAGAAATATAACGAAAAGATGCATCTATCCAACATAAATCCAGCATAAATATATTGTGATTCTGAAAATTGATTATATATAAAAACTCAAAATGATATAAGTTTTTAAGGAGGAGGACCTTCTTTCCCTGGTAAACAGAAGCTCACTCATATCTCATCAGAATAGTTTAGGAAATAGAAGAAAAGCCTTTTGTGTGCATTTTGTGTAACCCTAATTCAGGTATCAGAAATTAAAATACAGATTCGCTTAATCTTGACTTTAAAAAAAATATAGCTGTATGATTGCTGGATTTACCAATCATCAGTTTATAAAATTTATCTCGAGAAGATTTTTAATAGGATTGGATAACTTAGTCTTTTTATGATTTCTCTCATGAAAATGGAAGTTTAGTTCCTTTATAGGCTCGACAGTTACCTTTA
The DNA here is from genome assembly GCF_059928025.1 of Delphinapterus leucas. Lineage (NCBI taxonomy): Eukaryota > Metazoa > Chordata > Mammalia > Artiodactyla > Monodontidae > Delphinapterus > Delphinapterus leucas. Next base: position 12,981,164 of record NC_143149.1, read on the forward strand.
GCTAAGTGGAAACAAAAGAACTTGTGTATTCCTTTTCTATGAGAAACAATAATTTATAGTTACTTGTTCTGCATTTTAAAACTTTCCTTAAGCTTTTAAGATTTACATACAAATATATTTTTAAAAATGGTTCTCATGTATTTTTATATACTCTAGGAAATTTATTAACTTTAGTCCAAATTATTTACAATAATGTTCAGGTAGTTTTAAAAAAATAAGTTCTTTTTCATAAACTGGCAGATAAAACTATAATAGGAAGTAAAACGAGTGACTGAAAAATGATTTTTCTTTTTTTTGTTTTAGTCTGGATGTTCTCATTGTTTCTGCCTTGAACATTTATTACCTGAGTGACTAAATATAAATAAATACAAATAACTAGATTTTGATTGGCATAGATTTAGTGATTAATTTTCTTGTTTTCAATAATACAAATGTTCTAGTTTTTGAAAATTTGAATGATAAAATCTTTATGAACATTTAATAGCTACAGTTGATTTTAAATTTGCATTTTACTAATTTTTTGAATATTATTTTTGGTTTTGTAAAGGACGTTCATGTATTTGCTTTGGAATACAAAGTGGGCGATGGACAACGTATTTACCTCGTAACAACGTATGCTCAACTTTGGTTTTACTATAAATCCCGGTAAGTAGCTTTTAAAGCACAACACATTAAATTACATTTCCTTCATTTGGAAATGCTTGTGAAATTAAATCAGGCTGCCTTGGCTTTCATAGTTCTCAGTCACGCAGTTAGTTACTACTTTACTATTAGAATTGAATTCTGGAGTTTCCTTGTGATAGCAACACTGAATTATCTCACCAGGTGCTAGGAGAGAGAAATTGTGTTGTTTTGAATTCCTGTACCACGTGATGACACAATTCCCACCATCACTTTTCTTTGTTCAAATTACTGTAAACCTTTTATTTGTATATGATGGCACTAAGCAGTTTATCATTTACTAATCAAGTCAGCATTTCTTCTTAATAACCCATCTTAAAGTCATACCTCTTGATACCAGTGAGAATGAAACTGCACATGTGAGCACTGAAAGCTCATTGAAGTCAGGTGATTCAGAGTGTATGTAACCAGTTTTTAAAATATTCCTAATGAAAATATGGAACTTAAAAATTCTCATTAAAAAATTCATGGAATCCCAAGAATATGTGATTGTGGGATCACAGTTTGAGAAAGTTCTTAAACAAAATTTGCTTCATGGTGATACCAAAAACAAATGTAGAAGTGTTACCTGATATCAAAATTATCTGTGAATAAATAGCAGTATAAGTTGGCTATATTTTCCAGTTAAATAATGTTACAGAAAATGATTGTTAGGTCTTGTTTGATGGAAACTCTTGATACTGTGTTCTGTAAACCTGTGGTAAGCAGTTGTTCACCTTATCTTGTCTTCATTATGTCATAGTTATCTGTCATTACATCACAGTTAATATACTATCTTGAGATACAAGAGCAACTTCTGTGATTTAAAAGGTATGAGATATAAACCTAACAATCTTGAATTATTCAATTCAGAAGAAATCTCTTACACTGCTATGAAGTCATTCCTGAAAATGCTGTGTGCAAGCTTTATTTTGGTTTGGAATTTAACAGACTTGCCAATCCAGGAGCTGATGGGAAAAAGATGGTTGCATTACTCGTTGAGGTAAATTACAGACTCAGGTTTTTCTCCTTATATCTACCTGTATGTCTTTTCATTCACACATTCAGTCATTAAATGAATCCAACCTATGTAATATATAGGTTCTGTGTTTCTCCTCCTTTGTCTTGTTACTCTTCCTTTTGACTTTGTTTCTTAATGCCACTTTTCTGAGTAAACTTCTGGAAAGGAGGAAGGTTCAGTTTATGTCCATATATTTTGTAATATTGCTGTATCAAAAAAAACTGAGAGGACTTCCTGGTGGCGAAGTGGTTAAGAATCCGCCTGCTAATGCAGGGGACACGGGTTCAATCCCTGGTCCAGGAAGATCCCACATGCCGCGGAGCAACTAAGCCTGTGCACCACAGCTACTGAGCCTGCGCTCTAGAGCCCATGCGCTGCAAATACTGAAGCCCGTGTGCCTAGAGCCCGTGCTCCGCAACAAGAGAAGCCACTGCAATGAGAAGCCCGTGCACCGCAACAAAGAGTAGCCCTGCTCGCCACAACTAGAGAAAGCCCGCACACAGCAACGTAGACCCAATGCAGCCAAAAATAAATACATTAAAAAAACCCCAAAAAACTGAGAAAGGAGGCAGTTTGGGAATTTTCTGTTTCTTAATTATATATTCTTTTGCATTACAAATAGTTGACTCTGGTGAAGATTAGGTGAAGTAATTTTTACTGAAAAATTGAGTACTAAGATAAACTTCAAGAAAATTTTGATGAAAATAGTATCAGAAATTTCGAGCTGGCAGAAATTTTGGAAACTCTTCTGTCTTACATTATCATAAATGAGGAAGCTAAAGCCTAGAGAGACTTAATTCCAGCTCCAGGTCCAGCAACTAGTTACTGGCAAAACCTGGTCTAGAACTACAATTATCATTTCTCTTTGTTTTTCACAAAGAGAAAAAGTGTAGTTCTAGTATATATTTTTGATTTAGCAGTGTCAACCCATATTCCTTTTATTATTTAGTAATAAAAGGAATATGGGTTTGTGCAACTAAGCTCTATTAGGTTCATTTATAAAATCTTTTAAGATTGTATTAAGGTGTACTAAAATTATATTGACTATTATTTGGACTCAAAGTAGGTATTAACATTAACTATTTTTTGTTTTAGATGTTAGCTGTAGATGACTCATTTTATAATGTTGAAAATACATCCAAATTAGAATGTTTTTGATTAAAAATATCTGCTGATTTTGTCGGATCTCTACATTTTATTTTAAATTTGAAAAATGTATGCAAATACTGGTTTTTAAAAAAATCATAATGTCAGCTTTCTCCTGACTTTGAAGCAAAAGAAATATACATAAGTTCCCCCCAGCCCTCCCAAAAAACAACAGAAAAGTTATGTTTTTCTTAAGATAGCCATTGGACCCTTAAAAATAAATTTAAATGTTTTATTTCATTATAGTTGGTAAGTTGTATTTAATTTTTAACCTTAATTACGTTTTTAATAATCCATAGATATTGACTCTTTTCTAGTGTATGATACACTTCTACAGTCTAAGGTAGGATTTGTTATGTGGGCTCTGTGTGGCCACCAAGGGATTAAGGTTCAGAGATTTTCACTGGCACTTTAATATGGTGATACTGTTAAAAAAGAAGTATTAGTACTTCATTGTATTAGAAACTAGAAACTTATCCCTAATGGAATCAACACTAGTGCAAATTCCATTTGTAACAAGAATAAACACTGGTATGGCAAAGATCATGTAGGTGTTTAAATTTTTTTCCTCCTAATTCTTTATACAATCTTATCCAAATTAGTCTTGAACAACTCATCTTTAACATCAACAAAAGTTGGAAAAAGTTGTAGAAATCTGAGTTGAAAATTACACAGCATTTTAATTTAACACACTCATGTTGGTAGAAAAGTTATTAGGATTATTTTACTTAATATAACCTTTACAAATGACTATATTGAAATTAATTTCATTTACTGCTTACTGTGTATGTAACAAGTGTATAATACAATAAGTACTTTTCCTTTAGCGTCTCTGTGTGAGGAGGCATAGGTTAGCTGTTATCATAACAGTTGGTTAATAAATAACTGGCTAATAACTAGTGATAATATGTAATGCCCTTTGATACTGACACTTTTTAACTGACAATTCCAGTAAGCCACTTCTGCCAGATGGAATGACTTCTGGTGCTAAAGCATTTTATAAAACTATGTTGACAGGTAACATTGCTCAAATAATCATATATTTTTAACTTCTGGATTTTACAACTTAAATATTTAAATAAATTTAAAACTTTTAAAGTTGAGGTATAATTGATTTACGATAATATATTCGTTTCAGGTGTACAATAGTGATTCAAAATTTTTACAGACTATACTCCATTTATAGTTATTATAAAATATTGGCTATATTCCCTGTAACTTAAAATTTTATTTAAAATTTAACTTGGGAAAAAGAACTTAATGGGACTATGATTACTTTTATTATCTACAGTTATTACATTTATTCTGTATAGCTCCAAAGTACATAACTAGACTTTATTCATTTATCAAAATTTTTTCAGCCTCTTAGTGTCAGTGTGCCTAGGCATTAACAATACAATGGCTAGCCCAAAAAGACATGATTTCTGCCTTCACAGAATTTATCATGTAATGGAGGATAATAAGTTAGGATAGATTTAGCTGCCATAATAAAGACCTAAAATTAAAGGAGCATAAACAAGATAGAAAGTTATTTCTCTCTCATGTAACACCTGGATGTGACTCCATTGTATTAGGGGACTAGGCCTATTGCTTTACTCTTCCTAAGATGCCATTATTTACATTGCCCAAGATGGCTCAGCATTGCTGTGTCTACATTTTAGACAGTAGAAAGTGGGGAAGGGGTGAGCATGCCCCTTTTCTTTAAGATTATAATGTAGAAGTGGAATATTTTCCTTCTGCTCACATCCTGTTGGCCAGAACTTAATCACATGGCCACACCTTACTGCAAGGGAGTCTGGGGAACATGGTCTTTATTCTCGACGACCTCATATCTAGCTAATAATCAGGGTTCTATTTACAGAAGCAGGAGAGAACAGATCCTGAGGGATATTCTCTATGATATAGAGGAAACCTATCAAAATAATCACAAAAATTGCAGCTGTGTAAGTACTACAAATAGAGGTAGAATATATATGGGGCAATTTGATGTAGATAAGGAAATTGAGGAAGACTTCTCTGAGAAAATTTACTGAAGAAGAGTAGGATCAGAGAGCATGATGGGAGGTGGTATGCTATAATACCAAAATAACATTAATAAACACAATTTACTGCATAACTATTTGGTATCTAAGTGTTTGGCAGTGTACAGACATTTTTGCTAATTCCAAGATAACCCGGTGTGGTGTTTCTTTTTTTTTTTTTTTTTAAGCATCTTTATTGGAGTATAATTGCTTTACAATGGTGTGTTAGTTTCTGCTTTATAACAGAGTGAATCAGTTATACATATATGTATGTCCCCATATGTTTTCCCTCTTGCATCTCCCTCCCTCCCACCCTCCCTATCCCACCCCTCTAGGTGGCCACAAAGCACCGAGCTGATCTCCCTGTGCTATGCGGCTGCTTCCCACTAGTTATCTGTTTTACATTTGGTAGTGTATATATGTCCATGCCACTCTCTCACTTCGTCCCAGCTTACCTATCCCCCTCCCTGTATCCGCAAGTCCATTCTCTAGTAGGTCTGCATCTTTATTCCCATCTTGCCCCTAGGTTCTTCATGACCTTTTTTTTTTTTAATATTCCATATACATGTGTTAGCATACTGTATTTGTTTTTCTCTTTCTGACTTACTTCACTCTGTATGACAGGCTCTAGGTCCATCTACCTCACTACAAATAACTCAATTTCATTTGTTTTTATGGCTGAGTAATATTTCATTGTATATATGTGCCACATCTTCTTTATCCATTCATCTGTCGATGGACACTTAGGTTGCTTCCATGTCCTGGCTATTGTAAATAGAGCTGCAATGAACATTTTGGTACATGACTCTTTTTGAATTATGGTTTTCTCAGGGTATATGCCCAGTAGTGGGATTGCTGGGTCGTATGGTAGTTCTATTTGTAGTTTTTTAAGGAACCTCCATACTGTTCTCCATAGTGGCTATATCAATTTACATTCCCACCAACAGTGTAAGAGGGTTCCCTTTTCTCCACACCCTCTCCAGCATTTATTGTTTGTAGATTTTTTGATGATGGCCATTCTGACTGGTGTGAGATGATATCTCGTTGTAGTTTTGATTTGCATTTCTCTAATGATTAGTGATGTTGAGCATCCTTTCATGTGTTTGTTGGCTATCTGTATATCTTCTTTGGAGAAATGTCTATTTAGGTCTTCTGCCTGCTTTTGGATTGGGTTGTTTGTTTTTTTGATATTGAGCTGCATGAGCTGCTTTTAAATTTTGGAGATTAATCCTTTGTCAGTTGCTTCATTTGCAAATATTTTCTCCCATTCTGAGGGTTGTTTTTTCGTCTTGTTTATGGTTTCCTTTGCTGTGCAAAAGCTTTGAAGTTTCATTAGGTCCCATTTGTTTATTTTTGTTTTTATCTCCATTTCTCTAGGAGGTGGGTCAAAAAGGATCTTGCTGTGATTTATGTCATAGAGTGTTCTGCCTATGTTTTCCTCTAAGGGTTTTATAGTGGCTGGCCTTACATTTAGGTCTTGAATCCATTTTGAGTTTATTTTTGTGTATGGTGTTAGGGAGTGTTCTAGTTTCATTCTTTCACATGTACCTGTGCAGTTTTCCCAGCACCACTTACTGAAGAGGCTGTCTTTTCTCCACTGTATATTCTTGCCTCCTTTATCAAAGATAAGGTGACCATATGTGTGTGGGTTTATCTCTGGGCTTTCTGTCCTGTTCCATTGATCTATATTTCTGTTTTTGTGCCAGTACCATACCTGTGTGGTGTTTCTTAAAAGTACCTTCGTTTTGCAAAAGAGAAGACTGAGGCTTCAGAAGTGACTTGTTCTGTGGCTGCACAGCTGATGCTTTTAAGCAGTTACGTGTGCCAGCATTGGGCCAACTCTTTACTCCCATTTTCTCTTTGCTCCCTACAACAACCTGAAATGTTAGGTTCTATTATTATTCCATTTGCAGTTGAGGAATGTTAGGTTTGGACTTGACTAAAGCGACAGAGCTGGTAAGTGGCAAAGCCAGAACTCAAACCTTTCTGACTCCTAATCGTGTGCTCCTAACCCTGCGCTCGCTACCTTCCTGTGATGCGTAACTGCTTTCATTAGTAGCATCACCTAGCCCTGGAGGCCACATTCTTGGACGTAGATTTGGGCTCAGTGTGCATGAGCAACTTTCTGAAAACTAAAACTAGAAACAATGGAATTGTGACTTTTTAACTCATAGATAATATTTAAAGAGATGCTTAGGACTTCCCTGGTGGCACAGTGGATAAAGACTGTGTTGCTCCCAATGCAGGGGGCCTGGATTCGATCCCTGGTCAGGGAACTAGATGCCACATGCATGCCGCAGCTAAGGAGCCCACCTGCCGCAAATATGACCTGGTGCAACCAAACAACAAATAAATACATAAATAAAATTTATAAAAAGAGGTGCTTAAAAAGAAATATTTTTATTTTGATTTTAGAGATTAATGTATAAGATAAATTGAATTCTGAGAGGCCTTTAACCCTGAGAGCCTATGCATTTTTAACATAAACATGTATAATAATTTAAATATGTATATTTCAGTACATAAGTAATTCAGTAAAATTGTTATGTAATAATCTGATATCAAAATAAAAAACAGACTTGTACCAAGATATTTGAATTTTGCTCATGGAAAAATTTTGAAACAAAAAACACTAATTATTGATGTCTTACTTGTGTTTTCAGCATGTTTGTAAAGCACTTCAGCAGTTTTACAGGGTTAGCTGTTCAGCTGAAGATGTTCTCAACTTGGATTCTAGCACCAATGAAAAATTTAGCCGCCATTTAATATTTCAGCTCCATGATGTGGCATTTAAAGATAATATTCATGTTGGTAAGTGTACTGTTTTTTTTAAAAAGTCACAGTTATATTAAAAACGTATGCTTTCCTTTCCTCTTAAAGTTTTTTATTTGTCAGGTTTTATGGTCATTAACCTGTCCTAAAAAAATGAATCATGATTTTTCATGTTTTCGGGATTGGCCTTTAGTTCTAGATCTATCTTCCTATTCTAGATACATTTTAGACACATTAATGTACTCAGGATATCCTTGGCATTAGTTCCTCTTGCTGTAGATACTGGGATGGCCATGCATGCCCTGGTCCTGGTTTCTGTTCCAACAGGAGTCCTTTCAGAAGTTTTCTGGGTAATGCAGGAGAGGCCTAATTCAAGTCTTATCTGTGAATGCCTCAGATCTGGATTTCTGACCTTCGCTTTAGCCTTGCCTTAGCTTTTAGTACATGAGAACTGGGCTTGGGTTCCAGGCCACACTAACGAAGCCTTATTTATTGTTCCAGGCCAAATCTTAGGGTTGGAGAGAAGTGTAGATGTGTAAGCCTGAAAGTGTAACCAGAGGATTAATTCCAGGACTGGACATTTAGAGATATAGGCCCAGGTATAAAATGAATTCAGTCCAAAGGGGAACAGATAGGCAGAAAGGGAACACTGAAAACCAAGGTCTGAATAAAAGCAAAAATCCTGAGTGTATATCAGAGCAGGGGTAGGGCAAGCAGATGAGTGACTGAAGTTCAGGTAACAGGTAATCCATTTCAGAACAAGTGTCTGACAGTTTCCAGAGTACCAAAGGCAAAAGGCATGAACATAGTCACTAAGACTGGCATAAAAGTCAACGTCTAATTGCTAGATTAGGGTAACACTAGGTCACAGTGCCCTAGTGTGCTGTATACCTAGGACTCCTTATTATCTCCCCATTTTCTGTTAGCTTAGTTGGACATTTCTTCTCTGTCTCTTTCTTTCATCCCTTGGATATTAGTAATTGTTGAATCTGTCCTTGTCCCTTTGTTCACTCCATCTGTAACCTTAATGATCATCCACCGTCATGGCTTCAGTTCCCATCTGTGTGTTGATGACTCAAGTCTTCATCTGCAGCCAAGACAGTTCTCCCATTAAACATCCCCACACAGACACTTGAAACTCAGTGTGTCCTAGACCAGTCTCCTCATCTTTTCTCCCAAACTTGCTCCTTCTCCTGTGAGGTGTATATCCGAGTGGTATGACCATTCACCCAGTTACCCAAGTGGAAATGCTGTGTCTTGCTTACTTCTTTAGTCAGCTAGCTAGAGTGGTCTGATCATACTACTGTGTGCCTCAAACCCTTCCAGGATTATTCCTTGCCTTCAGGGAAGAGTCCAGGTGTCTTAGTTTGCATGATGAGGCCCGTTGTGCACTGGCCTCATCTCTCACCACTTGGCACTTCTAACTCTGTCCTTCACTTAGCTCCCATGGGGGCCACATTTTCTCTAGTCCTTAGGCCTCTGCACTTTTTGACGCTGCTGTCTGACCAGTTCACCTGGTCTGTTAAGACTCAGTGTAGGTATTGTCATCTGAGAAGCCTTTTCTGTCACATCCCAAAACCCTAAGACTTAGGTTCGTGTTCCCTCTGGGCTGCAGAGCGTGCCCAGTGCCTATCATGCCAAAGGGTTCACCACTTCCTGGGGTAATTTCTTGTTTTGTCTTCTCTATTCTACTTAATGTTTCTTTAGGGCATGGATTGTTTCTTATTCACTATTGTATTTCCAGAGCTTATCAGACAGTAATGTCTTTATCAGTAATAATAATATAACAGTAGCAGCAGCAGCTACCATAAATACAAGAAGTCATTTAATATTTGCTGAATGAATGACTGAATGTTAGGTGGCTCTGCTGTCTGGTGCGGGGGTAGAGTCCTAAGCAGGTATTTCTTTGATTCCTGTTTACTCCTTGTGGTCTGCTCTGGCTCCTAGCCACGAGGCTAAGCACGGAGATTTGCTGCTAGGCGGAAGAGGAGAGTGGAGATTTGACCGGTAATGAGCAGTGTCTCCTACTGACGTTGAAGCTGGGCTTTAAATCAGATTCCATCAGGCAAAGATAAGAAAGGCTTTACTGTCAGAACAGCGTAAGCAAAAGTATAGAGGTAAGAGTTCGTGACTAATTTGGGGAGCAGCTGGTGTGGCTGGAGTGGGAGACACGGTCAGACCTGGTAAACGGGATGCCATCTGTGGCTTCGGTCCTCCAGAATTACGAACTGTCAGAACCAGAGATGCAGAGATTATGAAATAGTCCAGATTCACCACTTTGGTTCCCCTCCCTCAATGTATCTCTTGGTGACATTTCCGCTTCCTTTTGTCAACCTTTCAGAAAGAGGAATTAGGAACTGTAAGATCATAGAATGTTAGCAAGATGTACAAATTTGATCTCCTTGAAATACTTTCCTACCAGCCTGCCATAGAACCTGAAATTTCTATGATTGATACGTTCTTTTGAGTTATTCCCAGCCAATAAAATTGTCCCTGTATTAATGATGAGGTGAGGGTGATACTGTTGGGAAGGGCAGCAGAAAGCAGAGTAGTTTGCTGGAGCTGGTGTTAGTATTAAGGTGGTTACACCGTCCATTGTCCTAGCCCGGCCTCCTAAGCACAGTCTTGGCAACTGGTTCTGCAGCCACACCTTCTTGGTGTCAAGTAGGTGTAATTTTACATTTCCAGGAAAATTTACTTTATCAATTTATGTTTGGACTGCTTTATTGTTCTTTGATATATCATGATTTCTTTTTACTCAGTGTTTACCTTATTTCCCTCATTCCAGAGATAATCATGTCTGTGTATGATTGCAAGGATCAAATTCTTTTGCTTTCATTTTGATTTTTAGTTTTAGAAGATAGTGGATTTGTTTCTTTGAGGAGGGAAGTAATTAAGTCTAATTTGGAGAAAGAATTTTGAACTTAGAGCATGTGTATCTTATGATTTAAGGGTTCAAGCTGTCTGGTAAATAAAGTGACAAACCCAGACTATACCAATTTTAAAGACTAAAGTTAAGTTTTTCTTATGGTAGTGCATTTCTCCAGTATTGTTATGCGTGAAGCAACTTAACCAGATGGTTATTTGATTTTATGATACAAATTATGAGAGTTGAAAGAAGCTCTGGATTGTCATACCATCTTTTCTATGTAAAGATAGTGCCACTCATATTTAGAGCTCTTAGAATAAATGTTGAAATACAGTAGATGTATTTACTTGCTTTAGTTTTGGGCTTTAGTTATTGGGCCACAACCTGCTCATGACCAGTTATCGGGAGAGGCAGGAGGAGGAGCAAGAACCTTAAACTGATGGCTGTGAATGTCCAGGTTCTTGGGGCGCGTCATGCGAGTGAAGGAGAGAAGATAAGTCCTGAGAAATTTGCTGACGTCCTGACATGGGGAGAGTGTGGCAGCACTGTTTACTTGTGTAAACCTTGCATTCTTTTTTTTTTTTTTAACATTAAACACACTGAAGCTTTAATAGAAGACGTTATTCAGTAATAAAGAAAATATTCAGCTGGTAACCAATTCAAAATCCTTTTAAATCCTAATCAAAGTTTTTTTTTTAACATCTTTATTGGGGTATAATTGCTTTACAATGGTGTGTTAATTTCTGCTTTATAACAAAGTGAATCAGTTATACATATACATATGTTCCCATATCTCTTCCCTCTTGCGTCTCCCACCCTCCCTATCCCACCCCTCCAGTCGGAACCTTGCATTCTTTAATCATTGATTGTGATTGTAAATTCTACTCAATTTGTATTCATTAAAATGGTGCTTTTTTGGTGACAGAGCATTCGGCCCAGGCCCATACTAGCAACATTGACAAATTGTCTCACATTAACCTTCCCTTCTAAGATGATTTGTTTACAAGTTACACCAAACTCCCCTGTCAAAGGGAATTTAAAAAGTAAAAGATTACACAAGAGGAAGGAGGTATAGGAGAGGTGTGTTACAGTTTATAATAACAACTCAGTTGTTTTTTTTGCGGTACGCGGGCCTCTCACTGTTGTGGCCTCTCCCGTTGCGGAGCACAGGCTCCGGACGCACAGGCTCAGGGGCCATGGCTCACGGGCCCAGCCGCTCCGCGGCATGTGGGATCTTCCTGGACCGGGGCACGAACCTGTGTTCCCTGCATCGGCAGGTGGACTCTCAACCACTGCACCACCAGGGAAGACCAACAACTCAGTTTTAAAACCAGAAATTGAAAGTAGAAGCCTTACTGTGTAAAATTGTCCTGTGTAGATTTGTGCCTAGATCTTGTTATAGTTTGCAGAAAAGAATTAGATTAACCTCTTTATTTTTCCTTTAGGTAATTTTGTGAGAAAAATGTTAGAGCCTGCTTTTCACTTAATTGCTAGTGAAGATGATGATATGACTCCAGAGACAATGGGCCATGAATTTTCCCATTTTTCTGAAACACCAGTTAAACAAGGAATTTCCTTTAGCAAAAAGTCCACAGATAAGGATATGGGAGAGAGCTGGACAACGAATTCAAAGAAACTGGAGAGGCTGGGGTCAGCTAAGCAAAGCAGTCCTGATCTTTCATTTTTAATTGTGAAGAATAATGTAGGAGAAAAGCATCTTTTTGTAGATCTAGGTAAGTAGAATTGATAGCTCTCTGTTGGACTTGTATACTTCTGTGAGAGACCAGTCAGTGCCCACCTGTCACTTTGCTTAGGACTCTTACTACCACCACTGCTCCACAACGACTGGGGTCACTAGCAGAATGTGATCAGCGAGCTCAGGTGCAGGAAATCTAGTAGGTTTCTGTTAGGAGATCTTAAAGGGGTGCTGTGGGACCTAAGCAGCAGGCTGGCCTGAGCTCCAGAAGAGAATGGTTGTGGCTGGCTCCTGCTCTGAAATGTTCACAGGATTCATGACAGGGGACAGTTGGATAGCAGTCTCCAGTGCTGCTGACAGGTTTAATTAGATGAAATAAATTGTAAAAATAGGTACAATGTAAAAATGGAGCTATTAGGTGGCAAAGTAAGCCTGGCGTTTTCTGCACTGAAGAGCTTTGCAGGGTTATTTGATCAACTTCCTCCTATGATAAAACTGGTGGCTTCTTCAGCTGTGCTCTCTTCTGCCCTGCTTGCTTCTGGTCTCTGAATCTGAGGATGTATGAAGCACTGGCACAGGACCTCAGCCTGTTTAGGTAACACACAGGCCAATCAGGACCCCTAATTCAGCTGAGCTCCAATTTGGTGAACTAAACCTCATTTTTATGTTGAGTTCTAGCTTGTGATTTGAAAAACCATAGGAGCAGCATTTTTGCCATTGATGGTTAGAGCAACTCAGAGAGCTTCAGTGTCTACAAGTTGAAGAAAAGGAGGTTTAAGCTATAAGCAAGATTACCAGGCCAATCAGGCTGAGAATAGGAAGTGTTCCTGCTGTATTGCATATCTTTCTAGCACCCCTGACAACCAAGTATAAGAATTTGGAAATAAAACAGGCATTCCTTGTTTTATGACACTTCACAGATATTGTGTTTTTTACAAATTAAAGGTTTGTGACAGCCTTGAGTCAACCACTGATATCGCAGTTTTTCCAACAGCATTTACTCACTTTGTGTCTCTGTTTCACATTTGGTAATTCTTGCAATATTTTATACTTTTTCATTATTATTTGTTTTGATGATCTATGATTAGTGATCTTTGATGTTACTACGATGACTTGCTGAAGCCTCAGATGGTGGTTAGCACTTTTTTAGTTACAGAGTATTTCTTAAGGTATGTATATTTTTAAAGACTGCTGTTATACCCTTAATAGACTATAATGTAATATAAACATAACTTTTATAAGCACTGGGAAGCGAAAAAATTCGTGTGACTTTATTCTGATATTTGCTTTTATTGTGGTGTTCTGGAACTGAACCCACAGTAGCTCTGAAGTATGCCTGTAGCTTTCAGTGTGCAGGTCTTTCACCTCTTTGGTTAAATTTATTCCTAGATACTTTATTCTTTTTGATGCAATTGTAAGTGGGATTGTTTTCTTATTTTCTCTTTCGATAGTTTGTTATTAGTGTATAGAAACACCACAGATTTCTGTATATTGATTTTGTATCCTGCAGCTTTACTGAATTCATTTATTCAAACATTTTTTTGGTAGAGTCTTTAGGGTTTTCTACATATAGATGATCCCTGACTTAATGATGGTTTGACCTACCACTTTTTTTCCCCACTTAAAATTTTTTGACTTTACAGTGGTGTAAAAGTAATGTATTCAGTGGAAACCGTACTTCGAATTTTCAGTTTTGATGTCTTCCTGGTCTAGTGATATGTGGTATAATACCCTCTTGTGATGCTGGGCAGTGACAGTGAGCTGCAGCTCACGGTCAGCCATGCAGTCAGGTGATAAGATCAGTCACAATCATTTTGTATCCAGACAACCATTCTGTTCTTTTTACTTTCAATATACTATTCAATAAATTACATGAGGTATTCAGTGCTTTATTACAGAATAGGCTTTGTGTTAGATGATTTTGCCCAACTGTAGGCTAATGTAAGTGTTCTGAGCACATTTAATGTAGGCTAGGCTAAGCTATGATATTCGGTAGGTTAGGTGTATTAAATGCGTTTTCAACTTATTTGTTGGGATGTAACCAGTTGTTAGTTGAGGCAGACCTGTATAATATCAAGTATACAATATATCTGCAAACAATGGTGGTTTTACTTCTTCCTTTACAATTTGGATACCTTTTTTCTTTCTTTTCTTGCCCAAGTGCTGTGGCTAGGACTTCCAATACTACATTGAATAAAAATGGTGAGAGTGTGCGTCCTTGTCTTGTTCCTCATCTTAGAGGAAAAGCTTTCAGTTTTTCACTGCTGAGTATTTCTAATTGTGGACTTGTCATATGTAGCCTTTATGTTGAGGTATGTTTCCTCTGTATCCGCTTTATTGAAAGTTTTTATCATAAGCGGATGTCGAATTTTGTCAAATGCTTTTTCTGCATCTGTTGAGATGATCATATGATTTTTATCCTTCATTTGTTAATGTGTTGTTACATCACATTGATTGATTTGTGGATGTTGGACTGTCCTTGCATCCCTGGAATAAATCCCACTTGATCATGGTGTATGATCCTTTTAATGTAGTGTTCAAATTGGTTTGCTAATATTTTGTTGAGGATTTTTTGATCTATGTTCATCAGTGATATTGGCCTGTAGTTTTCTTTTCTTATGGTATCCTTGTCTAGTTTTGCTCTCGGGGAATTTTGGTCTTGTAAAGTAAGTTTGGACATGTTCCCTCTTCTATTTTTTTTTAAGAGTTTGAGAAGGATTGGTATTCTTTGAATCTTTGATAGAATTCACATTTGAAGCCATCTTATCCTAGACTTTGCTTTGTTGGGAGGTTTTTGTTTACTGATTCGGTGTCCTTACTAGTACTTGGTCCATTCAGATTTTCGATTTCTTCATGATTCAGTCTTGGCAGGTTGTATGCTTCTAGGAATTTATTCACTTACTCTAGGTTTTCCTATTTGTTGGCATATAATTATTCATGGTAGTCTCTTATGATCCTTTGTGTCAGTTGTAACGTCTCCTCTTTCATTTCTGATTTTATTTATATGAGTCCTCTCTTTTTCTTGGTGAATCTACCTAAGGTTTATCAATTTTGTTTATCTTTTCAAAGAACCAGCTCTTGGTTTCATTGATCTTTTTGTTTTGTTTTTTTTTAGTCTCTATTTGTTTCTGCTCTGATCTTTTATTTCTTTCTGTCTACTAACTTTGGGCTTCATTTGGTTTTATTTTTCTAGTTCCTTGATGTATAATTTTAGATTGTTTATTTGAGATTTTTCTTGTTTCTTGAGGTAGGCCTATATCACTGTTAACTTCCCTCTTGGAACTGCTTTTGTTGCATCCCGTACATTTTGGTATGTTGTGTTTCCATTTTCTTTTATCTCAAGGTATTTTTTTATTTCTCCTTTGTGTTGACCCATTGCTTACTCATTAGCATGTTATTTAATCTCCACATACAAGTGAATTTTCCAGTTTTCTTCTTGTAATTAATTTTTAGTTTCACACCACTGTGGTCAGAAAAGATGCTTGATGTGATTTCAGTCTTCTTAAATTTGTTAAGACTTGCTGTGGCCTAACATATGATCTGTCCTGGAGATGGTTCCATGTGCATTTCAGAAGAATGTGTATTCTCTTGCTTTTGAATGGAATGTTCTGTAAAGTCCATCTGATCTAATGTGTCCTTTAAGGCTAATATTTCCTTACTGATTTTCTTTCTGGATGCTCTATCCACTGATGTAAGTGGGGTATTAAATTTTTCTACTATTATTGTATTGCTGTCTATTTCTCCCTTTAGGTTTGTTAATATTTGCTTTATATATTTAGATGCTCCTATGTTGGGTGTATATAAGTATTTACAAATGTCCTTTTCTTGTATTGACCCCTTTATCAGTTATCATTATGTAATGCTCTTGTCTCTTATTACAGTCTTTGTTTTAAGTCTGTTTTGTCTGATACAAGTATAGCTATTCCAGCTTACTTTTTGCTTCTCTTTGTTCGGAATATCTTTTTTTACCCCTTCACTTTCAGCCTGTGTGTATCCTTATGACTGAAGTGCATCTCTTGTAGGCAGCATATAGATAGGTCTTGTTTTGCTTTTTTGTTTTTTAAAGGAAAGCCAACGTTGGGCGAAGATGTGGAATCTTTTTTTTTTTTTTAATTTATTTTTATTTTTGGTTGTGTTGGGTCTTCGTTTCTGTGTGAGGGCTTTCTCTAGTTGCGGCAGGCGGGGGCCACTCTTCATCGCGGTGCACGGGCCTCTCACTATCGTGGCCTCTCGTTGCGGAGCACAGGCTCCAGACGCGCAGGCTTAGTAGTTGTGGCTCACAGGCTTGGTTGCTCCGCGGCATGTGGGATCTTCCCAGACCAGGGCTCGAACCCATGTTGCCTGCATTGGCAGGCAGATTCTCAACCACTGTGCCACCAGGGAAGCCCGGTCTTGTTTTTTAATTCATTTAGCCACTCTGTATCTTTTGATTGGAGAATTTAGTCCATTTACACTTAATTATTGATAGGTATGTACTTATTGCCATATTGTTAATAGTTTTCTGCTGTTTTGTAGTTCCTCTGTTCCCTTCTACTTTTCTTGCTCTCTCCCTTTGTGGTTTGATGACTTTTCTAGTGGTATACTTAGTTTCCTTTTGTCATTTTGTGTATTATCTACTATAGGTTTTTACTTTGTGGTTACCATGAGGCTTGCATATAACTTATAACAGTCTATTTTAAGTTGATAACAATTATTTAATTTTTTTGGCTGCATTGGGTCTTCGTTGCTGCACACGAGCTTCCTCTAGTTGCAGTGAGTGGGGGCTACTCTTTGTTGTGGTGCGTGGGCTTCTCATTGCGGTGGCTTCTCTTGTTGTGGAGCATGGGCTCTAGGCGTGTGGGCTTCAGTAGCTGTGGCATGTGGGCTCAGTAGTTGTGGCTGATAGGCTCTAGAGTGCAGGCTCAGTAGTTGTGGCGCATGGGCTTAGTCGCTCTGCGGCATGTGGGATCTTCCCAGACCAGGGCTTGAACCCATGTCCCTGCATTGGCAGGGGGATTCTTAACCACTGTGCCACCAGGGAAGTCCCTAGTTTTATAAGTCTTAATCCACTACCTTTACTATATATTTATCTTTACCAGTGAGATTTATCCTTTCATTTAAAAAAAAAAAAAAAAAAGACTTATTTATTTATTTATTTTTGGCATGTCAGGTCTTAGTTATGGCATGCAGGATCTTTGTTGAGGCATGTGGGATCTTTGATTGTGGTGTGCGGGCTTCTCTCTAGTTGTGGCGTGTGGGTTTTCTCTCTCTAGTTGTGGTGTGCAGGCTCCAGGGCACGTGGGCTCTGTAGTTCTGGCGCTCGGGTTCCAGAGCGTGTAGGCTCTATAGTTTGCAGTACGCAGGCTCTCTGTTTGGGTGCGTGAGCTCAGAAGTTGCGGCGCACGTGGGCTTAGTTGCCCTGCGGCATGTGGGTCTTAGTTCCCTGACCAGAGAACCTGCATCCCCGGCATTGGAAGGTGAATTCTTTACCACTGGACTACCAGGGAAGTCCCTATATGTTTTCTTGTTACTAATTAACACCCCTTTTATTTTTTCAGTTTAAGGAAGTCCCTTTAATATTTTTACAAGGCTGGTTTAGTGGTGTGGTGGTGAACTCCTTTAGCCTTTATTTATCTGGGAAACTTTCTCCTTCAATTATAAATGATAACTTCAGGTAGAGTATTCTTGGTTGGAAATTTTTTTTATGTCAGCCAGATTGAATATATCATACCACTCCCTTCTGGGGTAATAGTCTTATGGGGGTTCCCTTGTATGTAACAAGTTTTTTCTCTTGCTACTTTAAGATTCTCTCCCTTTAACTTTTGGCATTTTAATTATAATGTGTCTTGGTATGGGTCTTTTTGGATTGATCTTATTTGGAACTCTCTGGGCTTCCTGTATCTGTATGTCCGTTTCCTTCCCCAGGTTAGGGGTGTTTTCAGCCATTATTTCTTCAAATAAGTCTTCTTTTCCTTTCTGTCTCTGTCTCTTTTTTTTCCTCTAGGACTCCTTTAATGTGAATGTTAGTCTGCTTGATGTTGTCCCATAAATCCCTTAAGCAGTCTTCACTTTTTTTTCCATTCTTTTCTTTTTTTGCTGCTCTGATTGGGTGAGTTCCTCTGCCCTGTGTTCAAGTTCACTGATCCTCTCTTTTCCTTCATCTAGTCTGCCGTAGAACCCCTCTAGTGTATTTTTCAGTTCACTTACGGTATTCTTCAGTTCTTTGATTTATGTTTGGTACTTTCTTATATTTTCTCTTTGTTGAAGTTCTCATCGTGTTCCTCCATTCTTTCCTGAGTTCAGCAAGCATCTTTATGACCATTATTTTGAACTCTTTATCAGGTGAGTTACTTTTCTCTGTTTCATTAAGATTTTTTCCCCTGAGGTTTTATCTTGTTCTTTCATTTGGAATATATTTCTCTGTTTCTTCATTTTGCTTGACTCTCCGTGTTGGTTTCTACCCATTAGATGCAACAGCCACTTCTCCCAGTCTTGAAGGGTTGGCCTTGTGTAGAAGATGAACTTTATCATTCAGTCGTGTCTTAGCTCATGTTGTCACAAACCTCTGTGCTTGTCCAAGCAGCCTATTTTTTATATATATATATATATATATATATATATATATATATATATATATATATATATATATATATATACTTTTTTTTTTTTTTTTTTGCGGTATGCGGACCTCTCACTGTTGTGGCCTCTCCCGTTGTGAAGCACAGGCTCTGGACGCACAGGCCCAGCGGCCATGGCTCACGGGCCTAGCCGCTCCACGGCATGTGGGATCTTCCCGGACTGGGGCACGAACCCATGTCCCCTGCATCGGTAGGCGGACTCTCAACCACTGCACCACCAGGGAAGCCCCCTATTATATTTTTAATAACTCCTAGTAACCGAGTGTGTGCCAAGAGCAGTCAGTGCCCCAAAGGGGAGGATCTCAGTCAGCACCTAGATTCAAGCTGATTGGAAGCCAGACCTTCAGGCAGCAGCTTTTAAAAAATGCAAATATATACACTCCTGTGGGACCACAAGCCTAAGCCCTGCTAGTCACCAGAGCCAGGCAGTCTGGCTGGGCAGGAGTCACAAAATTTGGGGCTCCAGATGAGTGTATAAGCTCCTTTCTGAGAGATACTGGTGAGTTGTAGTGAGGTGGAGGGAGAGTGCCAAGATGGTGTCCACCGGCCTCCATTCCCTAAGAGCCCCTAAGCTCCAGGACAAGCAAATAGGCCTCTTTGTTAGAAAGACTGGGGGTGTGTTTAAGTCTGCTGTCTGTGCAGTACCCTGGGAGTGGTAGTCTACCAAGAGCTGTCTCTCTGATTGTTACAGCTCCATGGGACCCAGGATCACAAGCTTCCCTAACCTCTAGAGCCAGGAGATCAAGGGGTATCTGGATGGTAGCCACAGAAAGTGTGTCACCAGCTGTGAAAACCAGGGCAGCAGATGTGTGTAGAAGCTCCCCTCTGGGAGCTACTGGCATTCTGGATCATGGCAGAGGGAGAGCACAAAGATGGCACCCACTGCTGGAGCAAGGCAGAGGGGTGGTACGAAGACGGTACCTGCTGATAAAGTAAAAAAGAAAGATGGCTCCCTCCAGCTTTAGCAAGGCAGAAGGAGAGCAGGAAGGAGGTACCCACCAGCCTCCATCCTTAGAGAATATCCCAACAGGACCTTGCCCCTCAGATCAGTGCTTTAAAATGAGTAAATGAGTCTCTTTCACATAACGAATGGGCGCTTTTAAATGGGCTGCTTCTGCACTTGACCCTGGGGCAGGTGAGTCTGCATGTGAGCCCTTTAAGAGCCGTTTTCAGTTTTCATGGCCCTGTGGGTCTCGTGGGTGTGAGCCAAGTTGGTCTTCAAATCCAGGTGTTTGGAGGGCTCATCTCTCAGGTGCTGGTCTTAAAAGTTGGGGTGCCTGATGTGGGGTATGAACCCTGTACGCCTTGGGGAGAAGTTCCGGGTTTGCGTTCCCTTCTGACTGTGTGCTGCCGTGCCTGGGGTGGGGTTTATGGTGAGAGTGCCTCTCAGCCTTTCCAGTCTGCTTCCGTGTGAGTTCTCTCTCGTTTGTCTGATGTGAAGGGGCCATTCCGGTTTTCAGATTTTTTTCCACAGGAAATTGTTCCATGTATAGCTGTAGATTCAGTGTGTCCCTGGGAGAAGGTGAGTTCAGGATCTTCCTACGTCACTATCTTGAACCACAACCAGGTGTTTTTTCTAATAATACTATACAGAATTAACTTAATATTTGCTGACTATAAAAGCAAATCACTGAAAACATGCATTCATATTGTTTTATTAAATTTTTGATATAGGAGTTTATACAAGAAATAGAAACTTTCGACTGTATAAATCATCAAAAATAGGAAAGTATGTGCCTTTGGAGGTTGCTGAAGATAACAAATTTTATCCTGTACAATCGGAGAATATTTCCAAAGAAAACCAATATTTCCTCTCTGCTTTGGTCAGCAATGTCAGGTATACAGGACCAGAATTAAATCATTGTGTGTTCATGAATATTTATTAAGCAGTGAACGGCACTGTATATTACTAAAATGTGAATTGTATAAATTTTTTATATCTTGAGTAAAAGAAAGTCATTTCTTAAAATTCTACGTTAACTGTTCTTTTTTGTCCAGTAAATAATAATAGTAAAAGTTCTTTTTTAACCATTTTTCTCTTTATATCCTTTTATGATTATATTTGATATATTTTCCAGTTTTTAAAAATTCTATAAAAATGAAAAATGACTTGTATTGCATTTGGAAATGTAATTACTGTTAACATTTAATTTTCTTTTTATATATGCACATACAGAAATATAATTTACATAGCTCCTTCATTTAAAACATATTTCTTGAGATCATTATTTATATTGTTATGTCACCTGTTTTATCCACTCAACATTATGTCATGAATATTTGTCAAGTTAATAATTACCAACAGTAAATTGTAAATAAAATTGTTGATGTCTGTATAATTTTCCATTATACTGATCTACTCTATTGTCAGTTCTGTTACTGAACATTTAAATTCCCATGTTTTGGTCATTTTTAAAAAGTGTGAAAGACATCTTTCAACAAAAGTATATACCTTTATTCCCCTTCACTCTGGGCTGGCAATTTTTGTTAGTGTAGGACATGTGGTTAAAGATCAGGCTGAATTGCCTCACTGAATTAACTTGTTCTGATTCTTCTCCTTTTTGCCTTTCCTACATATAAGTTTAAAGAGAGATTCCATAGAGATAAATTTTAGTAAAAATACTTAAAATACACTGCCATAGGGCAAGTTGTGTCCAAATGTTGATTTGATAGCAGTTACTCAGGAGGGTGGGAAGATGTGTTGTTTTTCTCTGTATATTTATGGACTATTTGAGTTTTCATAACAAATCTTAGAAGTAACATCAAAGTCTTAGTTTCCTTACCTTTAAAATGGAAATAATATTAACATCTATTTAATGGAGTTGTGAGGATTAAATAAGAGCTGTATGTATGTGCTTACAACAGTGCCTGGCACATGGTCTCTGCTCAATAAATGTTAATTATTCGTCATATCTGAGATTCTAGAGGTAGCATGGTCCTAAAAATTACATGATTCTTGCTCCCCACTGTTGCTGGCACCAGAATAAGGTCACATTCTGTCATGTATGGGAAAAGCAACACAGTTGGTCTCTAATAACAGCCTGAAGTACAGGTAATCTCCTGATTACCAAATCTCATTCCTTTTGTAGTTTCAATGTTAATTTTACAGAAGTGGAGAGTTCTTCTACTGAGTAGAGTTATCTTAATTGTCATTTGTGTATCCAACTAAATATCAGGTATTTTTCTTCCTGAAATAAAGGCTAAATTCTTTATGGTTATGGATGTATTTTTGCTTTCAGTTAATTTTAATCTATTTTCCCTTTGATTTCATCCCTCTCTTTTTCTTCCTATTATCCAGACTTTGTTAACATAAATTTCAAAGGCTCTGTATGGGGAATAGTTCATTCTGCAGCTTCAGCAGTCCTAGTGTCTTCTGATTTACTCTGTAGTAGAGGAAAGCATCAGTTTCAAATGATCATCAAACTACTCTTTTTTTATATGGGTTGGATCGGTGCTTTTGTAGGCAAATGTGGCATAAATATCCTAGAACAGTTATCTGTTGAACAAAGGATTTTATTATGAAACTATTTGAAATTGTGTCCTTTCGGTAGTCACGTCTCTTTAATTCTAATATATATTGTTACTTTTTGTTGTACATATTTTCTTCTTCAGATTCTCAGATACTTTACGAATTCTGACATGTGACATATCTCAAAATAAACAACGAGTTGAGAATTTTAACCATACCAGTACTTCAGGTAATTTTAAGAAAACAATTTCCTATGAAAATTTAAGGATGCAAAATTTATTTTGCTTATAAATCTTAAATCTTAAGTATTCATATGTACTGATCCGTCAGAACAACTGGGTTTCTATCCAAAATGGAAAAAGTATAAAAATTGATGTATTTTAAAGCTTCTTTACTAATTTTCATTTTATGGTATTTTGGGGAAAAATATGAAAATGTAGATTGTTTATATAAAAAACACAAAATGAAAAAACAAAGTTATCTTCACCACTCTGTCCACAATCAGAGATGGGTAACCACTGTTAATAACTGCCTATTTAACCCAGCAGAGCTTTTCCTATATTTCCTGTATATGGAGAGCTTCTGCATTCTTTTTTTTTTTTCTGTGGTATGTGGGCCTCTCACTGTTGTGGCCTCTCCCGTTGCGGAGCACAGGCTCCGGACTCGCAGGCTCAGCAGCCATGGCTCACGGGCCCAGCTGCTCCGTGGCATGTGGGATCTTCCCGGACCAGGGCACGAACCCGTGTCCCCTGCATCGGCAGGTGGACTCTCAACCACTGCGCCACCAGGAAAGCCCTGCATTCTTTTAATGGCCATATAATTTTTCATAAAATCTATGTGTTCTTCATTCCTATACTGAAGAAAATATAGATCTTTTTCTAAGATATATATAAACTCTCCAGTAAATATTTTTATACACATATTTTGGGCTATCATTATTTATAGTAATGAAACTGAAAATTTAAATGTACAACAAAATGGGATTGGTTACATACTATAAAATACACTGTAGTCATTTGATTTAAATTTATAAAGCCTATATAATATGAAAAATGCCCATTTATGACGTTAAGACTCAAAATTATATGTGAGGTATGATCACAGGTTTATTTTAAAAATATGGATAACATTTTCTTATGTTTATTTTCCTCTGGTTGTTTAACAGTTATTTCTAGGCATTCCTCTCATTTCTGCTATAATATATTTTCTAAAATTTCTTAAATTATGTGTACTATTTTTGTAAGTGAAATCAGGCTTTATTTTAAGAAGAGTATTCTGTCTTTAAATTTAAGTAAGATTTTAAATAAATTATTTTTAATTATTCCATTAGAGTCTTAGAAAATATAATGAATGTCAGTGCTCTACAGCTAAAGAGCACTGGAGAACACACCTGTGGTAAGCTGAGTTTATTACTGGTCACCACGGTGGAGAATGCACACCATAGGAAACTGAGGGCATCTCAGTAAAAGGGTGTTAGAAAGGACTTATAGGATTCAGGCTTGAGTTAGATGCTTTTGAAGTCTCCAAGGAAGTGTGTTTGTTTTGAATTGGGTGCTGTCAGTGACAATTTTATGATTAAATATCTTGATAAATCTTATCTAGAAGGAAGGCCGACTACAGAGAGACTAAAGCTACAATTGGCAAAGAAGGAGCAGCTACTTACATTAGACAAGATAGGTGGGCGCTTGGTCATTTTTGTGGTTTGGAAAATGTTCATGTTTTGTCTGTGTTCACATATGATTACAGAGTGGTGTTCATTTATGTCTTGAATCATCATGGCCACAGAGTGAACTTATCTGATGTTGAAGTTCTGTGAAATAGTTTATGATTAATAGGAGAACACCAGGGCTGAGCTGTGAGTCCCCAGCCAGCTTGTAGCAACACCAAGGCCTCAATGATAATACTAGGACAGCTCCTGGATGCAAGGGACTGCTTTTCTCTTTATCAGAATGAAGCAAGCAACTGAAGTGATACTAAATGCTTTTTATGCAAATTAGCTACAATTTGATTTAATTGAGAGGTCTGAATTTTACCTGCTTCCTTGTAAGAATCCATGACTGACTAAAAGACAAATTGCAGAGAAGGCCAAAAAAAACCAAAACGAACTGGCAGGGACAGGTTGCAAAACCCCTGGTTGTACTAAACAACTTAAAATTTAACTCCTCATGTTTTAGCCGTTATGATTTATAATTAATTTTTCTTTTTGTTGCAGTAGAAACCATTGAAGGTTTTCAGTGTTCACCTTACCCTGAAATTGATCAATTTGTTCTCTTGTTGGTGAATAAAAATGGCATTAAAGGAGGTAAACAGTCTTATTCTTAATTAACTGTTATATGATACAATAATAATATCTTTAGAAACATTATTTGTGGTTCAGGAATTCGGCGCTGGAACTACTTTTTCCCAGAAGAATTATTGGTTTATGATATTTGTAAATACCGCTGGTGTGAAAACATTGGAAGAGCCCACAAGAGTGATAATATCATGTAAGTAATATTGTTTGAGTTCTGTGTGTTTAACCAGTATTATATTTTAAATGTTTATAATTTTTAAAGATGAGAATATAAAAGTGATTTTGTTATAATAGATTTAGTTGTAATTCAATTTATATTTGGCTTGTGTTTATTTTTTTTTTAGGAGTTTATTAATTTATTTTTGCTGTGTTGGGTCTTCGTTTCTGTGTGACGGCTTTCTCTAGTTGTGGCAAGCGGGGGCCACTCTTCATCGCGGTGTGCAGGCCTCTCACTATCGTGGCCTCTCGTTGTGGAGCACAGGCTCCAGACATGCAGGCTCAGTAGTTGTGGTTCATGGGCCTAGTTGCTCTGCAGCATATGGGATCCTCCCAGACCATGGCTCGAACCCGTGTCCCCTGCATTAGCAGGCAGATTCCCAACCACTGCGCCACCAGGGAAGCCCTGGTTTGTGTTTTTTAATATTTGAGTTTCTTATTACCTTGCCTCTAGCACATATCTTTATTTGTACTTTATTTGGTAAAATAATCCCTTAAATAGTAAAATTTTGAGGAAACTAAAGTAGAATTAAGTGGGGCTAGAAAGAAATGAGAGGTAGTAGCCATTGGCCCTTGACATCTATGGAGTCTAAATCAAAAGTGAGCAAATTTGGATCAGAAGGAAACTACTCCGTCAGTGTTTAAGAATTGGAGTTGTTATGTTAACACGTTCAAGACAAAGAATGGTATAGAAGGGAACCAGTATTTATTGGGTGCTTGCTGTATATGCCAGGCCCTGTTTTTAGAGTTTTCTTTTAAATGCCCCTGCCAAAAGGAGAGGAAGTAAAGGAAGAAGTAAAACCATAAGAATTTTAAATCATATAAGGAAATATTTAGAATAGGGATAAAATAGAAACCCAGTAGTTATCATTTATGATGTGAGAAATTTTGCTATGTTTTAATACATAATGTCAAAGCTCAGACTTGGATATATCAAGCTTTTATAGCACATGGGCCAGATGTGAGAAAATGATCATGAAGCTTTTGTTACAAAGCCGGAAAACATCTTAGATATTATTATTCAGTGCTATACTATATATGTAGATTAATTCAGTAAAGAAAAAAAGACTTTAAAAACGATATGCTCAGTGCAGAAAGCTCTAACAGAAAAACACAAAAGAAAAGGCCACCCATAGTCCCAGAACCAGTAATATCTATGGTTAAGATTTTGGTGTATCTTTCTAGTCTTTTTTCTATGCATGAAAGTTTGCCAGAAAATCATTATCATACAATGATCATCTTTTAACTTCTTGAGATACTCAGGTTGCTATGTTTCTTTCTGAAGAATTACCAGGTTGTATTATGTATCCACAGAATATTCTTTCTCTTAACTGTGAGATATATCATATATGTAAAAGAGTGTATATAATGTATTGATATATGTACATTTTAAGAACTAATACTAAAATGATAACTTGCCATATCTGTCACTCACCATAAGAAACAAAATTTATCCAAACCTCAGAAGTACCTTGTGGGCCCAGCCCCAGTTTGTTTAGAGATTATAGCTATTATCCTGGATTTTGTGTTAATCTTTCCCTTGCTTCTCTTTATGGTTTTTCCATATATATTTGTATCTCCAAACAGTGTATTATTTCATTTTACATTTTTTTGAATCTTAGGTAAATTGCATCCTTTGACTTGCTTTTTTGGTCAACATTGTATTTGTGAGGTTCATCCATACTATACTGCAGCATGTAGCTGTTGCTTATTCTTGTTTTCATCATTGTATATGATGTCATTATACAAATATAAATATACCAGGTCATCTATTGTCCTACTATGGACATTTGGCTTGCTGCTATAAACAGTGAAGCTACAAATAGTCTTGTATATATCACTTAGTGCACATATGCAAGTTTTTCAAAATATTTCTAAAACTAGAACTGCTGTGCCATAGAATGTGCACATATTTAATTTTATTAGATAATAAATTATTTTTCCAAATGGTCACGCTACTTTACACTCCCACCAGCAGTGTTTTCAGATTTTGTACTGATCCATATTCTTACCAAAACTTTATTATTGTTAGATTTAAAAAATTTGTTTTGCTAATCTGGTGAGTTTAAAATGGTATTGTGGTTTTCATCTGAATTTCCCTGATTACTAACAAATTTGAGGATTGGATTGTCAAACCTCACTCATACGAATCAGAGATCTTACCCAATGATAAGCTTTACTAGTAGCTTTAAAGATATAAGGAAGCAAAGGCACAGGTGAAGCAGAGTGAGGCCTGGGACATCTGGCACGGTGACCCGGCTCCTTCCTGCACTGGATGCTTTTCTCTAACTCAGGTTGAAAGCTGAGGCAGAAGTGAGCAGTCACTGTACACAGCAGGCAGCTTTGAGGTTATGAAACATCTGTGTTTTATATTCATAGTTACATAGCATGTGTGACATGTCCAGGGAGCCATGCCTCATAAATCCAGACTCTAGGTTTGTTTACCATATGCAGAAACATCCTGCGAAGAACATTCTACATAGATAAGGACTCTCAACTTAGCAAATTGCCATTGGTCCCCAGACTTCCTCAGTTATGTTGCCCTTAGTATTGTAATAATTTTTTCACATTGCTCCAAGGACAAAAGAAATACCTAACAGTTTGTTTATTAATCAGTTTCAAGCAACTTAGTATTTGTCCTAATAATTTAGTAGCTCTTTGAAAAATAATGTTTATCAATTGAAAGAAAATATTTGTATTTCATTTTTTAAAATTGAGGTATAATTGACATTAGCTTCAGGTGTACAACATGATTGCAAAATAATCTCCACAATAAGTCTAGTTAAATAGTTGACATCCATCACCATGGATAGATGCAGTTACAATTTTGTTTTTTTTGTGATGAGAACTTAAGATTTACTCTTAACAATTTCCAAATATGTAATACAGTAGTATTAACTGTAGTCACCATGTGTACATTATATCCCAATGACTGACTGATTTATACCTGGAAGTTGGACCTTTTGAACCTCCTTAAATATAATTATTAATGGGATGTGTGTCCTTTTGAGCATTGCATAAACTCTTAAACCTTGGAATTAGGCTGGACACTGCCACCTGCGCTGTCACATCTCATTCCACATTTATGGTACTTTTCATCACAGCCACCACCAAAAAACCCAGCTCTACAAAGATAGGACATCACTGAAAGGAATGAAGAAAGGTGATATATTGAAGCTATGAATTACAAGCAAGTAGTTTGCGGGGTGCTTGACAGATGTGGTATCACCGTTTCCCTAGAAAGATAAATATCCTACGTCACTCTGGGGCACTTTGGTGTAGTTTGGGAACTGTAGCATTAGTCTGTTTATTAGGAAGTCTATTGGAATGTTTATGGGGCCATTAGACTGGGTTGCCAGCATTTTTCTCTCCTTGGTAAATGTCCCAATACCACATAGACTGTTAAGAATTCTGTTTCCTTACTAGTTAAATTAAAAAAAGAATTTTTAGTGGTTATAGGATTGTTGGGGTTTTCTGTAACTTTAAGTTTGCTTGGTTTGGTTTATTCTTATCTAGTACTTTGTCTCTTCTACCAAAATTTTCAGCATTACTGGAAAAAGTTCACAATAGTACATTCTTAGTATATTTTGCATTTGTAGTTATATCTCAGTTTCTAATAACATTTATGTCTTTACCTCTTTTTGTTTAATCTTGAATTTTATTAGTCTTCACATTTTGTCCTTGTTGATTTTTCTAAATTTTTGCTCTTTATTCCTGCCTTTTAATTTATTAAGGTTTATTCTGTTACTTCTGTAAGTTGTGTTTAGCCATTTTTTTTGTAAATAAGCTTTTAGGATTATAAATTTCTTTCTAAGGATCACTTTGGCTCTGTTTCACATATTTTATTTTTTATTAATTTTGAGGGGGGGGTGCCCACCACGCATCTTGTGGGATCGTAGTTCCCTGACCAGGGATTGAACCTGGGCCCTCGGCTGTGACAGCGTGGAATCCTAACCACTGGACTGCCAGGGAATTCCCCTCACATATTTTAATATGTAATTTCAGTTCCATTCAGTTCTAAGCATATTCTAATTTCCATCATGGTTTTTCCTTGAGTCATTTGGTTATTAAGAAAAATGTTTTAGGGCTTCCCTGGTGGCGCAGTGGTTGAGAGTCTGCCTGCCGATGCAGGGGACACGGGTTCGTGACCCGGTCCCGGAGGATCCCACATGCTGCGGAGCGGCTAGGCCCGTGAGCCATGGCCGCTGAGCCTGCGCGTCCGGAGCCTGTGCTCCGCAACGGGAGAGGCCACAACAGTGAGAGGCCCGCATACTGCAAAAAAAAAAAACAAAAAACTTTAAATTTCTGAGTTTTAGTTAGCTATCTTTTTGTTGCTTATTTCTAAATAATTTGCTTTGTGGTCAGAGAATGTGTTGTGTGAATGAATACTTTTCAATTTGATGATTCATGTTGTACCTAGCATAGTCAATTTTTATAATTG
Source organism: Delphinapterus leucas (assembly GCF_059928025.1). NCBI lineage: Eukaryota > Metazoa > Chordata > Mammalia > Artiodactyla > Monodontidae > Delphinapterus > Delphinapterus leucas. Next base: position 13,010,385 of record NC_143149.1, read on the forward strand.
TTTTAAATTCTCAAATTTTTGATATCCTGAGTTTTGGGGAGTTGTTTGGTATCAATTATCAAAAGAATAGTTTTTTAAAAATCTTTATTTATGGTTGAAGATTTGTTTACCCTTGAAATGGTCAGTTTTGCTCACATATTTCGAGACTCTCTTATTTGGTGGATAGAAGTTGGGAATTGTATATTCCTCGGAGGAACTTTTGTCAGTATGTAATTTTTGCCCTGAAGTTCATTTTGTGTGATACTTTCGGCAACCATGGTTTGCCAAGTTAATGTCTATTTTCATCCTTCTACTTTTTAACTTTTCTCCATCTCTAAGTCTTAGGCATATCTCTTGTAAATGGCATGTAGCTGAATTTTGTTTTCTATCAAGTCTAGATAGTAAATAATTTTTTCTTCTTTTTTTAATGTAAAGGATTTTGGTTGACCTGAAAAATGAAGTTTGGTATCAAAAATGTCATGACCCTATATGTAAAGCAGAAAACTTCAAATCTGACTGTGAGTTACTAATTTTTACATTTACCACAAAGTAAAAATTAGATATTTATATAATAGTTCTACTGTTTTTCTGATTCAGGTTTCCCATTACCTGCTGAAGTGCGTCTCCTGTTTCTTCTCAAAGAGGTAAGTGCAGTTTTTAGTTTCCTTCTCATTACTAACTAGTTCTTGGTATAATGGTAAATGAGCTAATGGTGTCCAGGTGTGTCCAGATACTGTTTAAACACCCTGTTCTGTACCTTGTTTTCACTTAGGAATATGTTGTAGTGATTGTCTCATCTCAGCACAAATCTCATAATATGAACCTCATTTTTTCCCACTGCTACATAAGAAATTAATGTAGCTAGCTAGCTATTTAACCAGTTTCAGACATTTAATAAATTTCTCATTTTTTGCTTTACAAAGTATAACAAAATATATTGTTTCTTTAAACTATAAGAAGAATTTCTAGAAGTAGAACTGTGTCAAAGGGTATAGATTGCCAAACCAATATTTCTTTTTAAAACTTTTATTTACCCAAGTAATTCACATTCATTGTACACAAACATTAGAAAATACATAAAGCACAAAAGGAAAAAAGCATCGTCACTTATAATTTGACCATGCAGATAACTGATGTAAATGTTGTGGTCTGTATCTTCCAGAATTTGTTATCTGTGTACCCTCATGTTTTTTTAGTCATAGTATATGTACTATATTGTAGGCTTTTTTTCCTACTTAAACTATCACAGGTGTTTTCCATACATATTATCAATTGCTCTCCAAAAACAACAGGAAATTAGATTTCAGTTTATGGGAGTACCTATTACCCTACACTTGCCAACATTGCTTGTTTTGCCTTTTGATCTTTACCAACCTGGTAGGCAAAGTGGTATTTCAGGTGTTTTAATTTACACTTATTAATGCAGTTTAACTTTCATCAGATTTACTATGTGTTTCTATTATGGACTGCCTGTAACTGCCCTCTACTTTTATATGGGGTCTTACTAATATTTTACAAGAACTTTTCATTAAGTATTCTTTTGTCATGTTATTTTCTAGACTTTTTTAGTGTTTTTTCCCCCGACTTTTTTAGTGTTTTTTTCCCCACATCAATCAGCCTTTTTGTTTATAGTGTTACAGTTAGAATGAAAGTTACCTGCTACAAGCTGAATTAGTGCTTGAGTTTACAGTCTAGATAATTGACTGGTACCTATTAAATTTGATTTTAAAAAGTCTCCTGAAAAAATTCATACTGAAATGGTAGAAATCTCATTCTTGATCTGTAGGAGCTGGATATAAAATAGCTGATAGCCAGATTCTCTGGTGAACTAAAGAGATAACCAAAAAAAGATTTTTAAAATTGTGCCTCTAAGAAGAATATTTTATCCTTGTTCATTTTGAGTGTTATTTTGATGCATGTTTGTGGTTTCTGATTTTTTTTCCTGCCTATCCAGTAATACCTCAGAAATGCTAAGTTGAAAGTATTTTTGGTGTACAGTATTACCACTGCTTGGATTTAATTTATCTTTTTATTTAAAATAAGAAACCTATCACTTAGTTTTAACAGTTAATATTTTGTCATTTCTGCTTGTCATTTCTTCATCTGGTTTTAAAAGAAGTTCCAACCTACAAAAATGTTGCAGCAGAACAAGGAACCCTCCTGTATGCTCTTCCTTTAGACTTGTTAAACATTTGGCCACACTCCCTCTACTGTACACATTACACATCATCATTTTTGATGAATCTTGTCTAGGCATTTCAGGCTGCGATAACAGAGTACCTTAGACTGAGTGACTTAAAAACAACAAATTTCTCAGTCAGTCCAAGATCAAGGTGCTGGCAGACTCAAGTCAGCTTCCTGGGTCATTGAGAGCTGTCTTCTCACTGTGTCCTTCCCTGGTAGAAGGGATCACAGAGCACTCTGTGGTCTTTTATAAGGGGGCACTAATCCCATTCATGAGGGTTCTGCCCTCACGATCTAATTACCTGCCAAAGACCTCACCTAATACCATCACATTGAGCGTTAGGATTTCAACCTCATGAATTTGGGGATGGGGGTACATAAACATTCAGTTCATAACAAATCTCTTCAGAATAAGTTGCAGATATCAAAATCCTTCTTATTCTCCAGCTACATACTTACTTAAGAGATAAAGAACATTCTTATATACCTATAGTGAAATTATTAAATTCAGGAAATTTCATGTTGATACAATATTATTTAATATACAAATCCACACTCGTACTTTGACAGTTGTCTCAAAACTGTTCTTCATAACTTTTTTCAATCCATGTTAATTTTTAAAATACTTTAAAAATAGAGAAATATGTTAAGATTGCAGATACATTTTAAAAACCAGTTTGCCTTCAGCTAGACTATCCACTTTTTTAAAAAATCAGTCTTACCTTTGCTGTAGCCCCATCTGTGTACACTGAAAAGAATGTACCACAGGAACTGCAGGCATTTCTAAATTTGGAGTTTCAAGAGTGTGCCACAAAGGCAGCAACAGTGAGCGCATCCCCATGGTGACTGTATTGGAGACAATATCATCCAGTGTTTTCAATTTAATATCTGTTGAACTGAATAATTCAGTAGAGATCGACTATATGGTGAAATCATACATTGTCTGAATAAGCAGTATTTTTCTTCCTACTCTACTCTCCCTCCCCTTTGGAACTAAAGGAAGAGGAGTTTACAACAGATGAAACAAGGGACAATGAAACCAAGAATCCTCATGAACCATCATCTAGTGCATCGTCAAAAGGTACATTTTCTGATGCTGACTGGGATAATGGCATTGATGATGCTTATATTCTGGAGGCTACAGAAGATGCTGAACTGGCAGAAGCTGCAGAGAACAGTCTTCTCAGTTATAATGGAATTGATGAAATTCCTGATGAACTAATTATAGAAGTATTACAAGAGTAGCTAATTACGGACCCTTACATAACTAGGCTGTAATCTGCTTGAAAACATTTAATAACAAACTAGTAACTTATAAAGCCTGTTGTATCAGCTAAGTTTTATTACTTTGCTTCCAAATCTTATTTATTGAAGTAAACCAGTTTTATTGAAAATTAGCTCCAGTGTGCTTAAATTCAGTATGTCTCCTTATTTGATTAACCAAAGTTATTAGTCTTTGTTCATATCAGCTTAATTTTGCATGTTTATTTTTACAGTAAAACTTTTGTATGTCTAGGGCTGATTAGGTGTCAACATTTTAAAACATTTTGAAACTCATTACTTGACATTAACCAGAAAAATTAACTATGGCCTCTAAAACTACTATACGTAGCCATTTAATTTTAAAACTACTATACGTAGCCATTTAATTTTAATGACAAAGTAATATTAAATTCTGGTGACAAGACCATACAACCAGCCTGAACAAATAGACAAATTTACTTTTTTAAAATGTACCTGGGAATGTTGCTATAACATAACAAAAGAAATATTCAATTCAAATTAATAGTAATAAAGTTTGGGTTTTTTTCCCCCATCTCCTTTGTGGAAAAATACAGTTTCAGAAGGTAACAGGCAGTAGCATGAGACTAATCTTTATATGTGCACACTTTAGTAGACTGGTCTCATTTCTGGTCAAGGAGCTTCTCTAATTGATAGTTGATATTTTGCAGATGGTTTTCAGCTCCCAAAAGGGGTCTTGCTTTGAATAGCAGAGCTGGAAGGCTGGATGAATCATACTGTTGAGGGAAAATATTCAGAATAACAAATATCAAAAACTTTTAGAACCCTATCCATTTTACGTAGCTCAATGTTATGACCAAATGCCAATATTAATAGAGGTTTCTCTGAATCACTTTTCCTCTCATTTTTTGGATAAAATGGGTTTTAATTCATTGCCTTAGCACAATTGATAAGTAAGGTTGCAAGGGAACTGCTCTGCAAAGCTTGAGCTAATCATCCCGGGAGATAAATTGGCTCAAAGAACTGTGGCATCTGAATTATTTAAAACACAGGGTATGACCTGGTTTGGGCAAGTCAGCTAGAGCTCTGTGGGGTCGGCTTGATCTCATGCTATTTTAAACACAGGAAACCATATGGAAGATTTACTTTTATTACTTACTGGGAAGATCAGTAAAGTGTCTTAAAAGTTGCCAATCCAAACTGTCCTTAATGATTAAAGGCAAAATTAAATACAAACCCAATGTAAAATAGAAAACAAAGCTCAACTCATGATTTTGAAATAATTAACAAAGCCAAATATCACGGTGCAATTTGTATTCTAAGGGTGAGTGACTAAAATCACCCGACAGCTGTATCATACTTATGATAGTTTGTTGCTTATGTTTTCAAGGTGATTTTCTTGGAAGGGAAATTAAGCAGAAAAGCTGTCAGACTAGACTACCACCCAATAATAATGGAGTTTTTTCTAGAATATCACTTACCATGTTACTAGGCAATTCAGTTTAACAAGTATTTGAGAGCCTAATGTGTTCAAGCTACCATGGGGCACCTCCTCTCAGGGAGGGTGGGCAAGGGGAAGAACTAACATTTGGTGCTAGATTCTTAGTTTAGAAGAGGTAAGACATATACCCCAGTATCTACACTCTGAAAGCATAACGCACAGCTGCTACAATCAGAACGCCTGAAGGCTTGCATAGAACAAGATGTTAGTAAGATGTATTCCAAACAAGGCAGTCACTAAGTCTCAGTTCTCATCAAAGTTATAATGTTCAAATTCAACCAATGTCATTGTTAATTTCTTCTACTAACCAAAATCCCCAACTCCAAATAAGCTTTAGACCAGTTGGGTACTGTCAAAAAAAATTAAAAACATTCTATTTCCAGATCTCTAATATCCTGAATATAAACAAATCTTTATTCTCCTGAGCCTAACTTTTAGATCAGTATCAAAACTTTGAAGTTGAATTTGGAAGTGAAAAATAAGATGTATGTATACATTATATTTGTATATCATAATTTTATATAATATACAAATTTTTCCTATAATTTAAATATTTCTATTAATCTGAGTTGGTTATCATAACAGTAGCAAAGTCTGCAGCAAAAATCAGAACCAACTACAAAGTTTACTAAAACTGAATCAAGCAAGAAACAGGAAATACGAACAGATCAATTACTAGTTACCGAAATTGAATCAGTAATTTAAAATTCCCCCAACAACCAAAAGTCCAGGACCAGATGGCTTCACAGGTGAATTTTACCAAACATTTAGAGATTAGTTAATACCTATCCTTTTGAAACTATTTGCAGAGGAAGGAATACTTCCGAACTCATTCTGTGAGGCCACCATCACCCTGATAGCAAAACCAAAGATATCTCAAAAAAGTACACGTCAGTACCACTGATGAACACAGACGCAAAAATCCTCAATAAAATCTAGCAAACCAAATCCAACAATACATTATTTAAAGAATCACACACCATGATCAAGTGGGGCTCATTTCAGGGATATAAGGATTTTTCAATATCTACAAATTAATGTGATATACCTCACTAACAAACTGAAGAATAAAAATAATATCATCTCAGTAGATGCAAAAGAGCTTTTGAAAAAATTCAACATCCATTTATGATAAAAACTCTCCAGAAAGTGGACATAGAGGGAACTTGCCTCAACATAATAGAGGCCATATATGACAAATCTAACGCCATACTCAATGGTGAAAAGCTGAAAGCATTCCCTCTAAGATCAAGAACAAGACAAGGATGCCCACTCTTGCCACTTATATTCAGAAGTCCTAGTTACAGCAATCAGAGAAGAAAAAAGAAAAGGAATCCAAACTGGAACAGAAGTAAAACTGTCACTGTTTGCAAATGACATACTATACATAGAAAATCCTAAAGATGCTACCAGGAAACTACTAGAGCTCATCAATGAATTTGGTAAAGTTGCAGGATACAAAATTAATATACAGAAATCTGTTGCATTTCTATACACTATGAAATATAAAGAGAAATTAAGGAAAAAATCCCATTTATCATCACATCAAGAAGAATAAAATACCTAGGAATAAACTTACCTAAGGAGACAAAAGACCTGTACTCTGAAAACTAAGACACTGATAAAAGAAACTGAAGAGGACACAGATGGAAAGATATACCCGGTTCTATACCGGATACTATAAAACTCTTTATTAGTGTAGTATTTATAGAGGAAAACGTAGGCAGAACACTCTTCGACATAAATTGCAGTGACATCTTTTTGAATCCACCTCCTAGAGTAATGAAAATTTAAAAAATAAATGGGATGTAATTAAACTGAAAAGGTTTTGCACAACAAAGGAAATCATGAACAAAACGAAAAGACAGCCCACAGAATGGGAGAAAATATTTGCAAACAAAGCAACCAACATGGTATTAATTTCCAAAATATACAAACAGCTCATGCAGCTCAATATCAAAAAAACAACCCAATCAAAAAATGGGCAGAAGATCTAAATAGACATTTCTCCAAAGAAGACATACAGATATGGTCAAAAAGCACATGCAAAGATACTCAACATGGCTAATTACAGAAATGCAAATTAAAACTACAATGAGGTGTCCCCTCACACGGGTCAGAATGCATCATCAAATAGTCTACAAACAACAAATGCTGGAGAGAACCTTCTTACATGGTTGGTGGGAATGTAAATTGGTACAGCCACTATGGAGAACAGTACGGAGGTTCCTTCAAAAACTAAAAATAGAACTACCAAGTTATCCAGCAATTTCACTCCTGGGCATGTATCTGAAGAAAACCATAGGGCTTCCCTGGTGGCACAGTGGTTAAGAATCGCCTGCCAATGCAGGGGATACAGGTTCAAGCCCTGGGATCCCACATGCCGCAGAGCAACTAAGCCCGTGCGCCACAACTACTGAGCCTGCGCTCTACAGCCCATGAGCCACAACTACTGAAGCCCGCACGCCTAGAGCCCGTGCTCCGCAACAAGAGAAGCCACAGCAATGAGAAGCCCGCTCACCGCAACTAGAGAAAGCCCGCGTGCAGCAGTGAAGACCCAGTGCAGCCAAAAATTAATTTTTAAAAAACACCAAAATTTGAAAAGATACCCCAGTGTTCACTGCAGCACTGTTTACAATAGCCAAGACATGGAAGCAACCTAAGTGTCCATCCACAGGGGAATGGATAAAGATGTGGTATATATACAAAGGAATATTACTCAGCCATAAAAAGAATGAAATAATGCCATTTGCAGCAACGTGGATGGACCCAGAGATTATCATACTAAGTGAAGTAAGACAGAGAAAGACAAATGTCATATAAATATAACACTTACATGTGGAATCTAGAAAAGTTATACAAATGAACTTATTAACAAAACAGACTCAGACTTCAAAAACAAACTTACGGTTACAAAAGGGGAAAGATGCGGTGGAAAGGGATAAATTAGCAGTTTGGGATTAACATATACATACTACTATATATAAAATAAACAACAAGGACCTACTATATAGCACAGGGAACTATATTCAATATTTTGTAATAACACATAATAGAAAAGAATATGAAAAAGATTCTTATATACATATATGTATATAACTGAATCACTTTGCTGTACACCTGAATCATTGTAAATCAACTATACTTCAATAAAAAAAATTTACATTTTCCCTACTACATGCCTTTTTAATATTTCTCAACTTGTAAAATTAACACCTACCATTTATAAGGGGATAATGCCTAGTTTTTCAGATACAAAAGCTACTAAAGTATGGGGTGAACAAAGAACAAGAGGTTGGTCTTTATAACATGTATGAGTGGTCTTACGTTGACGACAATTACAGTAATAAAGCATAGCTGTTCACTTGAGATTTGTACACAGAGGATACACTTCCCTTAAAGAAATTCAGTTCTCTGAAGCTTAAGTATAACATCTTAGTAAAATCAATGTTTCTGGATTTTTCTTTACTCCTCTGGCCTTAATTAATTAGCTAAAGAAGTGGTGATAACAAATTTTCACCAATTTATGGTGATGCTTTTTGGGTAGACACCAACACCAACGCTGCCTCTCCATAGCTCTTGTACTATAGCATGCAAATGCCCTGTATCTTCTGAAGCATAGTGAAAAGTGAAAACTGAAGTTACCGTTTCCTTTACATTTGGTTCTTCCTCTTGAATATCTGAATAATCTTGATGAAGCTGTTTTAAATTAGACAAGAAATACGCTGCATTCCTAAGGGAAGCTTTTCTCTCCTTAAGTTCATCATACTTTATTTGTAGTTGTTTCAGCTCTGGTTCTAACCTAAAACAAAAAAAATTTTTTCCCGAAAATAAATGACATAAAGTGTAACAACAGCCTAATAAGGTAGATGAGATGCAGTATGTCAGGGTGCTGAGTGAAGCTTTTTAAGCAGGGAAGGTGGCCTAGGTGGTCCAAGGTATCTTTGGCTCTGAAATTACAAACGTGAATGACTCTGGACTCAACACACAAAGACTCTGAGACATGATGCACAACGAGTGCTCAGCATTGAAGCCCACAGACGAGTATGCCTGTTACGTCCTAAAATTCATGGAGTCATTTTTAAAGTCTTGGGAACTACTGAATTAAAACATATACTTGGATAAAGATTTTAGCGCCCCAGGCGGAAGTAGACAGGCATTGCAGTTTAACAGTAAAAGTATGGACAAAAAGCCTTCCCTCTGCCCCTTCCTCTTGCTGAAATTTTGTCCATTTCCAAGGTCTAATAAAACCAGTGGAAAAACTCTCTCAGTGCCTGGATGAAATGTGTGACCTTGGGCAACCTGCTTTCTCTCTCTCAGTAGATTATTTGTTTCTTAACCTATAAAATAAAAAGGTATAACTTGGATTTTGTGGACCAATTTATAAAAGGATGGGGAGAGGCTACCATCTTTTATTCTCACAAATGAAGATATAAAAAAAAATATGCTCTGATATCATTTTACAAAAGAAAAGTCCTCATAACAGTTCCGTACACTGAACAAGTGCTGCATTCTGGAAAACTCACTGTGCCATCTGGGTCGTGGGCAGGAGTGCTCGATTTGGAGCCAGTCGGCAGACACCAGACCGTGGCTCCCTCACTTCCTAGGCGGGTGGCTGAGGGTCAGTTACTGCCTTGTGCCTTAGGTCTTTCACATGTAAAGTTACAATAATGACATACATTTTTCTCTTTCTGCACCTTTTCAAAATACTATACTTCTCAACTTTTAAAATTCTATCTAGAAAAGGAACAGTAGATCTCAAAGACAGATGAGTCTTCTGTAGTTGTCTTATATGGCCAAATAACCTACCTCACAGGGTTACAGCGATGAGTTAGTATGTAAAGCATTTAAAGGACAGTGCCCAACACACACAGCTAACACCTTAAAAAGCTTCCTCTCATCTTTCTTATTTTGGCCTGGGCCAATGAAAGCTTTAGCATGGGCCAGCAGCACCTGTCCATACACTAGATTTGGAAACCAAAGGCCTAGGCAACCAGTTTTTCCCACTTCTAAACTTCTGTGGCCATCTCATCTTTAAAACTTAGTACTTAATTATAGGTTGTCTTTTCTGATAAGACCACTTTTTCAAGCTATTTTAAACTCCTTAAGAGCAGAGAGCATATCTGATATGCTTATTCTTCTACTGCTTTACTACCAACCCTCCAGCTCACACAGCAGCCCTGTCTGTATGGAAGACCACCAAAAAATACTAGTTGGTTGACCAGCTGATGGATTGTGCTCCAGTCTTCCTAACCAGACCATGGAGACAGCCCTGGTGGAAACTGTCCTGGCCCATCACTTGGGAATAGACTCACATGAGTGCCATGCCAAGCTATACCTTTCAACAAGATTGACAAAAACTGTTAACACTTAATACAAAACTTACTGTATCCCAGTCTCCGTGAGGCACTTTGTGTATATTTATTCATTTAAACCTCACAACACCCTGTGAGATATAGTTATCATTGTGCTTATCTACAAATGAGGGAACTGAGGCATTGAGAGGTTAAGTAACCTGCCCAAGGTTGCACAGCCAGTAAGTGGCAGAGCCTAGATTCAAAGCCAGGCAGTCTGGTTCTAGATGGAGTCTGTGCATGCACTAACTCTCTAATTCGGCTGCCTCTCGGGCCAGAACTGAGAGCTCTCATGGGGGGACGGGCCACTGCTGAATTCCCCTCCGCTCACAGCTTCTCCACTTGGCAGCAAAGCCTGCCTTCACTGAGCTTCCAAGCTCAGAGAAGCCTGGGGTTTAAACGCAGCACAGCAGCAAGTTTTACAACAAAGCCTCGCGTGGCATATCGTGATTAAATCCTTCTTGTAGGTTCTCAAAGAGGATTTTGATATTATCTTACCGAAGCAGTTCATCCTGGACTTCAATCAAATGTTGCCTTTTCTTTTCGATATCTGAGATCATCTAAGTAACACAACAGTTAATTTTGTAAATATTGAGCACTGCCTTGTACACTGTATTGGAAATATAGTGGGAAACAAGACAAACCCCATTCTTACCATCATGGAACTTTGGTCTAATAGGGAAGCTAGATATTACATACAAACAGGATGTAATTACAACTTGTGATACATGCTATGAAGGGAAAGAACAGGGGTATCCACTTGAGGACAACTTTAAAGAGGAACTGGGGTCAGATCTTTACCACCCTGTGAGCTATAAAGGAAGGAGTCTCCATTTTATCTAGGACACTAGAAAAATATTGAAGCAGGGGAGTGTCATGACACAGTTTGTATTTTAAAAAGGACATTTCAATATAATACGCTGTATTATCTCAACTATCACTTTTAGTGACTACCTCATATTCCACTGCTGGACATTCAGACTACTCCTGCTTGCTTATAAGAAATGCAGAATTGACCAACAGGAGACTAAAACTGAAAAACAACAAAGGCTTATAATCACCAGAAGGAAAATGTATACATTTCAAATCCATTTCTGTTATAAGTGTAGAGGGGGAGCTGTGCTTCTACACGTAGGTTCATGCAAGTTTGGGGCTAGAACATCGGATGTCAAGTGGTCCAACTACAAACAGATGGGCAAGGAGGGCCTCGTGTTTCCTTGCAAACCTAGTGGCACACAGTGCATTGAAGGGGCAGAACCAGGACAAGAAAGGAGGTCTCCTGACCCTTAACCCAGGATTCTTCCCAGGCTGCCCTTTTACCTGAGACATAAGACAGTTCTTTAGTCTAAAAGGTTTTTGACATACACAACAGTGATAAATGTACATTATGTAATACTTATCCACTTAAGTGGCCATTTTGGGCTTGAGAGCCATTTTTAGGCTAATGAGGATCCCCAGTTCCTCAGCTTGCAGGATACTCATCTGATCAATCACCAGATCAACCAAAGAAAAGCCTGACTAAAAAGATAAAAGATCTTATACAAACTCTCAAGGTCGTAAAACCCAGAGTCAGGTCTTTACTTAACTCTACATATGTGCACGTTCTACAGGACTGGGTTTCTAATCACATGAGTGAGTTACCTTAGTGTTCTTCCTTTTCAGAGTTTTCAACATCTGGACTTCTTTAAGCTACACAAAACAAAAAATAAATATTCGCCTGCATTTTCCACAGTTAACTGTTCATCAGTTTACAATATAGCCACATCTAGTTTAAAAACAGCGTGTGAAATGCGTATAGTTCTAATGAGTTCTTTACCACATTGCCAGCAAATGCAAGCTTTTCTAAGATAACAGTATGCTGCTCAGGATTAGTAAAAAATATCTAGACCAACAAATTTATGTCAATGAACTTACCATTTTGATGAGTTCTTCTTTCAAATTAGAATGAAATTTGTTGATGGCTTCCTTACAAATTCTAGAGTCTGTTTTTTGTCTATAGCAGAATAAAGAAAGTTAAACTTAGGTATTACATAAAGGATTTTGAAAGGTGTGTTGCATTTGTTTAGCACACCCATAGACACACACACAGTTTGGTATGTGCCCTTTTGAATATCTAAGATGGCATGGTCAGCTTGCAGCCCTTTCTCAGATTTAAAAAAATACTGGAAACATCTCAACAAACAAAAGAAAAAGAACAGGAAATATTTCCCCCAAACCCTCATGTATGTAGTCAGCACTCCCTGACACTGGCTACATCCGCAGGTGACACTAAGCCATGTAGAAAGCAATGTTTACAGCCAATCCCTGTCTTTTTCTGCTGCCTGATCCAGTGACCAGCAGACTTTAGCCCCTTCCTTCCTCCCTCCCTGCTATAACTGGAGAAATAATTGTATAACACATCTGGACTAACCAATGAGTAAGTAGCCAGAAGCCAGCCATTCAGTTCTGCAAAAACTATAAAGCTGACCCAAAACTGGCTCAGGTCCCTGTCATCAGGGACAAAAGAGCCCAGTCTCCCGTCTGGCTCACTCTGGCTGGACACAGACCCACAGTGACTGTGCAGGAGCAGTGCACACACTGCCAGGGCGGCAGCCAGCCCTACTCTGCCTCGGCACAGTGCGCCACTATGAACTGTGCTTTTAACCGAAAATAAATCTCTTGTGTGACAGTTTATCTTATAGTTATTTTTTTCTTGGGGCAAATCCGTGAGGAAAAGTCACCCAGCATAAGGGGACTAAACCCATGGCCTAATTCTTCAGAAGCTAAGCATAACATTAGAGAAGGCCTACACATCTGAATACAGATTTTTGAAGAAGTTTTCATAAAAAAAAATGGAGTATTTCTAGTGATATCAGAAGACGGTGGAATAGGAGACCCCACAGGGAAACCAAACCTACAGCCCGAAAAGCCTTTATGAGAACTCCAGAAACCAGTTGAGAAGTTGCAGTACCCTGGCAAGTTCAAAGTCAAGAACCCACGTTGAAACAGGTAAGAGAAGCCATTTCACATCAACTGTGATAGCCCTTCTCCCAGAATTAAAGTCTCTAAGTATTATAAACATGATGGGTTTTGGGGTGGGGTAAGGGTGAGAAGACTAAGACATGAGAGCTTGCCAAAATTCTAACCTTATTGGTGGGGAGTTGTAAATTCTATTTTTTTAAAAAAAAAAAGTTATACAGGATTTAAAAACATCAAAAAGTAAAAAAAAATTTTTTTAAGTAAAAACAGTGGATCAGTACATTCTTCTAAATATATGGATAATTAAAATAAATGTAAATGGACTAAAGTCAACAGGTGGAATTCAAAGATGGACACTTTGGATTTAAAAAAGATTTTATAAGAAATAATAAAGTTTAAGGTGAGACAAAGGTTGGAATAAAAGTTAAAAGAATATAAAATCTGGCAAATATTAGCAAAAGAAATCTAGTGACATATTAGTATCAGATAAAATAGATTTTAAGACAAAAAGCATTTTTAGGAATGGAAGGGGTCACTACATAAGGATAAAATGTTCAACCTAAAAGAGCAATTTTAGGGCTTCCCTGATGGCGCAGTGGTTAAGAATCCGCCTGCCAATGCAGGGGACACGGGTTTGAGCCCTGGTCCAGGAAGATCCCACATGCCAAGGAGCAACTAAGCCTGTGCACCACAACTACTGAGCCTGCGCTCTACAGCCCACGAGCCACAACTACTGAGCCCATGTGCCACAACTACTGAAGCCTGCGTGCCTAGAGGCCCACGCACCACAACGAAGAGTAGCCCCCACTCGCTGCAACCAGAGGAAGCCCACACACAGCAACAAAGACCCAATACAGCCAAAAATAATAAAAGAGCAATTTTAAACATGATGTCTTAATAAAATAATCTCTCTATATAAATAGCATAAATCGATAGAAGTACCAGGAAAAACTGAGTAATACTGATTCTACATAGATACAATAATTAGAGATTCTACATAGAACCACTAATTAGAGCCTTCCCACAGATTATGTGCCAGGCCATAAAGGAAGCCTCAATATTTCAAAAATAGGTATCACCAGTCCATGAAATTTGACTGTAACTATTTAAGATGGAAGGTTAATACAAAAATATAAATTAAAAAGTCACATATTTGGACATACAAAAACGTACTACTTAATAACTCACAGGCTTAAAGAAAAAAATCGTAATGGAAGTTTAAAAATATGCAAAACAGTGATAATGAAAATTCTACATACCAGAAGCTGTGGAGTGAGTAGAAGTGCTATTTCCAGGGAAATTTATTAGGTACATATATCACAATATCAAAAGACTTACTTATACTCTAGGAGGATGTTCTCAAATGCAGACAAAACGACATCTAACTCCATGATGTCACTGGTTTTCTTTTCTTTTAAACACCAAATAGGTACACAGTCGGAAGTATCTACAACATTAGGATAAGTCAAGTTAATATACTAATTATCAACAGTTTAGCTCTAGGTCCAGGGTTCTAAAAGCCTACAACGAAAGTAGTTCCACCAAATTGCTAAAAATAGCAAGAACTTTTGAAGAAGCACATGGGAGGAGACATGCTCACTTCTTCCTCTCCCGGTCAGTCTCACAAACCCCTGTCTGTACCTCACCCTCTAACTGCCGTCTGCTTGGTTCTTCCATTTCTGCTGAAGCAGCCTAAAGCACTGCTGCCTTTTAATTACCTTGCTGCGTCTTTACTTAACAGTCTGCTCTTATCTAACACTACTGGTGATTGAGATCTTTGTTAACTGTATTGTCATAGTTTTAATCTACCCGATAGGCCACTTCTAGGACACACAAAGGTTACTGACTGTATTGATTCAGATAGCTGTAGGAATATAATAAGAGATTAACTAAACTATGGTACATTTGTGAACAAAATACTATACATTCATTAAAATGGTATTGTAGAATATTTAATGACAAGGACTTGAGCCCACTTAGTGTGAGAAAAGCTCAGTAAAAGAATTGAAGAGTAAAGACCAAAACACATGGTAGTTATTTTGTGGTGATGGAATTGTAGGCGATTTTATCTTCCTTTCCCTACCTTTGAAATTTTCTAAAACAAGCATTTTTATAATAAGAAAAATATAAAACTTATCTTTTAAAAGAATTGAAGAGAGAAAATGCTTTATTTTCCTCCCATTTTTCAATAAACTGTGTCAATAAAAAATGATGTAAAATAACATGGATGAATCTCAAAGTTATGCTGAGTGAAAGAAGCCTTCTATAAAAGAGTACATACTATGTTGTATGAAAAGAGTATACACTATGCTATGAAAAATTAAAATAGATTAATGAATAGGTGCTAAAGCAAGTATAATAAATTTTGACAGTAAAATCTAGGTAGTGGGTTTATGAATATATATTGTAAAATTCTTTGTCCTTTGTTGTATGTTGAAAATTTTCATGATGTTGGGAAAATCAGTTATTCCAAAGTCACATATTTTTAACTTTTTAAAATAACAATTTTATATACTTAAATTTACTTTATCAAATTAAGAAATATATTTTTAAAAAATTCTTGAATGATTGACTACATATAAAACACTATTGTATACCCAAGTCTGTGGCTTCACTTCTTGGTTTCTTCCTTTTGCCACGAAACATCTTCTTTTTCTGAGTTTTCTTAAAAAAACAAAAAAAACCACAGCAAAGATTTTTATTTAAGAGGAGTTTCTCTTAAAACCAGAATTAAGACAGTATTATCAGACATTGTCAATATTTTAGCTACAATTCTCATTTTGTTCTAAGTTAATAGTTAATTATATAAATTATCTAAATTAATATAAGGAAATGCTGAAAAAAATTAAACCACCGCAAGATAAAAAGTAATTAAAACTTTCAGTTGGCTTGTAACAGTGGGTGACTTGGAGGAAACTGAACTTTTATTATTTAAGATAATAATGTGTGGAATCAGCTCAATTTCTACTCCAAGCTAAGAGGAAGTAACAGCTTCTGAACTAGCCCTCTTGCCATAAACAGCCATAAAGTGGGGAGAGGGGTGGCACCTTCATTCAGGCATTGGACAACAATGCCTCTCTCAGGCAAAACAAGCCTGAGAGAGACTCAGAAGGTGGACTCTGGCTGCCGGCCTTCCCGCACGCCTGGGGACAGCTGAGACAGCAGCAGAGCAGGCCCAGTCCCAGCACAGAGTGGTAACCCTTGTCCGCGGGAGGCAGAGACCTGCAGTAAGCTGCTCAGGGAGAAGGGCACAGGTCTGGGTGCGGGTCCCCGACAGCCCCTGACCGCCTACTCCACATGCGCATGAGGCTACAGAGAGTATACTGGGACGTGGCTATCATGGGATTAAGAACATAACAGGTAGTAACAGACAAGAAATTCTGGGGGAGATCAGGTGGAGAAAATGCAGAGACCTCATTAACAACTAGTTAACAACAAGTTAACAGCTGTCTATCCAGCTGAGCGTGGGGAGAGACCACAACTTAGAGGTAAGAACGGTACCCTAGATCATGCAATATCAAACGGTGAAACTGTTCCCAAGGGGGCATGCCAGAAACTCTCAGATAGTACAATGGTTTGTGACCCTCCAAAGTACCTAGTATATACACAGATACACAGTATATTTATGATACTAAAATTTAACTGCGGGGGATGGTTAGGAAAAATGTCTAAAAAGGCTTCTTAGGGAGGACAACAATGGAAGAGGGTTGAGAAGCACTGCTCTAGAGTAAGGCCTACCCTAGACTCACCCTAACAAAGCCTAAAACCAGTCTCTGGCCAGGTTCACCAGGGAGACAGACGGGAGGTGTGGTAAGCAAGATCCTCAGTGACTTGGACAAGTCCCTCCCCTTGAGTGTGGGTGGCTCCTGTGAATATGATGGGATGGTCACTCCCTCGATTAGGTTCCGTTTCATAAAAGGCCACTGCAGCAGACTGGAAAGATTCTCTGGCTAGCTCTGAAGATGTCAGCTGCCATGTTGTGAGAGGGCCACGTGACCAGGACCTAAGGGCAGAGAGTGACCCTGCTTTAACCAGAGAGAAAACAAGAACCTCAGGCCTATAACGGCAAGGATCAGAATTCTACCAATAGCTTGCATGATCTTAGATGGGGACCCTGGGCCTCATGAGATTTCAGTCCTGGCTGGCACCTTGACTCCAGCCTCTGAGACCCCGAGCAGGGAATCCAGCTAAGGTGAGCCTGGACTTCTGACCTATAGAAACTGTGAGGTATAAATCTATGTTGTTTGAAGTCACAAAATGTGTGGTATTTTGTTATGCAGCTACTGAGAACTATTACAGGGGTTGAGTCCCACTGAGTTAGAGAGGCTTGGAAGACACCTTAGGCTTTCCACAGATTGGCCCTAATGAAGGATAAACCACACTACAGCAGTTCAAGATGATCAGCCAATAATTAAGATACCTATTAGAATGAAAGTCAGCATTCAGAAGAAGACACAACTCAAAACCTCAACAACCTACGAACAATGTGCAATACACAAAAAGTGTCAGATTAAAAATGTTACACAAAAGATGTAACCTATAGTCAAGACAGGAAAAGTACTCAAAAGAAGCTGACCCTGAGACAGCCCAGATACAGTCATCCCTCAATATCCAAGGAAGATGGTTCCCGGATCCCCCATGGGGATCCGCTGATGTTCAAAGTCCCTTTTCTAAAATGGTGTAGTATTTGCATGTAACTTATATACATCCTCCTGTAAACTTTACATCATCTCTAGATTACTTATAATACCTAATATGATGGAAATACTATGAAAAGAGTTGCTGGTGCCTGGCAAATCCAACTTTTGCTTTTCTGGAACTTTATGGAGTTTTTTGTCAAATATTTCCAATCAGCGGTTGGTTGAATCTATGGATGTGGAACCTGCAGATACAGAGGACTGACTCTACCTGACTTAGAAAACAAAGACCTTAAAGCAGCTGTTACAAATATGTCCAAAGGAGGAAACGATGGTCTTAATGATTATGCAGATAGGGAATCTCAGCCAAGAAGTAGAAACTATGGGGAAAAAAAAAAGGAAATTCTGGAAATTCTAGAACCCAAAAGCATGCTACTGAAAAGGGAAAGTCACTGGGTGATGTTTTATTTCCTGTGGCTGCTATAATAAACGACCACAGCTTCGTGGCTTAAAACAACAGAAATTTCTTCTCCCACAGTTCTGGAGTTCAGAAGCCTGAAATCCATTTCAATGGGCCAAAATGAAGGTGCCGGCATATTATGACATATTAAAAGCTTGATTAAAAGATATTATATATTGATATGTCAAGAATCTTAAAATAGGGGCTTCCCTGGTGGCGCAGCAGTTGAGGGTCCGCCTGCCAGTGCAGGGGACACAGATTCGAGCCCTGGTCTGGGAGGGTCCCACGTGCCGCGGAGCAGCTGAGCCCGTGCACCACGACTGCTGGGCCTGCGCTCTGGAGCCCACGAGCCACAACTGCTGTGCCTGCGCTCCATAACTATTGAGGCCCGCGTGCCTGGAGCCTGTGCTCTGCAACGGGAGAGGCCACCACAGTGAGAAGCCCGAGTACTGCAATGAAGAGTAGGCCCCGCTCACCACAACTGGAGAAAGCCCGCGCGCAGCAACGAAGACCCAATGCAGCCAGTAAATAAATAAATAAAATTTTAAAAAAAAGAAAAAGAAAAGAATCTTAAAGTAGAATACATATGACCCAGAAATCTTATCATAGCAATTTCTTCTAAGGAAATGATCAAGGATGTGCACGAAGATTTAGCTAGAAAAGAAAATCATCAAAGCACTTACATTTTAAAAATTACAATTGCTCATTAGTAAGAGATTAAACTATGGCACGTTCATGAATGAAATGTCATGCATTTATTAAAATGGTATGTAGAATACTTAATGACAAGGATATGGTTCCACTTAGGGTGAGAAAAGCTCAATAAAGAATTGAAGAGTATAGACCAAAAAATGTGGTGGTTATTTTATTTTTGGGTGATGGAATTATAGGTGATTTTATCTGCCTGTCCATACCTTCCAAATTTTCTAAAATAAACTTATTTTTATAATAAAAGTGTAAAACTTATCTTTTAAAAGAAGTGAAGGAAAAAGAGAAAATGCTTTGTTTTCCTCCTAGACATTTTCTATCAACTTTTTTTCTTTCCAAGGGGATAGCAGACACTCTCCTACCAGTTGACTTTCGGTTTCCAGGGTCTCTTTTTCAACAGAGGGCTTGGCACCAAGGGGTCCCACCTTTTTAAGCGTGACCGATTCAGCTGGTTTCTCTGAAGGTTCTGAAGATGCTGTAGCTGAAACAGCTTCACGTTGTGTACTTAAGTTCTCTGCTGGTTTAACTCTTCTTCTTACATCACTTTCTTCAGTGCTTTCAGATTCATCACTAATGGGCTTGAGTTTTCTTCTTGGCTATGTCAAGAAAACAGCATTACTGTTTTGAAAGTACAGATGCTTATCATTCCTATTGTATTAGATAACCATAAAGTCCACATTTCTTATCTCTAAACTTCAAGACTGAATGCAACAGGAAGATGGCAACACGATGAGCAGATAGGACGAGAAACCTTGACTAAAGGGCTCCAAGCAGACGCTCCCAACAAATCACTCTGCCTTTGTAAACCACCATCTAAACACATTACACGAACACTATGAAAACTGACAAGGTACACAGAGATTTGAGATCTCTGTAATGAAAAACACTTCAGATATAAAAATATTTCATTTTTATTAAAAAATCTTCTAAAACATTATATACTCTTTATGAAAAATGTTGCTACAGAACATTTTCTCTATTTGCATCCAACTTAACTGGATATGAAATATCTTACAATTTAAGATAGGAGAACACGCCTACATACCTTTTTTGCACTAATTTTTACAGACTCATTTTCACTTGCTTCAACGTCAGAAGTGTCCGAACTGTACCAAAGAACAAACCATCAATATCTTGCACACATTTCATTTTTATTGACATATGTCTTCTAAAAGCTGCTCCTCCAACACAAAAACAAGCTCAATTTATAAGGAGATTTCCCACCTGTCACGGGTGGGCCTGCCACCTTCCCAGATTTACTGGTCATCTCCCACACCTTCCCACACCCAGGCCACATCAGTTTAGTGCTGGCAGGCAAGTAAGTGTCCCGTAACTGCAGTACCTCATGGTCCTGTCTGAGAACCGCTCTTTTCTCCCCGTCACCATTCCCAGGTGTACAGGCCATCATCTATACTAATCCACAGACACTAGGCCCGTGCTCAGGGGATAGATTCTTTCATCCTTTGAAAAGGAAAAAATAACCCTAAACTTCTGGTGAGAGTTCATTTTTTTCATTCAATTCAACAAACATTTATTTAACACCAACCTCAAAATGCAAGTACAAGGAATAAAATTACTTGAAAAATGAGAAGCCTTCCTTTAATGGGTTCACTGACCAGTAGGAAGGCCAAAGACAGTGAGTGCAGAGGAGATGTGGAGAAATGGCTGGGGAATCAGGAAACACATCACGGTTATGAGACTTGAGATGACTTTTGAGAACACTTTTCCAGGCCAAGAAACAAAGGGAAGGGGATTTAAGGAAGAAGGAAAAGTAAACATAAAAGCACAGGGGTGTAAAACAGCCTGGCCCGTTCGACGTATAGGAAGCAGACTACAGAGCGAGTGTCTTGCTAAAGAGAAGCTAACACTATAGAAGAAGCCCAAGGCCAGGGCCGGGGAGGCTCCGAGGTGGCCAGAGGCGTCCTGCTCAGACTTGCCTGTGCTCGGCTGCCGCGCCAGGGCAACCCTCGCGTGGCGGCCACTGCTGCCCGGCCTTCCCTTCAGAGCTGCCCACCACCTGGGGTCGGTCAGAGCTGTGAGAGCTGCGCTGCAGTCTGGGGCCATCTCTGCTCAATCCAGATTCTTCCACCTGTAACTTTCCCTGATGTTGCTAATAAATCTCTTCAATTCTCACTCTGCCTCAGGGTCTACTTACCCGAGGAGCCAGACAGACACAGGGGGCCCCCATACCATGCCTACAGGTTGGGGGTGAGGGAGCTAAGGCCTCCATGCTAGACACACGCACTGGAAGCGGGGGCGGGTGGGTGGTGGTGGTCGCACAGACGAAGGGACCAGCAGCAGGTGCCTGAGCCGTGGCCACAGGGAGGCGGAGGGTGTACGGAGAGAAGAAAAGCAGATTCTCAGGGAGTCACAGGCCAGAACAAAGGAGGCCGGTCAGAGAACAGAAGGTACCGGGAACGGTTCCCAGACAGCTTTGTGGGGTGACTGGGTGACAGCAGGACCATCAAGCTAGAGAACACCAAAGGAGCTTGTCGACACCAGACGAGGGAGGAACAATGGAGCTTGGTTTCGGCTTTGTTGAGCCTGAGGTGCCTATAGGCATCTAGGGAAACGTGGCCAAGGTGCAGGACAGCTGGGGCCTCGGGAGAGGCTGGGCAAGAGGGAGACCTGGGGTTAGCGGCTTATGGGTCGTTAAAGCCACGAGAGGAATACGGGGGAGGGTGGAGAGGAGAGGGTGAGAGCAGACTCGCGGACACAGAAAGAGGAGAGGAGATCTGGGAACAAAGAACCCGACGGCCCTGGACAGGCCCGGGGGCCTGGCTGCTGATGCCGCGTGAGTCCTGGGGAACGCTGACGTGCGCTCCCTCTCTCCCCACCCGCGCCCCTCCCCGTGTATCCCTTCTGCCCGGACTTCCTTCTGTATCCATATATAAGCCCGGTCTAACCTACCCAAATAAAGTTTTTTTGTCTGGACGTATCACACCACCAAAACTAAGACTACCAAGGACATCCACACTGTTAAACCGACCCATGTGTTCAGCCTTTCCCCGACTGGCGTTTGGTCCTCCTGAGGACACACACTTACTCACCACCCGCCCCGCCTCTCCCGAGCACAAACCCTCTCCTGGCTTCCTCCTTCCCCCTCTGGCCACTGGTCCTCTCTCTGCTTTGCAAGCTCCTTCTCCACCTGGACAGATGCCAGGCTTTCTTGCAGAGTGGTCCCAGGTCCCCGCCTCCTCTCGGCCCACCGTCTCTCCCTGGGAGCGCTCACCCGTGCCTACACCTCCTGTACCAAACCACTTCAGTCTGAACTCCAGCTCAGCCCCTCCTGGGAACACCAGACCCAAGTACACAGCAGTCTCTCTAACATCTCCACACCAAGTTCATGACCACCTCACGATGACAGGAGTACTCAATCTCCTAGGTAGCCCTATCCTACTCAATGGCACAATCTCAATCCACTTACACGACAGAAAGCCAGGAGTTGTCCATGACAAATAGGATTAATTTCACCCATGTTCAGATGAAGTCACAGAAGTCAAGAAGAAAATGACCAACACTAGGAAAATGGAAAAAGGATAAAAAGAGCGTGCAGAAATTCAAGGACCTGTGAAACATGTAAGAGATGCTATTTAACTCAGTCATGAGAAAAACACAAACTAGAACTAGACTGAGACTGCATATCACACTGGCAAAACTCCAAGTCTGATACCACGCTGGTGGGAACGTGGCAGTAACTATGAAAACTGCTAACATATTTCATTTGACTGAGGATTTCCCTTATGAACACATCCCACAGAAATATAGGCACATATGTGAAAAATACAGGCACGTGTGTGAAACGGCATATGTGCCAGGTTACTGACTACAGCACTGCTGGTGACAGCAGAAGACTGGAAACAACCCAACTGCCTGTCGATCCAGGACTGGGGAAACAAACTATGCAAGATCCAAACTGTGGAAAACCTGCGACTGTGAGCAGAAGAATGAGGAAGCTCCATATGCACTGATACGGAAAGATCTCCAAGATACAGAGAGCGGAAGAAGCCAGGTAGCAAAGTATCTTGCCTTTTCGAAAAAGGTTAAAACTCTGTATTCTTACTTTGATGTGCACAAAGAAACTGTGAAAAGACATATAAGAAATTAATAGTGGGGGAGAAGGAAGAAGTGGATGCAGGAGCTGGGTGATGGTGGAGAGGACGTAAAGACTATTATTAACCTTTTAATATTTTTAAACCATGTGAATGTGTCACCTATTCAAAAATTCTTCTTGAAAAATTACATTCACCACCATTTAAAATGAACTGTGCGGTTTTCCAAATATTTGGCTTTTGTTACCAATTTCCAGTAACAGCTCATAGAAAAACTGGAGTCTCCCAAATAACCAAGTACCATAAGGTTTCCCCCGTGCAGAGAACCTCAGAAAGATGTCCTCATCTAGATTTCTGCCCAAGTGGGATATTTGTTTTAAAAATACAGTTTTGTTACTTTCAAAATATAGTAACTAGAACTGACCTACTACCTAACAGAGGTCCTTAAGTCAAGGATTTGCTCTAGCTAATAATTTTTAGTTAGTACTGCAGCTACTGAAGACTTCTTCATTGTATGTGCTCTCGAGTTGCCTCTGTGGTGTCATTTTTACAGATTTTCCTGACTCAGGCCTCCACATAAATCTGAAAACTCAAATCAACGCAGCTTAGGGACCACCCAGCTGAAATTTACAACAGACTGCGTGTCCTTTGGGATTATCAGCTTCTCTTCCCTATTCCCACCCTGAACTAGAAAACATATCTTTTGTGACAATTAAGCATATTTGTAAATTAAAGGGACCTCTCAAAATCATCTAAAATTCTATGCTCCTGAAACCTTTCCCCTCCTTCTTTGTTTTACCTCAAAGCTAAACCACCTTCACTGGTATGTTTTCTAGGATAAGCAGGTGTCAGTTACAGTTATTGTAAGTAATGTCAATTACTGAAAAACTGCCTTTTCATGTCCCAGTCTTCTTGAGGGAAAACATACGTTGGCTCAAAAGATCTTTAAACAGTTTTGGTTTTATAAGCTTCTATCTTAAAGAATGTCTCGGAAATCCCATTAACCATGAGTAAACAGTTGCTTGAGATCCACCCGTACCTTCTTTCTGCTGCTTTTCCTTGAGGAGTTGAGGGGAGAGATGGCCCGCAGTGCCTGGAGAATTCTTCCTCATCAGCATATATAGCAGTGCTGTGTAAGGGAGGGTCTACAAAAGATGTTTTTAAAAAGGGCATTCAGAAGTCTGGCTGTCTGAGCAGTATTCAAGTTTGTTCCTTTACACTGGAGTATAAAGCAACCTGTGTTTAAATGGCTAACAAAATCAAAACCAATTACATATGCTACTTATGATCTCACACCTCAACAAGAAAAAATGTAAACCACTTCACCAATAAATACATGGACAGTTAAGCTATAACCTTACTGTCCTTATATATTATATGGAAACTTTTAAATGAGCTAAAAGATAAACAGGAGGTCTGACATTCTTTCCTCACCTGATGGAGCATCACACATCTACCTGGGAGACACAGCATGAACAATAAACTCAGGTCTGGAGTGCTTGCCCCACTCCTGCAACTCCATTACCCCACCGAGTGCCTGGCACAGGGTGGGCACTCGACATCTGTGGATGACTAGCCCTTTGGGGAGGGACCCCAGTCCTTCCGCACTTCCCCTCCTCTCTCCTTTACTCTAGAGCCTTGAGCTAAGCGTAAAAAGTTAACTGGAATGGGGACTTGCCTGGTGGCACAGTGGTTAAGAATCCGCCTGCTGATGCAGGGGACACGGGTTCAAGCCCTGGTCCTGGAAGATCCCACATGCCGTGGAGCAACTAAGCCCGTGTGCCACAACCACTGAGCCTGCACTCTAGAGCCCGCGAGCCACAACTACTGAAGCCCGCACACCTAGAGCCCGTGCTCCGCAACGAGAAGCCACCGCAGTGAGAAGCCCGCGCACCGCAACGAAGAGTAGCCCCAACTAGACAAAGTCTGTGCAGCAACGAAGACCCAACGCAGCCAAAACTAAAAAAAAAAAGTTAACTGGAATGAAGATAAAGGAGACAATGAGATAATGAAGATAATGGAGAAACGGAGATAAAGGAGAGGAGACCACATGGCCTTGGTGGGAGGATGCTCCTACCTGCTGAGGAAGAGGGGGGTCACAGGAGAGGCCTCGACACCCTGGCCTGGGCTTGTGGTGGGGGAAGGAGGAGGCCACCAGCGTGGAGTGAATGGCTGCAGGGGCGCCTGGTAACGGCCAAGCACCCATCTCTTCACGCTCCGGCTTTAGCGTGCTGCACACATTTAAACGTTCTCAGATTTAAACGTTTCAGCTGCTTATATAATGAACATAGCAACTGCACAATTTTAAAGTTAGTAATATACTTTGTATTGGCCTCAACTAGGCAAAGGGCTTTATTTACTTTACTACTGGGAATAACAAGGGAAAAAAAGAAAACCAGACCAATTTTTAATCTCCATATGTAACCAGTCACACAAGCTGTACTCTTACTACTCAACAATAAAAAGATAAATAACCTGATTTCAACCCAAGTAAAGGATGTGAACAGACACTTCTCCGAAGAAGATACAGGCATACCTCGTTTTATTGCACTTTGCTTTATTGCGCTCTGCAGACACTGTGTTTTTTACAAATTGAAGGCTTGTGGCAACCCTGCATTCAGATGATTAGCAATAAAGTACTTTTTAATTAAGGAATGTGTATTTTTTTTTACACATAATGCTATTGCACACTTAACAGATTACCGTGTAGTGTAAACATAACTTTTATACACACTGGAAACCAAAGAATTCGTGACTCACTTTATTGCAATATTTGCTTTATTGCAGTGGTCTGGAACCGAACCCGCAGTATCTCCCAAGGTGTGCCTGCATACAAATGGCCAATAAGCGCACTGAAAAGATGCTCAACATTAGTCATTAGGGGAATCCAACTCAAGACCACATTGAGATACTACCGCACATCCATGTGAATAGGTATTATTGAAAAAAACAGAGAGGGCTTCCCTGGTGGCGCAGTGGTTGAGAGTCCGCCTGCCGATGCAGGGCACACAGGTTCGTGCCCCGGTCCGGGAAAACCCCACATGCCGTGGAGCGGCTGGGCCCGTGAGCCATGGCCGCTGAGCCTGCGCATCCAGAGCCTGTGCTCCGCAACGGGAGAGGCCACAGCACTGAGAGGCCCGCGTACCGCAAAAAAAAAAAAAGGAACTTCTGACACATGCTACAACATGGATGAACTTTAAAGACATAATGCTACATGAGAAAAAGGATACAAAAGTACAAATATTGTATGATTCCTCTCACATGAGTGGTCAAATTCATAGAAACAGAAAGCTAGAAGAGGGAGAGGGGAGCGAGGTGCCGTCGGCTATTGGGCAGAGAGTTTCCTTCAGGGGAAGGAAAGGACAAAGTCCTGAGGACGGATGGGGTGATGGCTGCACAACGACGTACACACTTAACGCCACAGAACCAGACACCAAAATGATTAAAATGGTTAATTTTGTTATGTATATTTTACCACACAAACACAATGAGATACCATTTCATACCCACTAGGATGGCTAGAATCAAAAAGTCAGATAATAACAAGAGTTGATGAGGATGTGGAGAAACTGGAACCCTCATACATAGCTGGTGGGAATGCAAAGTGGTACAGCTGCCGTGTAAACATTTCCTCAAAACGCTGAAGCAGAATCACATGACTGAGGGGTACAGTTGGCCCTCCATATCCATGGGTTCTGCATCCACAGATTCAACCAACCAGGGACTGAAAATATTTGGGGAAAAAAAATTCCAGAGAGTTCCAAAAAGCAAAACTTGAATTTGCTGCACACAGGCAACTACTTACATAGCATTTCTATCGTATTAGGTATTATAAGTAACCCAGAGATGATTGATAGTGAACAGGAGGATGTGCATAGGTTATATGCAAACACTATGCCATCTTCCGTTTGTTTTTTGTTTTTTTTTCCTGGCCACGCCACGCACCATGTGGGATCTTAGTTCCCTGACCAGGGATTAAACCCCCACCTCCTGCATCGGCAGTGTGGAGTCTTAACCACTGGACCACCAGGCAAGTCCCCACTATGCCATTTTATATAAGGAACTTTAGCATCCTCGGACTATGGTATCCACGGGGGGTCCTGGAACCAATCTCACATGGATACTGAGGGACGACTACATTCTCAAGAGAAATAGAAACACATGTCCATACAAAAAACTGGTACATGAATGTTCACAGCAGGATAACTCATAATGGCCACAAAGTGAAAACAGTGCAAATGTACATCAACTGATGAACAGATAAAAAAATGAGGTCTATCCAATGGATTATTGAACTATAAAAATTTTTAGGAATGAAGTACTGATACTACCACATAGATGAACCTTGCAAATACTACACTAAATGAAAGAAGCAAGTCACATATGACCACATACATAGTGTATGATTCTATTTAAATGAAATGTCCAGGATAGGCAGATCCATACAGACAGGAAGTAGATTTACGGTTGCCAAGGTCTGAGAAGAAGAATAGGGAGTGATTACTCCTGGGCATGGAGTTTCTTTCTGGGGTGATTAAAACGTTCTGGAATAGAAAATGGTGATGGTTGTACAATTTTGTGACTATACTAAAAGTGAATTGAATTGTACACTTTAAAAGGGTGAATTTTATGGCAAGTGAATTACATCTCAATTTTTTAAATTATGATTTCTTTTAGATGAGTAGTTAAAACATTTTTATCAAGTCATAATGAAAGGGGTATTCTGGTAATGATTACTTTTCACCCTACAAAATGTACAATATTTTATTAACAAAAATTAGACTAGAAATATTAGATGCCAAATTAAAAATACGTGACAAGTTGTACGTTTTGAAAATTCCCTTAAAACTTATTCTGGCAAAAAATGTCTGACTACTGCTGTTCTAGATGTGGGCGCACATGGCACATTCTGTACCATTTCTGGCCTCTAGAGTGGCCAGTGACACACTGACATAAGCTGTCCCGTCTGGACAACTCACACACCCCTGGTCAGCAGGTACCAGTCCTGTCTTCCTAACACTCCAAGGAACACAGGTGAAGCTCTCCTGAAGCATCCTCTGCCTCAGTGTGTTTAAGAAAAAGAAAAATTATCCCTCTGCTCCTTCCTAAATTAAAGCCCCTTACCGAATGACTGCTGGAGGTATGAAGTGAGAAATATATTTTATATTCCTCTTGTTATAAAGGTCTACAACAGGTGTCCTAATGTGGCTGGCTTGCTGACAAATGCTACTAGGAGAGCTCCACTTTGACAACACTTAACAGAGTTCTTAGTTCCAACGTACCTAGAAGTGAGAAAAATTAATTCAAATTACCAAATACTCCCCAGAACATTGCATTCATGTGCAGACAACCTCGCTTTTGTATTTGAAGGCATTTGTATATTTTTATTAGTAACTAGCCTAAACGCTGTTGCTTGAACCACTTTAAAGATTTTAGGATAAAGATTTAAAATACTAACCAAAGGTTTCATAGGGTTCTTCATCTTTCTCATTTTCTCCCAGCCTGCCGATGCTTGAGATCCCAGAATTATCAGGAAAATCAAATACATCGGTAGGCTTGTGCTTTTGGCCAGCTTCCTAAAAGTGAATAAGGTTCAAAGTCATTGAACTGGCCCGCCCAAAATGAACATTACAAAGCTGATTTACGTGGCAAGGATCCTCCCGCTATCACCGCTGCCTAAGAAGTGAGCCTTCACGCTCTTTGCGGGGCAGAGGCTCTTCTGATCATCTGAGGCAGGGGTTGGGAAGCTTTTCTATGAAGGACCAGGGGGTAAGCACAGCTGACCACTGAACAACGCAGGGCGCAGCGGCGCCCACCCTCCGCGCAGCCGAAAACCCCCGTGTGACTGCAGTCGGCCCTCCCGATCCGGGTTCCACACCTGCCGTTTCAACTGCAGATAGTATAGCACCTACTACTGAAAATAATCCGGGTAGAAGTGGACCCTCCCAGTTCAAGGGTCACCTGTATATTAGACTTTGCGGGCCGTGGGGACTGGTGCCACTACACAGCGCAGCCGTCGCACTGTGAAAGCAGACAGTGGCAACGCAGAAAGCAGCAGCACGGCTGGGCTGCAATCCAGCTTTGTGTGTGGATACTGAAATTTGACTTTCATATTTTCACATGGCATGAGACACTCCTGACTTTGCTTCAGTCATTTAAAAATATAAAAACCACCCTTAGCTCGCTGGGCTTTACAAAACCAGCAGGCAGGCTAGATCCGGCCCACAGGCCACAGCCTGACAACTCCTGAGCCCGTGTGGGCCTCGCCCCAGACACATGCCCATGAAAGTTCCTAAACACAGAGGTTAAAAACTCCTGATTGCAGGAGAGAGACGAGGGCTTACAGGGCAATATACTAATAAGCCCCAGAAAGACTGCCCCTCAAATCCCAATGAAAGACAACATACAGAAAATGGAGAAACATCCACAGTAGCTCTGGAAAATGTGGAGGGCTGCGATTAACAGACAGGGAAATATGAGAAATCCTGGAAGATATGCAGGAGATGGAATAAAACTGAGAGACAAAACAGACACTCACAGAAATCCTGGAAGATATACAGGAGATGGAATAAAACAGACACTACCACTCACAGACCCTCAGGGAAAAATGTTTCACGGAGTGTGTGTGGGTAGAACGAAGGCCAAAGAGGAGCTGACACCCTCCATCCTCCCCAAGCAGATGGGCCCGTGTAAGGCAGCTGCCTTCCCGAGGAGGGAAGAGGACCGGAAAGCTGAAGAAACCCTTCCAGAGAGGAAAAGGGGCCCCTCCAAACGGGGAGGGAGTTAGGGGAGCAGAGGGGAGAGACCGTGCAAAAGAGAAAACCAGGGGAAGGGCACAGAGCAGGGAGAGCTCCCGACGCCCGGGCACCCCCAAGCAGGCACTATCAGAGGTCATTCATGTGAATTTCCAAGGCCAGTTGGACAAGCCGCTGGAAAATACTCTGAAGTGAGCTAGCCAGAGGGTTAAACAAATGCACCTGCCTTCCACAGACATTTACTCTAAGACTCCACCCTGAAGTAAAAATACCATGCGAATGTGAAACTAAATGGAATATTATGAAATCAAACTGTGGAAAACTGTAACAACATGGAGAAATGGCTACAAGTGACAAAAGCAAAACACAGAACATTGTACAATTGTTCAAAGATGTCCATTATCCAAATGAAAATGAAACCAGCCTAGGCCCAGAAAAAGATTCAAAACGTTAGCAATGGCCATTTTCTCCATTATACTGGAAAGAGTAGGAGGAAAAGGAATATGCTTTTTCACAAGAAAACACTGAGCTTACCAAGTCTACGAAACTCTGAGTCTCCTATAAAACGTTATTTTGTATTGTCAATTACGAGAAAAATTATATTAAAATATAAAAAAGATAACTTACATCTTTCGTGGAATGTGTTCTTCTTACAGTGTTCTTTGAATATCTCGTACTAGGAAACAGCAAAAGCACACACAAGAGTTAGGAAATACTTAAAAATAACTTGGGGAAACACCAGAATTACACCTCATCCAAGCATTTTCTTTCCAAATTACATTCCTTGTTAGCTGCACTAACAATGTGCTCATGATGAAATTCAAGTAATGGCAAAATCCTTTTAGAAAGTAGAACCCATATCTCACACACTGCGTTAAATTTTTTATAGGGCAACTCATAACACCTACGTATAAATAGCATAGCTCTGCCCTCAGGGACACAGAAAACTAACGCTGTCGTCATCCTTGTCCCTCAAGTCGCAGTCAACAGCAATGGCTGGTGTTCTGCAGCAACGAGCAAGAGAGCTCTCTCTCTTTCTCAGGCACTGGACCCCCGTTCCATCCGTGCCTGGCTCTCTTACACACATTTTCTCATTTAGCTCTGAAACAGTCCTCAAGGTAGAAGTGAATCCCACGTTCCAGATGTGTATTTGCCCAAAGCCACACGCCGCCAGGAAGGAGGGAAGCCTGCGTTAGCATCTGCATCAGTTCAAACCCAGAGCTGCCCTCTTTCCGCCCTTCAGGCTCCCTCCAGTGGGCATTAGGATAAAAGGATAAAGTTGCGTACCTTCAACGGATCTTAAACAAGATATGACAATAGTGACCAGAAGAAAAAGTGGAAATATGAAAGGCAGGAAATAATCCCACCAGGAACTATGCTTTGAGTATCCTCTGTGGTCCAGGCATGGTGCCAGGGCTGGGGGGATGCCCTACACCACCACGCACAGGCCCTGACTTTCAAAAGTGCCCTGCAGACACCCGTTAGCGGAGAGTAAAGTCCGTTTAGTGTCTGAACGAGTATTTCTTTGTGGAACAAGTATTTATTTGATATAATTCCAAACTTAGAGAAAAACTGAGAATACTCTAAGAAACTTCTGTATACCCTTTACCTGCTTCACCAACTGTTTACATTTTGTCTCACCTGCTTCCTGTGTGTCTGTGTATGGTAAACTGGGGACACTGCAGTGTGTCTTTACTAAGAGGGTGTTACCTTGTGTAGTCACAGTACAACTTCCGAATCAGGAAATTTAACACTGACATCATTATCTAATCTACAGTCCATATTCAAGTTTCATCAACTGCCCCATCATGTCCTTTAAGGTTTTCCCCCAGCATTTAAAAAAAATAAATACAAGATAATATAAAACATAAGATTTCTTAAACCTTCGGTTTTATTATGTGTGTGCATACATGCACGTCTGTGTACCCATTGTGATGTAAAACATCATTACTGTGAATTACAGTAAAAAAAAAAAAAAAAGTTGGAAAACTGTTAGAGCAGTGGTTCTCAATCCTCAGGTATAGAATCACCTGGAGGGCTGGTAAAAACAAGACTGCTTGGCCCCAACTCCAGAGCTGCTGATTCAGGAAACCTGGGGTGGCCACTGGGAGTCTGCATGTCCAACAAGTTCCCGGTGGAACCACATTTGAAAACCACGGCTCTATTTGATTCTCAGACCCAAAAAAGAAGGTAGAGCAGATAGTAGTTTTACGGCCTTTACGATTCTGGGGTTCAGAAAAGTTAAGTGACATCAGTGGTCACACAGCCAAGTGACAGGACGAGAAATCAGATCATACAACTTCTTAACCCACTCTTTCCACCCTTTCTTGCCTTGTCTGTGCTCAAAAAAGTGGTCAAGCTCCCTCCTCACCTTAGGCTAGGAGCAAGATGAGGCTCCCAAAAGATGGAAACCTCGGTGATAACATACGTAAAATATTTTGGTGTATGCGCATTAGTGCGTTTTGGGGGAGGTATAAACAGATTTCAGGAGTCTCAAAGGCAAAAATGTTAATATGTACGTGTATACGTGTGTGGGGGGAGGAGGGAGGGAGGGAGAGAGAAAGAGAAAAAACCCCACTGGCCTATCAGATAAAGTTTCACTCTTGTCTGAGTTTCAGGCCCCTTATTCTTTCCCAACCCTCCTCCCCACTGGCCACGGGAGCCTAATCTCGTTTACTTAACTGCCCTGCTTCGTCCTGCTCCAGCCTGGCCCCTACGCTGTTTGGCTGCCTACACCCTCACCCGCATCTACAAATGCACCTTCTCCAGACCGCCTTCCCACGGCCCAGGTGGAACTCCTAAGGCCTTGAGTACCAGCCGGAGTGCGAAGCACGCCGAGGCCCCTCCAACCAGGACAACACAGGGCCTTGGATGCACTCCAGACGCCGCCAGCGAGACACGTGCCCATGAGTCCATGAAGAATAACATTTTAGAGAGCAGTTCTGTAACCTATTTTAAAATGCAAGCCCTTTTTTTTTTTTTTTTTTGCAAGCCCTTTTTGATTAAAAAAAAAAAAATGCTTGACTCATCCCGGCTGGACGCCCTCTTTAAGAAAAACAAGCGGCAGCTGGGGCCCCCGCGGCGGGAGATTTAGTTCAGCTTTACAGTCTGTGGTTTGTGTTACAAAAACAAGCAGGGTCTTGAAAATAAGAATACTGACTACCAGCCAGAGTGTAAGCGTCACTAGAACGTAATGTCTGGCAAGTAGTAGACACTCATTATTTGTTAGTTTCAAAATATTTGGAGTCTACTTTAGGCTACACTCACCCACACAAAGTAATGCTGACACTAGCCAACGTTCTCTCCTCCCCGCCGGCCACGGTTTTAAACTGACTCCTTTAAACCTCACCGTAATCCTTCCAAGGTGGGAATATTATTATTCCCATTTTACCGACGGGGAAACCAAGGCCCTGAGAGGTTAGTCACTAGGACAAGTTGCACAGTGGCACACGAACAGCTCCGAGAGGCCTAACCCCCAGCCCGGCGCCCCGAGACGCCACAGCACTTACCCCGAGCGCCGCACTTGCCGCGGCGGGGCCATCTCAGCCTACCGTTCACTGCGCCAGCGCAGCTCCCGAAGTTCCCGCCAAACCCCGCGCTGCTTCCAGCGGCCAATCCGGGCAGAGCACGCGGGCACGCCCCCTCCCGAGCTTGCTTCCTATAGGGCCAGGGCTCCTCCCCGTCCTAGAGCGCGAGAGAAAACTCGGCCTGGCACAGCGCGAAAGCGGAGCTGGAGTTTACGCCTTACAAGCAGTTCCTGACGGGTCCACGAGACGCCAAAGGTTTCCCGGGTTTTCCCTCACCCCACGTCCGCCGCGCACGTTTTCCGCGCTCCTGAGCCGCCAGAAAGCCCCAGGGGGCGAGGAAGGGGAGGAGCGAGTGCCGGAAAGTCGGAGGGCGCTCTCCCGCGAGGGGCGGATCCAAACCCAGGGCGGGGCGCGCTGGGTGCTTAGGAGCCTGCGCAGTTGTCTAGTGTAATGCATTGGAAATAGGCTTTGACTTTTACCCTGCTGCTGCCCTGAAGCAGTGGTGTGAGCTTGGCTTATTATTTCTACCCCAGTTTCTTCATTCGTAAATGGGGAGGGCCCCTTTTAATATTCGCTGATTCTTTGCTTTGTGTTTAAAAATGTACTATCCTGCAAAAGAAAGATGTTGGACCTTTATCACACCATAAATAAAAATGAACTTAAAATGGATCAAAGACCTAATTGTAAGAGCTAAAACTCTTAGAAGAAAACATAGGGCAAAAGCTTCACGACATTGGACTTGGCAATGATTTCTTGGATGTGACAGCCAAAAGCACAGTTTGGGATGATGTAAAAGTTCTAGGTGGTTAATGGTGGATGGTTGCAAAGCAGTGTGAATTACATAAGTAACTACACTAAGTTGTACAGTTAAAAATGGTTAAAATGCTGAACTTTATGTCACGTACAGTTACCACAATAAAAATTATTATATTTCATGCGTACTAAAGAATATAACATATATAACGTAAAGATAAAAAGGAGCACCTATGTGCTCACCACTGGGTTAGGAAAGTAATAACGGTCATTCCTTCCACGGATAACCACTCTTCTGATTTTGTGTTTCTCATTCCCATGTTTTTCTACCTTGATATATCCCTAAATGATGTATTAATTATTGTATGTTTTGTTTTGTTTTTTTGCGGTATATGGGCCTCTCACTGTTGTGGCCTCTCCCGTGGCAGAGCACAGGCTCCGGATGCGCAGGCTCAGCGGCCATGGCTCACAGGCCCAGCTGCCCCGCGGCATGTGGGATCTTCCCGCACTGGGGCACGAACCCGTGTCCCCTGCATCGGCAGGCGGACTCTCAACCACTGCGCCACCAGGGAAGCCTTATTGTATGTTTTCAAACTTTATATAAATGATATTTGGTATGTATTTTGGAAGTGCTGTTTCTTCCTCATGATTTTTAGGTTTTATCCACATTGATGCATGTAGCTGTCATTTATTCATTTTCACTGTCTTTGGAAGGCATTAAGTAAATATACCACATTTTATTAATCCATTCTCCCGTGTATGGAAACATCAGTTGTTTTCAGTCATTTTGCTGTTTGTTACCAGCAATGCCATGCTAAACATTCCTGTAAGTGTCTTGCAGGGCACATATCTAAGAGACAAGGATAGACTCAGTAGTACTGTTCCTGCCTCATGGGATAAAGGCATTTTCAGCTTTATATGAGAATGCCAAGTTCTACGCACCGTTTTACAGACTGTACAATTTACAGCCCCATCAGCAGTGTATAAAAGCCCTATTGGCTCCACATACTTGTCAATACTTAGAATTTTCAAGACTTAAATATTTTTCCCTGACTAGCAAGTTGAAATGGTATCCTATTGTGTTTTTGATTTGCATTTCCCTTAAGTTGATCATCTCTTCCTTGTTTATAGGTCCTTCCTGATTCCTCTTCAGTGAAATACCTGTTCACCCCATCCAGGAATCATTTGGGCAATTGCCACAGAAGAGTAAATCACCTGTGAGGATTTGAAGGTAGTTCCCCTCTGATGCATAGAAATAGGGTTCCTGGAATCACTGAAAGTTGTCACCGGTAAGAGTGTGGAAATATAGCTCCATTTCCCAGGAAAAGGGTTACAGTCAAACCTTTTGTGCTTGTACTTCTTGTCTTTCTGTTAAGACAAGAAGAGGTTCAGCACCCTGGATGGAAGTAAAATCTCAGCCCAAGTAGGTTTAAATGATAAAGGAATTTATGAGCTCGTGTCCTTGAAAAGTCCAGCGGTAGGATGGCTGTCCAGCTCAATTGGATCTAGAGGCTGGAGAAGCCATCAGGGCTCTGAATCCATTTCCCTGCTCTTCTTGGACCTCAGCTTTTTCCTCAGCCTGGGTCCTGCCATCATCATCCCCATCCCCATCATCATTGCCTGGACTTACTGAGCATTTACCATGATCCAGGCATCGTTCCAAGTGTTTAGTATAATGAAGCCATTTAACCCTCTCAATAACCCGCTGTGGTAGGCGCCAGAATCCCACTGTGCATATGGGGAAACTAAGGAGCAGCCCCACAGGAGGTAAGTGACTGTGGCTGCACAAGACCTGAGGATTCTGGCCCAGGGCCTGCACCTGGCGCTCTTCCAAGTCTCCCGTCGGAATTCCACCCTTCAGAGAAAGAGAGCAGCTATGTCCCAGCACTCCTTCTCCAGAAAAAGGCCTGAGATTTACTCTAACTGGACCAGCTTTCGTGACATGCCTACCTGTATTTGTCAGGGTCCCAGAGAGCTAGAACTAATAGGACGTGCCACTGGGGTTGTGAAGAAGTAGGGACAGTGCTCAGGACGGGGCGGATGGGGGCAGAAAACACAGGAGTGGAGCCAGCGGGTCTGGAGCCTCGGGGGAACCCGGAGCGGCGCGGGGAAGCTCAGAGGGACTGCAGGACCTACGAGGCGGGTCGTTAAGTTATGGAACATACTTTCATGTTTGGGAAATGAAAAAAAAAAAACAAACTGCTTTTATAATACAAATATAGAAAATAAAGAACTACAAGACATCCTGGATCCTTGGGGTAAACTGAATGGTTAGGTATGGACACTTCCCTGCGGAAATATATCTTCCCTGTGGAGTAGGTTGATCTATATATTAGTTCTATATTTTGGAATTATTAGCTTGATGTTTAATGAAAATATAAATGAGAATATTATTATTTATCTTATAGGATTACCATGAAGATAAGAGATAAAGAATCTGGGGCTTCCCTGGTGGCACAGTGGTTGAGAGTCCGCCTGCCGATGCAGGGGACACGGGTTCGTGCCCCGGTCCGGGAAGATCCCACATGCCGCGGAGTGGCTGGGCCCGTGAGCCATGTCCACTGGGCCTGCGCGTCTGGAGCCTGTGCTCCGCAACGGGAGAGGCCACAACAGTGAGAGGCCCGCGTACCGCAAAAAAAAAAAAAAAAAAAAAAAAAAAAAAAAAAGAGAGATAAAGAATCTGGAGGTTCCTAGACAGATAGAAGGGCTTATCATTTCTTTCTGTGCCTCTTTGCTTTTTTTTCTAGCGAGCTCCTTCTGTTACATGTTCTGTTCAGCGCTGTGTCCACTAGGGGGCAGAGGAAGAATGGGCTGGAGATTGGAAAACGTAACCAGAGACCAGAGCTACTTACCCATGTTCAGACATTGTCAATAATGTTTACCGTCAGTTCAAAGTGGGTTCAAGATTAATAGGACTAGACATCTTAACTGCCTTTGCTCAACTCATTTTCCCCTTCATGTGCAGAATCCTCTTCCATAATTTATCAAATCCATTCCTGTAAGTTTCCCTTAAGGCAAAGAGTGTAATTTTCTATCGTGGGAAAGAAAATCATTTATTTCTTCAATTTTCCGACTTTCTTTTGTAACTTCTTACAGCACCTGCGAATTACTGGGTACACAGTTATAACCCACTAAACTTGGCAGTTCTCATTGGGAAGAAACTAAAGTCGTTATCTGTTTCAAACAGACCAACGGCTTGACATCTACAACTACAACACTGCAAAACAAACTTGAAACATCCCAGGAGGGCGAGCCGGGGGGGCCAGGAGGAAAGAGACCTTCCCTTGGATGCCCCCTTTTAAGAAAAAGGGGAAATAAAAATTCAGAAAGGAAGTACTATTCGGTGTCCTTTAAGTTGGAGGGCAGAAAGATTTTTCCATCGGAGCAAACTGCAATGACATTAGCTCCCTCCCCAGGTCATGTGCTTTCCAACACTGCCCTGGCTCTGATACCCGGCTAGTAAACTTGTCTGCTCTGTAACTAATGTTCTACTTTTTCCAGACCTAATTGGCACTTCTCCTACCCAAGTTGAGATCACATGGCTAAGTAGGTCGGATCACTACATCCTGACGATGCTGTGTCTCATGTTTCAGATTCCGTTCCCAGCTCCCTGCAGGACTCAGAGGGTCTGGTGCAGGAACCCTGGCAGGAACATTCTAGCAAAATCCAGGATTTCACTAGCCAAAAAAACCCGACTTCCAATCTGTGAAGGGAATAACTTTATAACTTGTACAAGGATCAAAGGAGCACATAAGCGGAGAAAGAGAAAAGAAGATGGAAGAACACCTCAAAGAAAAAGATTTTCTTAAGGAAAAAAGGGACATAAAATTTCTACAGTAGAAACTTGTCTCCATGATTCACTTTCAAGCTCTGGTCAAAAAAGAACTTTCTGGAAAAAGTTTTCATCCTTGTGATGACCTTGCTCACTCGGACATGACTTTCGGGTGGCCTGAGGACACACACAGTTGTGAGGCTGACCTTGTTCAGAACGTTCCCGGCAAGCAGGGTCCTTTCCTCAGGGATCCTTTCTGCTCAGCGAGCAGGGAGGAGGGGGCAGTGGAAGAGCCAGGGACACTTCAGACAAGCTCAGGTCAGACAGGCTTCCCTCTAACCCCAGGTGACACAAAAATCTTCTTCCTAGAGCCTTCTGTAGGAGGAAACGGCTCCCCCCGCCCTCTGGCTGCCACCCTGTACCTCATGATCTAGCTCACTCACCCC